>NC_053022.1:549736334-549751202 GCF_003073215.2 Triticum urartu
CCTAGCCGCCCTAACCAGACGTACAGTTGTCACAGCAACTAGAACTGGTCCAACACATCATTGTCTTCAACGAGTCACTGGTTTCATCCTTCCCTTCTCTTTACGTACTGTTACTCCTTGTGAAGTCATTGTATGATTGCACTATCTTTTGTCTTCACTGAGTGACTGCATGTTCTGTTTGGCTTCATAATATCTTCCTACCTGATCCTTACTACCTTGCTGCTATTAGTCATTGTGCTTTCACTCTATTGAATACTTGACTATGGCTTGCCTAGTGTAGTCTACCTTCCGCTGCAGGGTAATAGGTTTATTTCTATCGTTTGTCTTCATAACTTCCACGTTTTGAAGACTTTCATAAAAATCGCCTATTCACCCCCCCTCTAGTCGATATAACGCACTTTCAATTGGTATCAGATCAAGGTACTCCCTTGTTCTGTGTGATTCGGTTTAACCACCTGGAGTTTTAGCTATGTCGACTGCAGGGATAATCAAAGTCTCCGCTGCGTGCCCCGTCTTTGATGGAACTGAATATCCCTACTGGAAGAATAAGATGCGCATGCATCTTGAAGCCATTGACGTCGACCTATGGTATGTCATCAAGAACGGCGTTCCCAAGGCTGGAGAAGGTGTCACTGCTGCTGATGTCAAGAAGTTCGTTCAACTGGACTCTACTGCCAAGAATATCATCTGTGGTCATCTGACCAAAGGACAGTATGGCCGCGTGAGTGCTTTGGAAACATCTAAGCTAGTCTGGGACTGGCTCTCCAAGGTCAACGAAGGTGTCTCAACCCAGAGAGATCAGAGAATCAGTGTCCTTCACAACCTCTTCAACCGCTTCAAGAGAAATGACAATGAGAATGTCCAGCTCACATTTGATCGACTCACTGACATCACGAATGAGCTTCAAGCCCTTGGCGCTACTGAGATCACCAAGCATGAAGTCGTCAAGACACTACTGAGATCACTTGACAGTTCGTTTGACACCCTAGCCCTGATGATTCAAGAACGTCCTGATTTCAAGACACTCGATCCGTCTGACATACTTGAGAGGCTCAACACACATGAGTTTCAGTTTTCTGAGAAAAGAGATATCTACGGTCCAAACTATGGGCGAACTCGTGCCTTGAAGGCAAAAGCTGTCTCCTCATCTGAAGAAGAATCTGATAGCAGTTCTGATGATCCTGAAGACATTGGAAGGGAACTTTCTATGCTTGTGAAGAAGTTCCAAAAATTCACCAAGAAGAAAGGCTTCAGAAAGTCTTCCCGATCAAGCTCAAGGAATGATGAAGCTTCTGCTCATGACTACAAGAAGAAAACATGTCACAAGTGCAAGAAACCTGGCCACTTCATCTCTGAGTGTCCACAGTGGGACAATGAGAACAAAAAGAAGAAGAAGAGCAAGGAATATGACTCTGACGACAAGAAGAAGAAGAAATACTCAAAGTCTTCTTCCAAGTCTTCTTCAAAGTCTTCATCACACAAGAAGAGCTCATCTGGCAAGGCACGTGCGTTTGTTGGCAAGGAAATGGATTCAGAGGAGGAGTCCGCTTCTGAGGAGGCAGAGGTGGAGTCTGAGGAGGAGTCCGATTCTGGCGTCGCAAGTCTGGCTACAGCATACATTGCCAAGTCCATCTTCAACACTGAAGACAATGACTTCATCACCGACACCGATGCAAATGACAAGGACTACTCTGCTCCCACCTACTGCTTCATGGCACGCGGTGCCAAGGTAAACACACGCACTACTCACTATCAAACATCTAGTGACGATGACTCTGATTGTGCTTCAAAACCCAGCTACAAAACACTTGCTAAAATTGCAACTGAACAACAGAAAGCCATGGAACATATTCAAAAACTGTTAGACAAAAGCGATGATCTGCTAGGCGCTGAAATGACTCGATCTGAGTCCTTAGTTGAAGACATAAAAAATCTTCATGTTAAGTATGAGGAACTTGAAAGTCATCATGAAACGCTCTCAACAACTCATGAAAAGATTTCCTATGATTATCTTCAAAGGAAGCAAGATCTTGAGAAATTGAGAGCGGCTCATGAAGATCTTCAAAAGGAAAATGAGTCACTTCACGCCAAACAGATCAGTTCCGCTCAGGAAGGATTTGAACCACCATGTCTTAAATGCATTGAGCGTGATAATGCTACTACTATTGCTGAATGTTCTACTGTTGCTACTGTTGCAATATCTTCAACTGTTGATGTGGGAACTAACCCCTCTGCTGAGGATTCCACTGCTATTGCTGATGAGAATGCTAGGTTGAAGACATTGCTTGAAACAGGGATGTACAAAAGTCTTGAAGGGCATCAGACACTATGTGATGTCCTCAAAAAGCAGATCTTGAACCGAAACCCGAGGAAAGAGGGTGTTGGGTTCGTAAGGAAAATGAATGCCGATGGCTCTTACTGGAAACCTGAGCAGTACCCCAAAACCACATGGGTTGCTGCAAAGGAATCTTTAGCAGATCTATCCAATCTATCTGGCTTCTCTTGTGCAAATCCCATTGTCATTGATGAATCCTTTGATGCAAACTATAAACTGTTTAAGAATCAGAATGGTGAAGTGTTTGCCAGGTACATTGGCACTAACTGCAGGAATGGACCGCCTATGAAGAAGATCTGGGTTCCAAAAAGTGTCTGGAGAATCTTCCTGTGAATGTCATCATGACACCACATGTGAAGAAGACAAACCTCAGACCACAGGCTTCATACGGTCCAAAGGCTTCATACAGACAGAGGACTCACCTGAGTCGCACTAACGCAAATGTTTTGCAGGGAAACCATACTCAGGCCTATGGATATGAGCGCGGTTCATCAAACCGCCATGTTCATAAGACCAAGAACTATTCTGCTTATTCTTATGAGTACTATTGTCTGCCTGCAAGACTTTTTGCTAGGGCTCCAAAGCCAAAGTTCTCAGATGCTGCACTTAGACTTATTGCTTCTAAGCCACCCTTGAAGATGTGGGTGGCTAAGAAAGCTTAACTCTCTTTTGCAGGGAAAGGTCTCCAGCAGAAAAGCAAAATCGTCTGACGCTATGCTGGGGACCTTGAACATCTTGTAGGGTGCAAGATCAAATGCCCGAATGGTCTTACTATGTACTTCGTTCCTGAATCGCTTGCTACTCTCCCTATTAGTCCTAATCTGGATCTAAGCTTTCATAACCCACTGGTTCGTCAAATGTTTTTTCTTCACAATTCTCTTCGTGAAGCCTATCCCCCTAACTGCACTGTAGGGTACGACACCAGCGTCTTTAGAATGGATTATTGATAGTGGGTGTACCAATCACATGACTGGCAAAAGAAGCCTTCTTATGGACTCAACCTTACGTCCATCCGACAAGAGTCACATCACATTTGCTGACACTGGTAAAAGTAAGGTATTGGGTCTAGGTAGAGTTGCAATCTCAAAGGATCAACACATGGATAAAGTCATGCTTGTTGAATCCCTTGGCTTCAACTTAATGTCTGTCTCAATGCTTTGCGATTTGAACATGATCGTAATATTTGGAAAATATCGTTGCCTTGTTCTAATGGAATCTGACAAGTCTCTAGTGTTTGAAGGGTATCGGAAAGATGATTTGTATGTGGTAGATTTCTCAGCAGGACCACAGCTTGCTATATGTCTTCTAGCAAAGGCTTCAGAATGCTAGCTCTGGCATCGGAGGCTAGGGCATGCTGGCATGAGGAACCTCCACACCCTTGCAAAGAAGAAGCATGTCATAGGCATCGAGGGCGTCAAGTTCAAGAAAGATCACTTATGCGGTGCCTGTGAAGCAGGGAAGATGACGAGGGCCAAACATCCCTCGAAGACAATCATGACAACCACTCGACCCTTCGAACTGCTCCACATGGATCTTTTCGGTCCCACTCATTACTCAACTCTTACTACTACTGCTTGCCTCTATGGCTTTGTTATTGTTGATGATTATTCTAGATATACTTGGGTGCACATAATCCTCTACAAGACTGAAGTGCAAGATGTCTTCAGACGCTTCGCCAATCGAGCAATGAACAATTATGGCGCCAAGATAAAGCACATCAGAAGTGACAATGGCACTGAATTCAAGGATACTGGCCTTGATACATATCTTGATACCTTGGGCATCACACATGAATTCTCAGCCCCATACACGCCACAGCAGAATGGCGTCGTCGAACGCAAGAACAGAACACTCATTGAGATGGCCCGAACGATGCTTGATGAATACAAGACTCCAAGAAAATTCTGGACTAAAGCCATTGATACTGCATGCCATACAATCAATCGTGTTTATCTTCACAAGCTTCTGAACAAGACATCTTATGAGCTCCTTACTGGCAAGAAGCCAAATGTTAGTTACTTCAGAGTATTTGGTGCCAGGTGCTGGATCAAGGATCCACATCACACTTCAAAATTTGCACCAAAAGCACATGAGGGTTTTATGCTTGGATATGGAAAGGATTCTGTAGGATCTAGAAGTAGATGTGTCTAGAGGGGGGGTGATTAGACACTTAATGCTAAAGTTGCAATTTTTAAGCTTTTTCGGTTTAAGTGGAGTTTAGGCACAATTTCAACACACATAATACATATCAAGCAAGCATGCAAAGAGTATATGAGCAGCGGAATGTAAAGCATGCAACTTGCAAGAATGTAAAGGGAAGGGTTTGGAGAATTCAAACGCAATTGGAGACACGGATGTTTTTCCCGTGGTTCGGATAGCTGGTGTTATCCGACATCCACGTTGATGGAGACTTCAACCCACGAAGGGTAACGGTTGCGCGAGTCCACACAGGGCTCCACCCAAGGGTAACGGTTGCGCGAGTCCACACAGGGCTCCACCCACGAAGGGTCCACGAAGAAGCAATCACCCACAAAGGGTCCACGAAGAAGCAACCTTGTCTATCCCACCATGGCCATCGCCCACACAGGACTTGCCTCACTAGCGGTAGATCTTCACGAAGTAGGCGATCTCCTTGCCCTTACAAACTCCTTGGTTCAACTCCACAATCTTGTCAGAGGCTCCCAAGTGAAACCTAGCCAATCTAGGAGACACCACTCTCCAAGAAGTAACAAATGGTGTGTAGGTAATGAACTCCTTGCTCCTGTGCTTCAAATGATAGTCTCCCCAACACTCAACTCTCTCTCATAGGATTTGGATTTGGTGGAAAGAAGATTTGAGTGGAAAGCAACTTGGGAAGGCTAGAGATCAAGATTCGTATGGTAGGAATGGAATGTCTTGGTCTCAACACATGAGTAGGTGGTTCTCTCTCAGAACATATGAGTTGGAATGGTGTATGTGTTCTGATGGCTCTCTCATCGAATGAAGAGGAGGTGGAGGGGTATATATAGCCTCCACACAAAATCCAACCGTTACACACAGTTTTCCAATCTCGGTGGGACCGAATCAACAAACTCGGTCGGACCGAAAAGGTAAACCTAGTGACCGTTAGAGATTTCGGTGGGACCGACTGGATCAACTCGGTGGGACCGATGTGCTAGGGTTAGGGTAAATCCAAAACTCGGTTTGACCGATTACTCAAACTCGGTGGGACCGATTTGGGTAATAAGTGAAACTGAGATTTGGCCAAGCAAACTCGATGGAACCGATTGCATATCTCGGTGGGACCGAGAATATTGCAATGGGTAACAGAGAGTTTGCAAGCCCATCTCGGTGAGACCGAGATCCCATCGGTGAGACCGAACTGATTAGGGTTTGGCAGTGGCTTATGACAGGTGAAACTCGGTGGCGCCGGATAGGAAGAATCGGTAGGACCGAGTTTGGCTTAGGGTTTAGGTCATATGTGGAAGTGGGAAAGTAGCTGAGGATTTTGGAGCATATCATTAAGCACATGAAGCAAGAGGCTCATTAAGCAACACCTTATCCCTCCTTGATAGTATTGGCTTTTCCTAAAGACTCAATGTGATCTTGGATCACTAAAATGTAAAATGAAGAGTCTTGAGCTTGAAGCTTTAGCCAATCCTTTGTCCTTAGCATCTTGAAGGAGTTCCCACAACCTTTAGTCCATGCCACTCCATTGTTGAACTTATCTGAAACATGCTAGATAGAAATGTTAGTCCAACAAGAGATATGTTGTCATCAATTATCAAAACCACCTAGGGAGCACTTGTGCTTTCAGATTCGCACTCCTATAGAGTCTTCAATCTCTTTCATTATAAAGTGGTTGAAACAGTGGATGTGCGGTTTGATGAGCCTAACGGTTCACAAAGAGAGCACCTCCCAAATATGCTAGATGAAGTTTCATCCAGCGAATCAATCAAGCTTATGGGAACCAGAGAAATCATACCCTCTGAAGCTCAACCTGAAGAGGAACTTATCATCTCCGCACCTGATCAACCTGAAGACAATGCTCAGCCTGAAGACAATCCCACTAACAATGACAATGATCAGCAAAAGCAAAACCTTCGCCCTGTACATCCTCCTGTTGCCAATGAAGTGCAGATTGAGAGAATAATTGACAGCATCAATGCACCCGGTCCGCTCACTTGATCAAGGGCAACTCAGCAGGCAAATTTCTGTGGGCACTTCGCATTCATCTCAATAACAGAACCCAAGAAAGTTGAAGAAGCCTTCATGGAACCTGAATGGATTCAAGCTATGCAAGAAGAGCTTCAACAGTTTGAGCTGAATAATGTATGGGAACTGGTTAAGCGTCCTGATCCTCGGAAGCACAACATAATAGGCACCAAATGGATATACCGCAACAAGCAAGATGAGCATGGTCAAGTTGTCAGAAACAAAGCTTGTCTTGTTGCTCAAGGATATACTCAAGTGGAAGGCATTGACTTCGATGAAACATTTGCTCCTGTGGCTAGACTTGAAGCCATACGCATACTACTGGCCTATACCAATCATCACAACATACTTCTATATCAAATGGATGTGAAGAGCGCCTTTCTCAATGGCAAGATTGAAGAAGAAGTGTATGTTGCACAACCGCCTGGCTTTGAAGATCCAAAACATCCTGACATGGTATATAAGCTCAACAAGGCACTGTATGGCCTCAAACAAGCCCCTCGGGCCTGGTATGACACACTCAAATACTTACTGAAGAGCAAAGGCTTCATACCTGGTTCCCTAGACCCCACTCTCTTCACGAAGACATATGATGGTGAACTGTTTATGTGCCAAATATATGTGGATGACATTATCTTCGGCTGCACCAATCAGAAGTACAGTGAAGAGTTTGGATATATGATGCAAGAGCAATATCAGATGTCCATGATGGGAGAGCTGAAGTTCTTCCTCGGTCTCCAAATACGACAGCAACGCAACGGCATCTTCATATCTCAAGAGAAGTATCTCAAAGATTGTCTGAAGAAGTTCGGTATGCAAGACTGCAAAGGCTTCACGACGCCAATGCCAGCCAAGCATCATCTGGGTCCCGACGACAATGGTAAAGAGTTCGATCAAAAGGTATACCGCTCCACGATTGGTTCTTTGCTTTATCTATGTGCATCTAGGCCAGATATTATGCTTAGTGTTTGCATGTGTGCTCGATTCCATTCGGCACCAAAGGAGTCGCATCACTTAGCTGTGAAGAGAATTCTTCGATATTTGGCTCACACCCCAACTCTAGGATTATGGTATCCAAAGGACTCACAGTTTGATCTGGTTGGATTCTCAGATGCTGATTATGCTGGTGACAAAGTAGATCGCAAATCTACATCAGGCACATGTCACTTTCTGGGACGATCACTTGTATGTTGGTCTTTAAAGAAGCAGAACTGTGTATCTCTCTCCACTGCTGAATCTGAATACATTGCTGCTGGATCTTGCTGTGCTCAGCTTCTGTGGATGAAGCAAACACTCAAGGACTATGTCATTCATCTGAAGCAAGTGCCACTCTACTGTGACAACGAAAGCGCCATCAAGATTGCCAACAACCCAGTTCAGCACTCGAAGACAAAGCACATTGAAATTCGTCATCACTTTCTCAGAGATCATGTTGTGAAGGAAGATATTGATATCATACACGTCAACACTGAAGAGCAATTGGCAGATATCTTCACCAAGCCCTTGGATGAGAAGAGATTTTGCAAGTTACGGTGTGAGCTAAATATCTTGGAATCCTCAAATGTCCTGTGATCAGGCACACATCCTAACACTTATGCATATTGATGACTTAGATGTGCAACACACGAAGTAAAGTATATCTTCAATCAATGAAGACATACATTCTAAGTGTGAATACATTAATGTGGAATTTGACTTCGGAGCGCCACGATAATTGTGCGCCGTGTCTGAGTCTAATACTTCCTATACGGTGGGTAACGCCACCACCAAATGTTCTGTTTGAAGTGTTTCACTCATGGCGTTACATTTGCTATGTCTTCACATTTGGTTTGGCTTCAATCTCAACATATCTTCATGATTATCTTCACTATGTTGATTATATAGATATATATATACTAGTGTTCTGTCCTCTACAGCATTCACTTATAGCTATGTCTTCTTGTTGAATATTTTGAACTAAGTGAATGTGATTGGACCCTAACCTCTCTATGCTTTCTATCTCAAACTCTATCTCTCCAAATCATATGCATTCTATTGAAACCGTCGAATGTCTTCTCTGCATCCTTGTCAGCAGAAGATACAGAGACAACCATTAAGTCCGTTTTCAATGCTCATTCCTCCACCTGAAACCCGGAGAAGTGGGAATGACCACCCGACAATCCAGGCGTGCGTGGGACGTGGAACAAACCCCAATATGCTGCATGATGGCCACGTGTTCCTCAGATTCGAATCGCCAGGGGCACCTGTGTAATAACGCAGTGCCGCCCCTGTACCTATAAATACACACCTCACAGCAGTCATTATCTCTTCTTCCCCTCTCGCACGAACCCTAGCGCCACCGCTAGCCCTCGACGACGCCGGCGATGAAGCGCTTCGCTGCCGCAACCTCTCCGACGCCGTCTTCACGCCGACCGCAGACATCGCCCTCTCTGCCGTCGCCGTAGGTGTCCTCCGTCGCCAAGTTAGGGCAAGGAAGATCGAACTGCTCGACCTCCTCTTCCACTCCGTCTAGCAGTTCTTCGTGTGGTAAATAAAACTTCCTTTTTATGGACCCTTTGATCCTATAGCTTTATCACTTTCTACCACAAGTAGTTTCTATTCACACAAGTTGGATCACTTTCATACTGCATCTCATAACATGCCTAGTATATTCACTTATGCTTCACAAAGTAGTTAGATTCCTCACTTGTACTGATCCATGGATTCGTACAAATCTGGAACCAACTCCTTATCTATGAGTGAATGTCTTCGCACGATGAGGTCAATGTCTTCTAAACTGATTTATCTTCAAAATCTTCTGAGAATGCATATGACCTCTTCCCCTTCCCTCGCACCTTAATGCTGTCACAGGTACATGTCCGTGGGAGAATCCCTTGGTTCTCATAGTCTGCATTCATTTGCAGAATTCTTACAGCATCACATAAATTCTCCCAAAGCCAGTTCCTGTTTGTCCAGCAAGCGAAAACCTTTGAAGCCTTTGAACGTATTGAAGCCTTTTAGTTTAAAGTTCATGGCTTCAGAGAAATCAGCTAGGAAGGGTGGCAGAAAGCGTCGTGGAGAAACATCAAGAGATCTGCCCGATGACCTCTCAGAGCTGTACAAGACAGATCCTGAAGAGGATTACAATCAGCGCAAGACACGGATCCAATGGATTCGACGCTATTGGGCAGAACAGTGGTTCAAGTATAGATTTGTGACAAAGGAATATGCTGAAAAGAATGCCATCAAGCGACCATGGGGAGACATCCTCTACAAAAATCTTCAACCCAGGACCAGAGATGAAGCCATTGAACAAGGCTTCTATCCCTGCATGGTCCATGGACCACAGCCTGCGGATGCTGACCCATCGTCACTGCTATGGTGTCGTGATGACAATCTGTTTAAGCGCAACTTCCAGTTTGCCCAGAACTCAGCGAAGCAGAACAAGAATACTTTGGGTTTAGATTTCAACCCTGGTCCCTCTGCTCCCCGTGCTGATGGAACTCGCGAAGCTGAACCAAATCTTCTTGGGCCCTTCTACAATCTTGAAGGCCTCATCACTCACATCGTGGTTCAAGGGACAGCCGTGAATGAGCCTGCAGATGACGCTGAATCAGATGAAGCGCCTGCAGCGTCGAAGCCAAAAAAGCAGCCTAAAGCTTCAAAGCCTGCCTCTGCTCCAAAAATCTCACGGGCGAAGCCACTGGCAACTGCACCTCCTGAAGACAGTGTGCAGTCTGAAGATTTGTCACGCATCTCCAAGCCACAGAAGGTCAAGATGCCTCTGCCACACACCGGCCAAGAACTGACAGCTATTGCTGTTCTGCGTAATGATGCCATTGATCTGTCCAGTGATGAAGATCTTGCAGATGACGCTCTTGAGCAACTGATCAAGAGCAAAGAAGAAGCAGAAATCTTCAATAATCTGCCTCTCTTTGACGTGGCAATCATCCATAACTTCATTGATGAATGGTTTGACACGCCCAACATCAGCTTCGACGATCTGCAACTTCCCATTGGCCTCAGTGTCGCCTTCCATGGCGCCATTGCTTCAGAGTTAGCTATCGCCCAGCGCATTGTTGAACTGAAGCAGAAGATTGACTTTGAGAAATCTCAGTTCAAGAAGCATATGGCCAAGCTCAGCGTGCAAGAGGTGAAGAACTTCAAGATTGTGCTGCACGAGCTCAATGAAGCCTTTCTCAAGAAACATGCAGAAGCGCAGGGTTCTCGTGAGCGCATGAAGGTTCTGGCTGACAGATGTGTGCAGGCCTACAATGAGGCTAAGAAGCGCAAGGCCCTTGGGCATCCTGGCATCGACCCCAGGATGGCTGCAAAGAAGAAGAAGAAGCCCGCTACGGCTGATCCCAACGCACCAAGGCAGGAAGCAGATCCCATTGTCTTCCCAACTAGAATGACTGGCTCGAAATCAAAAGCCCGGTCAAACGCTTCAGAGCTGAAGAAGACAAGGACTGCTGAGGCTGAAGCCAGAAAGAGGAAACATCCTGAAGCCTCTCCTACTGCCCCCTCCAAGAAGAAGAGGAAGACCAAGAAAGAACGGGCTGCTCCCATAGAGCCTTTGATTGTTGAACCCATTGCCATGGTTCGTCCTGACGCTGAACGCCAACTGACAATCCATGAGCCTGCTTTCATAGAGGCTCATGAAGCTGAAGACTTTCCAGCAGCTGATCCCATCGCTGCTGACGACATTGGTCACCATGATCATGTAGAAGATGGTGTAGTCCTTCCTTAGCCCGAGCACAGCGAACTCATCAGCATTGGTCGTCCTCTGACGCCAATTGCTCAGGATGCTTCATGGGCTGATCGCCCACAAGAGGAAGAAGACTTTGAGGCCCAGCCAACTCCAACTACACAGGCGTCGCCTGCGTTGCGCAGGCTTCGCAAAGGACCAAGGCCTCCAGTCTCTGCGTCTGAAGCTGAAACTGCTGAAGACATTCCGGCTGCATCAGCCAATGAAGAAGAAGTCCCACCAGCTGCTACTCCCCTGTCCCACCAAGAAGCGGTTCTCGAGGAGAACGTGGTTGTGACCGACCCTTCAGCTCATCAAGTGGAGGTTGAAAATCTTGAGGCTGCCACCACCAACACCAATGAAGCCACTGACGCTGTCATGGCTGAAGCTAATGTGGAGCCTCCCCAATAGAAGCACCAGAAGTCAGCGAAGCCACTGATCCTACTGCTTCTGTTCCCGCGCCTGCTGCCGGTCCCCAGTTCGACTATCATGTTGAGCACAAGCCTCAGGTACAGAAGCCAATCCCAAGATTCCCCAGGTTCCCAGGTCCTGCATTAGCACCTGGATCCTTCAATATCAATGGCTTCATAGTAGACAACACATTCTTCAATAGCTCCAGGAACCCCTACTCAAGGGAAAGAATATCATCTGATCGATTCTGGAGCTATCCGCAGCGAAGCTATTACTCCTGCATTCTTTACAATCAAGGTCGCATCTTTCCACACAAGCGTCTTGACATTGAAGCAATAGCTGGTCTGCCCTGTTTGGAAGAAGCTCTGGATTGCTTCAAAGAGGAGGTTGGGTTGCTGCCGTTCGTCACTGACCAAGAGCATTGGAATGAAGAGTTGCTGCTCCAATTCTATGCCACACTTCACATCCGCGGGTATAACAGAGATCCGAAGACTTGGGTCCTGGAGTGGATGACAGGAAACGTTCATCACGAAGCCAAAGCCTTTGACATCATTGAGCTCACTGGTCTACCCACTCCCAGCGATCTCTACGAATCTGGCTGTCAACTTCACAGTGAAGCTGTGGAGAGCATCTTTCAGAAGCCTGAACCTAACATGAGTCAGATGCTCAGCATGATGAAGCCATTGCCCCAAGATGCTGCATATCCCAAAGAGTTCTTCGTTGAAGACCTAGAGTATCTGCCAAGGACTATTTATCACATCATAAGGCGAACTCTCTGGCCCATCAAAGGGCACTCTCCACATGCCAAGCTGGAAGGTGCAATGAAGACTTTGGTCTTCTATATTCTTCATGGCAAATGCTTCAATGCACAAGACTTCTTCATTCGCCAACTTGCTGCATCAGGCTCTGATCTGTTTGGCTTGAAGTTCTACGCCCCATGGGTAATGCGGCTGATCAAACTTCACTCCTCTATCTCATATCAGCCATCTGCTCGCAATCATCGGATTCTTCTGCCTGATGTGGATATGTCTATTGAAGCCATCTATCCTGAGCCTGCCAAGGAACCTCTAAGTCTTCAGAATGCAGAGCATCAAAGTTTTTCTCAGAACATTGAAGGAGTTGAAGCAGTCACTCGTGTGTATCCTTTGGATGGCACTACACGTGCACCGCATCCTGCTCTCACTGAAGCCACTGACAGTACAACTGCCCCATGACCCAAGAAGTGCACTCGTGTTCTTAATGACCGAGAGCTTCTTGTGGCTCTTCATCAGAAACAGGATAGGCATCATGAATGGCTGAAGCGTCAAATGCAAAGCCTCTTGGTGGATGTTAATCGCATTCGCAATCTTGCCACCAATAATGCCTTTGTTGCCCATGAAACCTCTCGACGCACATGGAAAGGGCTGACGCTGATGTGTTCTGAAGATGATCTTCAAGAGGATGGCTTGTCTGAGCGCTTCAAGTTTGACTCCACACCTCCTCGAAGGGCAGTGCTGCGACGAACTCCATCTCTTGAAGACTCTGAGTTCTCTTCCTCGTCTGCAACTGTAAATGCCAGAGTGATCGAGGATGACGACGATGCTACTTCACCGCCGCCTCCTTCAGCACGCTTCGACACTGCTCCAAGCTCGTCTGCACCGCCGAACACCACCAACGACCCTGCTGCTTCACCTACTCTTCATGCGAACGAGTAGAGGCTCTATGTCTTCAAACCTTTTTGGTCCTTACTGACAAAAGGGGGAGAAGCATATGAGTTTAATAGTCTTCAAGCGGGTCTATATGGGCGGGTTCTTCATATTTTGCTTCGTGTTTACAACTCTCATTTTGATACATTTGGTTCTTTGAGTTTTAACACTTAAACTCGATGGTCGTCTGCTACCTATTTGCCATTTTGTGGTGCGACGATAAATTCCGCACTTAGATCATTTTGCAGACGTCCATTTTCCATTATGCATGTCATTATCTTCACATACCTTCACATGCATAGTGGATTGTCATCATAAGTTGAAGAGGATCTCCACAAGCACAACCTGCCATGTGCATTTGCATTCCAAAAGCAAACTACTTATATGCACATCTTCAGGGGGAGCCCTTGCAACTTATGAAGACAATTCCTTATCCTTTACAATTTCACATATTATATTCCCCGTTGAAAACTTCAACTACTTTGTCATCAATCACACAAAAGGGGGAGATTGTAAGTGCATCCAGTGCCACCCCTAGTTGGTTTTGGAGTATTGACGACAAACCTAGTTGAGGGACTAATGTGTTTGTGAGAATTGCAGGATAACATAGGTAGAAGTCCCTCATTGATTCGGTTTTCCTTCCAGAGATGACCCCTAAAAATGTATGAAGACATTGAAGTCAAAGGTGGTATATGAAGATATTCACATTGAAGACTATGACAAGAGAAGACATCGCATGAAGCCTATGGAGCTCGAAGACTTAGATCTTTCGTAGTTCTTTTTCTTCTTCTTTGTTGAGTCATAGGAACCACCATACTGTTAAGTGGGGTCCAAGAGAACCAGTCAGAATGACTGAAGTGATGCTTAACCAAAACCTATGTCTTCGAGTGAAGACTATGAGAGCGAATCTTGTCCACAGTCGGACAAGTCAGCTTTGCTTGTAGCCCAAGTAAAGTTGTCGTGTGAGTTTGAAATCTGACCGTTGGAACACGTGTCAGTTCCTTAGTGACCCAGGGTCATTTCGGACAAATCAGGTCGGGTTGCCTACTGGCTATAAATAGCCCACCCCCTACAACCAAAAACGACTGGCTGCTCAGAGTTAGTGTACGGCTTTTGTCGTTTGAGAGCAACCCACCTCGAAGCCCTTTGAGAGAGAATTCCTTGCGAGGATAATGCCCTAACCACCCAGAGCCAAAGAGAATTAGGCATCACTTAAGTCTTCTTGTCTGTGTGATCTGAAGACTTATTACACTTGAGGACTGTGAATCCTCCAACCGGTTAGGCGTCGCGTTCTGAGCATCCAAGAGACATTGTGGATCGCCGGTGAACGAAGTCTGTGAAGGTTTGGGAGTCTACCTTGAAGACTTACCAGAGTGATTGGGCGAGGTCTGTGTGACCTTAGCTCAAGGGGAATACGGTGAGGACTGGGTGTCCTGAGCTGCGTGTTCAGGACTGGGTGTCCGGGACTGTGTGTCCTCAGGTTTAAATACCTAGCCGCCCTAACCAGACGTACAGTT
>NC_053022.1:549752202-549764557 GCF_003073215.2 Triticum urartu
TAAATTTCAGCACACTATATAATTTTTCCTTACCAAATTCCACCTACCAAAGGCGCTTCACTCCCCGGCAACGGCGCCAGAAAAGAGTCTTGATGACCCACAAGTATAGGGGATCTATCGTAGTCCTTTCGATAAGTAAGAGTGTCGAACCCAACGAGGAGCAGAAGGAAATGATAAGCGGTTTTCAGCAAGGTATTCTCTGCAAGCACTGAAATTATCGATAACAATAGTTTTGTGATAAGGTAATTTGTAACGAGTAGCAAGTAATAAAAGTAAATAAGGTGCAGCAAGATGGCCCAATCCTTTTTGTAGCAAAGGACAAGCCTGGACAAACTCTTATATGAAGGAAAGCGCTCCCGAGGACACATGGGAATTATCGTCAAGCTAGTTTTCATCAATTCATATGATTCGCGTTCGGTACTTTGATAATTTGATATGTGGGTGGACCGTGCTTGGGTACTGTCCTTACTTGGACAAGCATCCCACTTATGATTAACCCCCATTGCAAGCATCCGCAACTACAACAGAAGTATTAAGGTAAACCTAACCATAGCATGAAACATATGGATCCAAATCAGCCCCTTACGAAGCAACGCATAAACTAGGGTGAAAGTGCGTTATATCGACTAGAGGGGGGTGAATAGGCGATTTTTATGAAAGTCTTCAAAACGTGAGAGTTATGAAGACAAACAGTGAAGATTATGCCTATTACTATGCAGCGGAAGTTAGATTACACTAGGCCAGCCATGGTCATGTATTCAATAGAGTGAAAGCGCAATGACAAACAACTTCAGTGTAATAAGGATCAGGTAGGAAGAAGTTATGAAGCCAAACAGATCATACATTCATGTTGTGAAGACAAAAGATAAAGCAAGCATGCAATGGCTTCACAATGAATAACTGTAAGCGAAAGGAAGTGAAGATGAAACCAGTGACACGTTGAAGACAATGATTTGTTGGACCAGTTCCAGTTGCTGTGACAACTGTACGTCTGGTTGGAGCGGCTAGGTATTTAAACCAAAGGACACACAGTCCCGGACACCAGTCAAGGACACTTAGTCCAAGACACCCAGTCCTCACCGTTTTCTCCTTGAGCTAAGGTCACACAGACCTCGCCCAATCACTCAGTAAGTCTTCAAGGTAGACTCCCAAACCTTCACAGACTTCGTTCACTGGCAATCCACAATTTCTCTTGGATGCTCTGAACGCGACGCCTAACCGTCTGGAGGATGCACAGTCCTCAAGTGTAATAAGTCTTCAAATCACACAGACACGAAGACTTAAGTGATGCCCAATTTACTCTGGCTCTGGGTGGTTAGGGCTTTTCTCCTCACTGGGAATTTTTCTTTCAAAGGCTTCGAGGTGGGTTGCTCTCAAACGACAAAAGCCGTGCACTGAAATCTGAGCAGCCAACCATTTAAGGTTGTGGGGGGTGGACTATTTATAGCCACTTGGCAACCCGACCTGATCTGTCCGAAATGACCCTGGGTCACTAAGGAACTGACACGTGTACCAACGGTCGGATTTCGAACTCACACGGCAACTTTACTTGGGCTACAAGTAAAGCTGACTTGTCTGACTCTGGACAAGATTTTCTCTCATAGGCTTCGCTCGAAGACATAGGATTTGAATTAGGCATCACTTCAGTCATTCTGACTGGTTCTCTTCGACCCCACTTAACAGTACGGTGGTTCCTATGACACAACATGAATGAAATAAAACTACGAAGGATCTAGGTCTTCGAGTTCAAAAGCTTCATAGGAGTCTTCTCATGTCATTGTCTTCAATATGAATATCTTCATAAACCACCATTGTCTTCAATGTCTTCGTACATTTTTAGGGGTCATCTCTGGTAGTAAAACCGAATCAATGAGGGACTTCTACCTGTGTTTTCCTGCAATTCTCACAAACACATTAGTCCCTCAACTAGGTTTGTCGTCAATACTCCAAAAACTAGAGGGGTGGCACTAGATGCACTTACAATCTCCCCCTTTTTGGTGATTGATGACAAACTAGTTGAAGTTTTCAACGGGGAATATAATATGTGAAATTGTAAAGGAGAATTGTCTTCATAAGTTGCAAGGGCTCCCCCTGAAGATGTGCATATAAGTAATTTGCTTTTGGAATGCAAATGCACATGGCAGGTTGTACTTGTGGAGATCCACTTCAACTTATGATGACAATCCACTATGCATGTGAAAGTATATGAAGATAATGACATGCATAATGGAAAATGGACGTCTGCAGAATGAGATGAGTGCGGAATTTATCGTCGCAACACGGAGTGACAAACAGGTAGCAGACGACCATCAAGGCTAAGTGTTACAACTCAATGAAGCAAATGTAGCAAAAACGGAGAGTTGTAAGCACGAAGCAAAATGTAGCAAAATATAAGGCCCCGCCCAAGTGACCCGCTTGAAGACTATAAACATCATATGCTTTTCTCCCCTTTGTCAGTGATGACCAAAAAGGGTTTTGAAACCATAGAGGTTTTTCTAACGCGTTCCCAGCGCAGCAGGGTCGGTGGAGTTGTTTGGTGGCGGGTGCAGACGAGCTTGGTGCAGATTCGACGCGCGTGAAGCAGGTGGAGATGATGTCGCGTCGTCTTCTTCTTTCAAAATCCGGGCAGACACGGTGGCAGCAGAAGAAGAGAACTCTGACTCTTCAAGTGATGGTGTGCTGCGCATCACCGTTCTTCTTGGAGGTCGTGTGAGTCAAATTTGAAGTGCTTCTGTGAAGCCATCCTCATTGGCAAGTTCAGCTTCAGGGCACATCATGGTGAGGCCCTTTCCAAGTGCGGCGACAGGTCTCGTGTGTGACAAATGCATTCTTGGTTGCCAGATTTCTGATGCGATTGACGTCTTGCATGATGCTTCTCATCTGCCTCTTGAGCCAGTCGTGATGCCTATCTGCTTTTGGTGAAGAGCCACAAGAAGCTTCTCTGTCATTTGAGTGCACGAGCGCGCTTCTTGGGTCTCTTTGCAGCTGTGCTGTTGGTGGCTTCAGTTGATGCAGGGGCACGTGTGGTGCCAGCCATTGGATACACTCGGGAGAGAGCTTCAACACCTTCAATATTTTGAGTGAAGCTCTGGTGTTCTGCATTCTGAAGACTTAGTGGTTGCTTGGCCGGCTCTGGATATATTGCTTCAGCAGATGTGTCCACATCTGGCAAAAATATCCTATGATTGCGGGCTGAGGGTTGATAGGAGATTGCAGAGTGAAGCTTGATCAGCCTCATAACCCAAGGAGCATAAAACTTTAATCCAAACAGTTCTGAAGCAGACGCTGCAAATTGACGGATGAAGAGATCCTGTGTATTGAAGCATTTGCCGTGAAGAATGCAGAAGATGAGAGTCTTCATTGCACCATCAATCGTTGCATATCGAGAGTGTCCCTTGACTGGCCAGAGAGTCCGCCTTATGATGTGATATATTGTTCTGGGCAGGTACTCTAAGTCTTCAACGAAGAACCTAGTTGGATAGGGTGCATTTGGAGGAAATGGCTTCATCATTGAGAGCATCTGACTCATATCTGGCTCAGGACGCTGAAATATGCTCTCAATGCTTCAGCATGGAGTTGGCACCCTTCTTCAAAGAATTCGCCAGGAGTGGGAAGGCCGGTAAGCTCAATTAGGTCGAAAGCATTGGCTTCATGATGGATATTGCCTGTCATCCACTCCAGGATCCATGTCTTCGGATCTCTGTTATAGCCTTTGATATGCAAAGTGGCATAGAACTGGAGCAGAAGCTCTTCGTTCCAGTGCTCTTCGTCAGTGATAAATGGCAGCAAACCCACTTGCTTGAAGCAATCCAGTGCTTCTTCCAGACCAGGCAGACCTGCAACAGCTTCAACCTCAAGGCGCTTGTGAGGAAAGATGCGGCCTTGGTTGTAGAGGATGCATGAATAATAGCTGCGCTGTTGATGGCTCCAGAACCTATCTGATACAATCCGTTCCCTTGAATAAGGGTTCTTGGAGCGGTCGAAAAATCGTGTTATCTGCCCTGAAGCCGTTGATGTTGAAGGAACCAGGAGCTGATGCAGGACCTGGGAACCTTGGTAAGTCGTGGGATCGAGCTTCTGGACCTGGGGTCTGTGCGCAATATGATAGTTGAATTTGTCCGGCCATGCGAGACTCAGGCACAGAATTGTTCAGGAGCAGTAGCTTCGGTGTCTTCTGAAGCTGTTGTTGGGGAGGGCTCCACATTTGCTTCGGCGTTGTTTGTGGCAGCCTCAACATTTTCAGCTTCAGGCACGTTCTCCTTGAGAACTGCTTCTTGTTGGTGCGGGGGAGTTGGAGCTTGTGGTATTTCTGCTTGCTCTTCGGCTGATGCAGCCGAAATGTCTTCAGCAGCCTGAGCCCTTGGCCTTTTGCGAAGCCTATGGAGTGTAGGCTCCGGTGGAGTTGCAGTGGGTTGGGGCTCATCTTCCTCCTGTGGGCGATCTGCCCATGACGCATCTTGTGTGATTGGCGTCAATGGACGACCAATACTGATCTGTTCGCTCATCTCAAGCTGAGGAAGGGCTGCATCACCTTGCACATTGTCTTGGGGACCAATGTCTTCAGCAGCATTGGGGTTGGCTGCTGGAATGTCTTCAGCGTGCGGAGCCTCTATGTAAGCAGGCTCATGCACTGTCAACTGACGATCTACGTCAGGATAGCGAACGCAGAGGGGTTCAACTATCAGGGGCTCTGTGGGAGCAGCCCGAGATTTCTTGGTCTTGCACTTCTTGATGATGGGTTCAGAAGGAGAGGCTTCAGAATGTTTTCTCTTCTTAGCTTCAGCCTCTGCAGTCCGTGTCTTCTTGTGCTGTGAGGCGGTTGATCGACTCTTTGGCTTCGAGCCAGTCGTTGCAGCGGGGAAGACAATCGGAGCAGTTTCTGACCTTGGCGCTTCAGGTTCGGGCACAGCCGCCTTCTTTTTCTTCTTCGCGGCCATCCTGGGGTCAATGCCGGGACGCCCAAGTGCCTTGCGCTTTTCTGCCTCATTGTAGGCTTGCACGCAGCGATCAGCCAAAGTCTTCATGCGTTCTCGCGAGCCTTGAGCTTCGGCACGCGTCTTCAGGAAGTTTCTCTTTCAGCTCGTGCAACATGATCTTGAAGTTTTTCACTTCTTGCACACTGAGCTTGGCCACGTGCTTCTTGAACTGAGCCTTTTCATGATCAATTTTCTGCTTCAGTTCTACAATTCGCTGGGCTATTGCAAGTTCTGAAGCGATTGCACCTTGAAAGGCAACGCTGAGGCCTATGGGTAGCTGCAGATCATTGAAGCTTATGTCTGGTGTGTCAAACCATTCATCGATGAAGTTGTGGATGATGGCGACATCAAACAGAGGCAGATTGTTGAAGATTTCAGCCTCCTCCTTGCTCTTGATGAGCTGCTCAAGAGCATCATCTCCAAGATCTTCATCGCTTGAGAGATCAATGGCTTCGCAGCGCAGAATGTCAGCAGCTGTGAGCTCTTTGCCTGTGTGTGGCTGAGGCTTCTTGGCTTCTTGGGGCTTGGACACTCGTGATAAGCCTTCTGACTGCACACTGGCTTCAGGAGGTGCAGTTGCTAAAGGCTTCACTCTTGCGATCTTGGGAGAAGCGGCTGGCTTTGAAGCTTTTGGAGCTTTTGGCTTCTTCTGCTTTGGCTTCAGAGCAGCAGGGGCGTCATCTGACTCAGTATCTGCTGGAGGGTCATTCACAGCAGTCCCTTGGACTAGGATGCGAGTGATGAGGCCAGCAAGATTGGCATACGGCCCGATGATATTGGGATCGGCGTTGCGTGTGCCATCTGCCCTTGGTGAGGAGGGACCAGGGTTGAAGTCAAGCCCAAATTTCTTCTTGTTTATCTTCGCTGACTGTTGTGCAAACTGAAAGTTGCGCTTGAAGAGATTATCATCGCGGCACCAGAGAAGTGATGACGGATGTGCCTCAGCTGGCTGTGGTCCTCTCACCATGCATGGATAGAAGCCTTGAGCAATGGCTTCGACTCTGGACCTGGGTACGAGATTTTTGTATAGTACGTCTCCCCACGGTCTCTTGATGGCGCACTTCTCCGCATATTCCTGAGTGACGAAGCGGTAGTGGAACCATTGCTCTGCCCAATATCTTCGAATCCATTGGATTCGTGTCTTGCGCTGACCATAGCTTTCTTCAGGATCAGTTTTGTACATCTCTGCCAATTCATCAGGCAGATCTTTGGATGTTTCACCACGTCGCTGTCTGCCTCCCTTCCTTGCTGCTGTTTCTGAAGCCATGAATAACTTGGAAGGCTTCAAGATGTTCAAAGGCTTCAAAGGCTTCCTTTTGCAAGAACTGGCTTCAGGCGAGTTGATGTGATGCTGCAAGTACTCTGCAAATGAATGCAGACTATGAGAACCAAAGGATTCTCCCACGGACATGTACCTAGTGACAGCATTAAGGTGCGAGGGAAGGGGAAGAGGTCATATGCATTCTCAGAAGATTTTGAAGATAAAATCGGTTTAGAAGACATTGACCTCATTATGCGAAGACATTCACTTGTAGATAAGAAGTTGGTTCCAGATTTGAACGAACCCATAGATCAGTACAAGTGAGGAATCTAACTACTTTATGAAGCACAAGTGAATATACTAGGCATGTTATGAGATGCAGCGAGAGATTTAACTGGTGTGAAGAGAAACTTCTTATGGCAGAAAGTGACTGAACTGTAGGATCAAAAGAAGCTGTAAAAAGAGGTTTTATTTACCACACTTGGAACTGCTAGACGAAGTGAGAGTTGAGGCCGAGCAGTTCGATCCTCCGTGCCCTAACTTGGCGACGGAAGACACCTACGGCGACGGCGGAGAGAGCGATGTCCGCTGTCGGCGTGAAAACGGCGTCGGAGAGGTTGCGGCAGTGAAGCGCTTCGTCGCCGGCGTCGTCGAGTGCTAGCGGTGGCGCTAGGGTTCGTGCGAGGGTGGAAGAAGGAGATAATGACCGCAGTGAATCGTGTATTTATAGGGATAGAGGCGGCACTGCGCTATTACGCAGGTGCCCCTGGCGGTTCGCATTTGAGGCACGAGTGGCCAGTTAGAGGAAAATTGGGGTTTGTTCCACGTCCCACGCATGCCTAAATTGTCAGGCGGTCGTTCCTGCTTCTCCAGATCTTATGTGGAGGAATGAGCATTAAAAACGGACTTTTATGGTTGTCTCTGTCTTCAGCTGACGAGGACACAGTGAAGACATTCGACAGTTTCAACAGAATGCATATGACTTGGAGAGATAGAGTTTGAGATAGAAAGCATAGAGAGGTTAGGGTCCAATCACATTCACTTAGTTCAAAAGATTCAACCAAGAAGACATAGCTATAAGTGAATGCTGTAGAGGACAGGACATCAGTGTATATATATATATCCATATAATCAACGTAGTGAAGATAATCATGAAGACATGTTGAGTTCAAAGCCAAACCAAATGTGAAGACATTGCGAGGTAACGCCATGAGAGAAACACTTCAAACTGGAATGTTTGGTGGTGGCGTTACCCACCGTATAGGAAGTATTAGACCTAGACACGGCGCACAATTATCGTGGCGCTCCGAAGTCAAATTCCACATTAATGTGTTCACACTTAGAATGTATGTCTTCATTGATTGAAGATATACTTTACTTCGTGTGGTTCACATCTAAGTCATCAATATGTATAAGGTTTAGGATGTGTGCCTGATCACAGGACATTTGAGGATTCTAAGATATTTAGCTCACACTGTAACTTGCAAAATCTCTTCTCATCCAAGGGCTTGGTGAAGATATCCGCTAATTGCTCTTTAGTGTTGACGTGTATGATATCAATGTCTTCCTTCACAACATGATCTCTGAGAAAGTGATGACGAATTTCAATGTGCTTTGTCTTCGAGTGCTGAACTGGGTTGTTGGCAATCTTGATGGCGCTTTCGTTGTCGCAGTAAAGTGGCACTTGCTTCAAATGAATGCCATAGTCCTTGAGTGTTTGCTTCATCCACAGAAGCTGAGCGCAGCAAGATCCAGCAGCAATGTATTCAGATTCAGCAGTGGGAAGAGATACAACAGTTCTGCTTCTTTGAAGACCAACATACAAGTGATCGTCCCAGAAAGTGACATGTGCCTGATGTAGACTTGCGATCAACTTTGTCACCAGCATAATCAGCATCCGAAATCCAACCAATCAAACTCTGAGCCCTTTGGATACCATAATCCTAGAGTTGGGGTGTGAGCCAAATATCGAAGAATTCGCTTCACAGCTAAGTGATGCGACTCCTTTGGTGTCGCTTGAAATCGAGCACACATGCAAACACTAAGCATGATATCTGGCCTAGATGCACATAAATAAAGCAAAGACCCAATCATGGAGCGGTATACCTTTTGATCGAACTCTTTACCATTGTCGTCGGGACCCAGATGATGCTTGGCTGGCATTGGTGTTGTGAAGCCTTTGCAGTCTTGCATACCGAACTTCTTCAGGCACTCTTTAAGATATTTCTCTTGAGATATGAAGATGCCGTTGCGTTGTTGCCGTATTTGAAGACCGAGAAAGAACTTCAGCTCCCCCATCATGGACATCTGATATTGCTCTTGCATCATGTATCCAAACTCTTCACTATACTTCTGATTGGTGCAGCCGAAGATAATGTCATCCACATATATTTGGCACACAAACAGTTCACCATCATATGTCTTCGTGAAAAGAGTGGGATCCAGGGAACCAGGTATGAAGCCTTTTGCTCTTCAGGAAAGTACTTGAGTGTATCATACCAGGCCCTAGGGGCTTGTTTGAGGCCATACAGTGCCTTGTTGAGCTTGTATACCATGTCAGGATGTTTTGGATTTTCAAAGCCAGGTGGTTGTGCAACATACACTTCTTCTTCAATCTTGCCATTGAGAAAGGCACTTTTCACATCCATCTGATAGAGAAGTATGTTATGATGATTTGCATAGGCCAGCAGTATGCGTATGGCTTCAAGCCTAGCCACAGGAGCAAATGTTTCATCGAAGTCAATGCCCTCCACTTGAGTATATCCTTGAGCAACTAGACGAGCTTTGTTTCTGACAACTTGACCATGCTCATCTTGCTTGTTGCGGTATATCCATTTGGTGCCTATTATGTTGTGCTTCCGTGGATCAGGACGCTTAACCAGTTCCCATACATTATTCAGCTCAAACTGTTGAAGCTCTTCTTGCATAGCTTGAATCCATTCAGGTTCCATGAAGGCTTCTTCAACTTTCTTGGGTTCTGATATTGAGACGAATGCGAAATGCCCACAGAAGTTTGTTAGCTGAGTTGCCCTTGAACGAGTGAGTGGACCAGGTGCATTGATGCTGTCCAGTATTTTGTCAATTTGTACTTCATTTGCAACACGAGGGTGTGTGGGGCGAAGACTTTGCTCTTGCTGATCTATGTGGTCATTTGAAGGTATATCTTCAGGCTGAGCATTGTCTTCATGTGGATCAGGTGCTGAGATGATAAGTTCTTCAGGTTGAGCTTCAGAAGGTACAATTTCTCCAGTTCCCATAAGCTTGATTGATTTCATTTGCTGGACTTCATCTAGCACATTTGGCAATTGCTCTCTTTGTGTTCCATTGGTTTTCATCAAATCGCACATCCACTGTTTCACCACTTGTAGTGGAAAGAGATTGAAGACTCTGTAGGAGTGCGAATCCTTTCCATATCCAAGCATGAAGCCTTCATGTGCTTTTGGTGCAAACTTTGAGGTGTGGTGTGGGTCCTTGATCCAGCACTTTGCGCCAAATACTCTGAAATAACTGACATTTGGCTTCTTGCCAGTTAGGAGTTCATAGGATTTCTTGTTCAGAAGCTTGTGAAGATAAACACGATTGATTGTATTGCATGCAGTATCAATGGCTTCAGTCCAGAATTTTCTTGGAGTCTTGTATTCATCTAGCATTGTTCTGGCCATCTCAATGAGTGTTCTGTTCTTGCGTTCGACGACGCCATTCTGCTGTGGCGTGTATGGAGCTGAGAATTCATGTGTGATGCCCAAGGTATCCAGATATGTATCAAGGCCAGTGTTCTTGAATTCAGTGCCATTGTCACTTCTGATGTGCTTTATCTTGGCGCCAAAATTGTTCATAGCTCGATTTGCGAAGCGTCTGAAGACATCCTGCACTTCAGTCTTGTAAAGGATTATGTGCACCCAAGTATATCTAGAATAATCATCAACAATTACGAAGCCATAGAGGCATGCAGAAGTAGTAAAAGTTGTGTAGTGAGTGGGACCGAAAAGATCCATGTGAAGCAGTTCGAAGGGTTGAGTAGTGGTCATGATTGTCTTCGAAGGATGTTTTGCCCTTGTCATCTTCCCTGCTTCACATGCACTGCATAAGTGATCTTTCTTGAACTTGACGCCTTCGATGCCTATGACGTGCTTTTTCTTCGCAAGGGTGTGGAGGTTCCTCATGCCAGCATGCCCAAGCCTTCGATGCCAAAGCCAGCATTCTGAAGCTTTTGCAAGAAGACATACTGCAAGTTGTGGTCCTGCTGAGAAATCTACCACATACAAATCACCTTTCCTATTCCCTTCAAACACTAGAGATTTGTCAGATTCCATTAGCACCAGGCAGCGAGATTTGCCAAACATTACAATCATATTCAAATCGCAAAGCATTGAGACAGACATTAAGTTGAAGCCAAGGGATTCAACAAGCATGACTTTATCCATGTGTTGATCCTTTGAGATTGCAACTCTACCTAGACCCAATACCTTACTTTTACCAGTGTCAGCGAATGTAATGTGGCTTCTTGTAGGATGGACGTATATGTTGAGTCCATAAGAAGGCTTCTATGTCCAAGTCATTGTGATTGTACACCCACTGGTCAATAATCCATTCTGAAGACTTTGAAGTCGCTGTATCGTACCCTAACAGTGCAGTTAGGGGGATTAGGCTTCAAACGAAGAGTGTTGTGAAGCATAAAACATTTTGACGAAACCAGTGGGTTTATGAAAACTTAGATCCAGATTAGGACTTAATGGAGAGTAGCATGCGATTTCAGGAACGAAGTACATAATTGATGCCCATTTGGGGCAGTTTATCTTTGCGCCCCACAAGAATTTTTATGGTTCCCCAGCAATAGCATCAGAAGATTTTGTTTTTTGTGCTGGAGACCTTTCCCTGCAAAAGAGAGTTAAGCTTTCTTAACCACCCACATCTTCAAGGGTGGCTTAGAAGCTATAAGTCTAAGTGCAGCATCTGAGAATTTTGGCTTTGAAACCTTAGCAAACAGTCTAGCAGGTGGACAATAATACTCATAGGAATAAGCAGAATAATTTTTGGTCATATGAACATGACGGTTCGATGAACCACTCTCATATTCATATGCCTGAGTATGGTTCCCCTGCAAAACATTTGCGTTAGTGCGACTCAGGTGAGTCCCCTGTTTGTATGAAGCATTTGGACCATATGAAGCCTTTGGTCTGAGGTTTGTCTTCTTCAAGTGAGGTGTCATGAAGACATTCACAGGAAGATTTTCCAGACATGTTTTCGGAACCCAGATCTTCTTCATAGGCGGTCCATTCCTGCAGTTAGTACCAATGTACCTAACAAACACTTCACCATTCTGATTCTTAAACAATATATAGTTTGCATCAAAGGATTCATCAATGATAATTGGGTTAGCAAAAGTGAAGCCAGACAGATTGGATGGATCTGCTGAGGATTCCTTTGCAGCAACCCATGTGGTTTTGGGGTACTGCTCAGGTTTCCAGTAAGACCCATCTGCATTAATTTTCCTCACGAACCCAACACCCTCTTTCCTAGGGTTTCGGTTCAGAATCTGCTTCTTAAGGACATCACATAATGTCTGATGCCCTTTCAGACTTTTGTACATCCCTGTTTCAAGCAATGTCTTCAACCTAGCATTCTCATCAGCAATAGCAGTGGTATCCTCAGCAGAGGGGTTAGTTACCACATCAACAGTTGAAGATATTGAAACAGTAGTAGCAGTGGAACAGTCAGCAATAGAAGCAGCATTATCACGCTCAATGCATTTAAGACATGGTGGTTCAAATCTTCCTGAGCGGGACTGATCTGTTCAGCGCGAAGTGACTCGTTTTCCTTTTGAAGATCTTCATGAGCCACCCTCAATTTCTCAAGTTCTTGCTTCCTTTGAAGATAATCATAGGAAAGCTTTTCATGAGTTGTTGAGAGAGTATCATGACGATCTTCAAGTTCCTGATACTTAACGTGAAGGTTTTTTATGTCTTCAATTAAGGATTCAGATCGAGTCATTTCAGCACCCAACAGATCATCGCTTCTGTCTAACAGTTTTTGAATATGTTCCATAGCTTTCTGTTGTTCAGTTCAATTTTAGCAAGTGTTTTGTAGCTAGTTTTGAAATCACATTCAGAGTCATCGT
>NC_053022.1:549765557-549905444 GCF_003073215.2 Triticum urartu
AGGAAACGGACCTCCTACGGTCGAAACGGGGGTCCTGTTGATCGGGAGGGGTGTGGCGTACCGCAAAACGGACGAAACGGACCTCCTACGGTCGAAACGGGGGTCCTGTTCATCGGGAGGGGTGTGGCGTACCGCAAAACGGGACTCCACGGGATACTGTTCATCTCCACCGTCGACCTCCTCCAGCCTCCACGGGCTACCGTCGACCTCCTCCAGCCTCCACGGGCTACCGTCGACCTCCTCTAGCCTCCACGGGCTCCTGTTCATCCAGCATCCACCGCGCGCTACTCCACCGGCTACTGTTCAACCACCCCTCCACAGGCACCCCTCCACCGTCTACTGTTCATCCAGCCCTCCACACCACGGGGTCCTGTTCAACCACCCCTCCACGGGAACCCCTCCACCGTCTACTGTTCATCCAGCCCTCCACCACACCACGGTGTCATGTTCATCCAGAGGCAATGCCACCGCTCACTGTTCATCCACCCCCCCTGCAACGCTCACTGTTCATCCTAGAGGCAACATCGATCGGCTTCAGTTAGCAGCAGTAGCGAAGGAATCGCTTGATCGGGTTCAATTAACAGCCATCGATCGATCACTCGGGTTCAGTAAGCGTAGCCTGCAGTGCAATCGCTCGGGTTCAGTTAGAGCCCAACCCCTCGCTCGGGTTCAGTTAGAGCCAATGCCTCACACACACGCGCGTACATGTACGAGAGAAACGCGCATCGCTCGGCCCCCGACCTCCCAACGTAACCGGGAACTCCTCGAAATTTTCCTCCCCTCGCTTCTACCACGGTTTTTTCCGTCATGGACGGCCCAAAGAATGTCATGCAGCTGCGTCTCCGGCCCGCCCAGGACGAAAAGCCCATTTTCTGTCATGATTTTTTGTCATAGAAGTAGGAGCCCACCACATCTATGATGATACCGGGTTTTGTCACAATTATCATCATACAAGTGTCATATGTATGACAATTTTTTTTTTGTTCGACCCAAAATGTCACTGATGTGTATTTTTTTGTAGTGCATGCCCATGTACACGATGTATATCCTATCATGGAAGCTTCTTGTAATAATAACTATTCCTTTGATATAATATCATTTGGTATATGAGAATTGATCCTTTGCAATCGTGGTTCCGGCCATGTTCTCTTTTAAATACCATTTCTCGGACAAGTTGAAGTACTTGTCTTCTACATATCATTGCACCCGTCCAACCTTTACTTTGATCTACCGTCGTGTATTACACTCTGGTATCTCACGAATATCATAGAACTGCATAACTTCTTATGGGTTGTTCAACAACTATTACTTCTCACTGATTCCAATTTTCCTGGGTTCTGGGTTGTCGTCAACTGAGAACATCAAATAGTGAATCGAGTCCGCACCTTGATTCAATAACTCTAAGTAATTTTCGTTGCTTATGAGTTTATTAATCCTTCAAGTCATTCCTAGCCTGATCAGCTATATCAGTATCATGTTGATTTTAACTGTGCTACCTGGTCCTTATTCCCGGAGCACAATTTTCGACGATGAGCTAACCTTACGTCGATCTTCCTCCTCATATAATTTCGCCTTAAAAACAACAAGCTTGATTTCGAGTTTGTGTCATATCTGTGGCTCCAATAAACTTTTGTTGCATCAGTCCTTTTGCTTGATGCAGTCGTTGTTCAATTGCTTCTTCGTGGATCCTCTCGACAACAAATTGTCGTGATCATCATCAACATTTTGACTCCTTGCAGGATATCTATGAAATTCTTGATGATAAGTGCCATCCTCGTTCCTTGGTAATTTGAGTTACCATCAACAACATCCTAACCTTTCCTTTCATCACAAACTTGTTCTTGTTATGGATGCAACTTGCTATCCAGCTCGTATTATGGTCTACCTTGAAGTATTACTGCCTTTTGTCAAGGATGTTGTGAGAATTTCACCACCTCTTGAGAATTCTTGATATAAGTGATACTTCACCATCACCATTCCTTTCTTGGTCCCCGTGTTGTTCCTAACAGGAATATCGATAGATGGACTAGTAATTTAAAAAAAAAACTTCTAGCAACCTTATTGCTTTGAAGTTAATGGCCAACATTTCATTCTTAGACCATTGGTTATCGAATCGCCATTCTAACATTGTTTGTGCTACCTAAGTCTGTATTTCGAGTGCACCGTCAACCAATGTTTAATCGTGTATGTTCTCCTCGAGCATACATCATTATATCATTTGATCTGACTAATGTTACCTCCTTTTTCACATAGTTATGGAAATCCATCTTTTGGAAACCTCGATGAATTGTCGCTAACTCCATCAGCCACCTTCCTCATCCTCTCTTTGGTTTACTGATGAACTCTGGTTTAGGAGCTCGCTTCCATAGTTCATTTCCTGAGAATCTTACAATGTCATCTCGACAATATGTGTTGCACCTTCTTCTCATGCATCCTGAGTATGAGGTATCCTGACACCAATCAGATCCGAATCTCGGTCAGATATGATGGTTGGAACATATTTTCAAGAGTTATAACATTGGTCTTTAACCCAATAAGGTGATGTCATCCTAACACACCTGCCCGGAGGGCCAATTGTTATAGTTTCCTTTTTAGCAAGGTTAGCCATTCTTCCATGAGGAAATTGTAAGACTTATTATATAAGTTGTTCTTGATGGATCCTTTGTGTATCCAAAGTCTGATCTTTACCCAGTGACCATGTCAATGCTATCTCGAAGCTTGTCTGTGGTACTCCGATTATCAACAAGAACATTTGAAGCCCAATGCTAAATGTTTCCTGCTCAAATACCCAAACACCATTGTATGGGTAATGTCATGAAATGTCTCTCACCTTACCTAAAGAGTTTTCTGCATTATATCCAGTCATGAATATCATGCTTTGCTTGTCCTTGGGAGGATGTACCCTTGAAATATGTGTTTAAACACATTTTGCTTTCCATTGTTTTGTTTAAATCTGATAATCGTATTTTCCTTTTCCATTGTTTGGTTTAACCTTTCTTGAGATCTATATGATCTAAGCAGTATTATTCTCTTGCTTTTGTAAACACCCCGGTGTGCAATTCTGTCAGTAAGACCCTGTTCCTTTTGTTGATGACCTCCCGGTAACCACCGATGGACGAGAACTTTGCCTATTAGTCCACCTCATTCAACGAGCAGGAAAATGGTTCTCTTCGTTCCTCGCCCTTGGTACCGATGTTGTTACCGACATAACTGACAGGCTACCCTCTAACATGCCTTGCTATCATGACCATGCAAGATGTCACCGCTCCTCCTACTTTTAACCCACATGGTGGGCCCATAACCCACATGTCCACAGGATCGAAACCTGACTCTCCTGTACATCCCAGCTCCTAAAGGTTATTCCTCATGCTTGGCTTCGTAGGTAATCCACGAGCCACCTTCCAAGAGATCATCAATTCTAGTATCAGACATAATACTTATTCTCGTTGCTCTAGACCACTTTCACACTTTGTTTCAGGCATCGAACGATTGCCTATCCACTTGAAACTTCTCAGGGTACCTCCTTACTCTACTCTCAATATTTTCTTAAGTTTCAGTTTGAGAGTTACTTTTCGCCGCCATCCTTGATGTTAGCTACGAGATAGTTAACCTTGCAGAGGTCCGTTCTCCCGGAATATACCCACCCTTTATTCTTTCGTTAGCACGATGGAATTCCCGAAGAAAGGATGCCGACTTCATCATAATGACCTGGAGCAGAGAAATAAAGACATCAACGTAATGGATCGACCTCTTTGAGAAGAGCAACCAAGACCGAGAAGACTCAATAGAATTTCGTAACCACATCTTTCCCCTTAACTCTACCTCTTAAATCTCGGGATGAGATTTCTTGTAGTGGAGGAGATCTTGTAACCAGAATCTTGCTACAGTAATCCCATGCCTAATGACGCCATGAAATCATAATCATTTTGCTAATCCTCACTTTGTTTCAAACCAAACTCAAATCCAGATTCAAATGCCAAGTCAAATAATATTTTTTATAAAAATAGTAATTTAAAAATGTTCCTTAGGTTGAAAACTTTCGCTATATAATTTTCATGCATTAAACAAACATTATGGAATGTTTGAAATACCCATGAAAATTATAACACTGGTCCAATAGCTAATTATTTGACCTTTTTAATTTTTAAAAATAGTTGGACACTCCCAAATGCTTTGAAACTTTTTGTAGCAATCCAGAATTTTGTGCTTTACTTTTGTGCCAAGTTTTGTATTAAATAAAACTCTTTTAGTAGTTCAAATAAAATGCAAAGTATGAAAATTAGATTAAAAATAGAAAAATAAAACCTATCCCACCGGGCCACTTGGACCATCTGGCTAAAACTAGCCCACACCCCCCTACTTGTCTCATTCTACTGCTACTGGAAGCAGGGAGGCTGTGGCGCCATCTCCATGGCCGCCGGACACGCGTCGGCATCCGAGCCGCCTTGCCCGCCTACAAGACCCCCTTGACCCCCTGGACGAACCCTAGTCTTCCCTCTCTTCCTCCCCTGGGCCATTTCTTCCACCCAGAGCAACGACCCGAGACGCCATGCGCCGCTGTAGATCCCGTCGCCACTGACAACCCCGCGCCCAGCCGTCGTGCGCTCCGCCGTCGACTGCTTCATCGTCTTCAACCACCAGATCTAGCCGGGACGCCCGAACGACTACGCCCGCGACCGTCTTCCTCGCCATGGCCGCCGGAGCTCCGTCGCTCAATCCGCCGCCGTTCGCCTGCCCCGACGCCCAATCCATCCGCGTGACCTCCCTGTGAGCAGTCGTGCTATCCCTTTCCTTTCCCTTCTTCAATTGATAGCCGTAGCTCCCCTTTACGCCATGGTCGGACCTCCGCGCCCGCAGCTGCTTGCCACGCGTGATGTGTGTGTATGGTGTGTGCATGCGTGATGTGTGTGTTCCCGCTGTGTGAGTGTGCCATGCGTGTGGCCAGCTGGGCTCTGTCCACTAATAGCTGGCCCTTGTTCAGATTAGTACTAGGTTTAGCTTTAATTAGTGCTAAACTAGTCTAGTAACTTATGACATGCGGGACGCACTGTTAGATTAATCCAGGAGATTAAAATAAATAAAATGCTAATTAAGTGTTTGTGCCAATGGCACCTGGGACCCATCTATAGTTTGACCAGTCAACAGTCAAACAGTTGACTAGACTGTTGACTGAGTCAATTGGGCCCGCTTTCAGTCACATATGCACCTCTCTAGGTACACTCTCTATGTACACATAGCATTTTATTCTTTTATTTGGAAATAATATTAATTCCAGAAATTTTACAAATCGTTTAAAACTTCAACAAATCATATAAAATAAACCGTAACTCCGATGAAAATAATTTATATATGAAAGTTTTTCAGAACGACGAGGCGAATCCGAATACGTAGCCCGTTCGTCCGCCACACATCACTAGCATAGTGAACACGCAACTTTACACCTCCGGTTCATCTGTTCGAAAACACAAAACACCGGGGATACTTTCCCGAATGTTTCCCCCCTTCACCAGTATCACTTGTCCCTACATTAGGTCACCCCTAGCACAACGTATTGCCGCATCTTGCTTTGTGTTACATTTGGTTTCTCTGTTATTTATTGTGTTCCCCCTCCGTTACTTATTTCCGGTAGACTCCGAGACCGTTGCTGATGTCCGTGTGTTCGACTACATCAAAGATGACCCCTCCTTCTTGCCAGAGCAACCAGGCAAGCCCCCCCCCTTGATCACTAGATATCGCCTATTCTTATCTCTACTGCTTGCATTAGAGTAGTGTAGCATGTTACTGCCTTTTGTTAATCCTATCCTGATGCATAGCCTGTCATTGTTGCTACAGTTATTGATACCTTACCTGCAATCGTAAATGCTTAGTATAGGATGCTAGTTTATCATCAATGACCCTACATTCTTGTCTGTCTGCCATGCTATACTATCGGGCCGTGATCACTCGGGAGGTAATCACAAGTATATAATTATACATGTATGATACTTGTGATGACTAAAGACGGGTCGGCTCGTAGAGTACCCGCGAGTGATTCACGGATTGGGTCCAAAAGGACGTTTGTCCGGACGGCCCTCTGAGTGAACCTTTGTGGCAGAGCGACAGGGCAGGTTGAGACCGCCTAGGAGAGAGGTGGGCCTGGCCCTGGTCGGCGTCTGCGGTTATTTCAAAATAACATGCTTAACGAGATCTGGGTATTTGATCCGAGTCTGGCCACTGGCCTATACGCACTAACCAACTATGCGGGAACAGTTATGGGCACTCGACGTCGTGGTATCAGCCGAAGCCTTCGTGACGTCAGCGACTGAGCGGCGCGTGCCGGGTTGGACTGGAACGCCTGCTCTTGTATAAGGGAGGCTACGTCTGCTTGCCGGCCGCGTACGCAACGTGCAGGTGTGTAATGAGCGATGGGCCCAGACCCCTGCGCCATAGGATTTAGACCGGCATGCTGACCTCTCTGTTGTGCCTAGGTAGGTTGCGACGTGTTGATCTTCCGAGGCCGGGCATGACCCAGGAAAGTGTGTCCGGCCAAAGGGGATTGAGCGTGTTGGGAAATGTGGTGCACTCTTGCAGGGAAGTTAATCTATTCGAATAGCCGTGATCTTCGGTAACATGACGACTTGGAGTTGTACATTGACCTTATGACAACTAGAACCGGATACTTAATAAAACACACCCTTCCAAGTGCCAGATACAACCGGTGATCGCTCTCTCATAGGGTGACGAGGGGAGGATCACCGGGTAGGATTATGCTATGCGATGATACATTAGTGAACTTACCATCTACTCTCTTCTACATGCTGCAAGATGGATGTGGCCAGAAGCGTAGTCTTCGATAGGACTAGCTATCCCCCTCTTATTCTGACATTCTGCAGTTCAGTGCACATATGCTACCCCCTTTTCCATTTGATACCAATGCATACATATGTAGTGTAGCTCCTTGCTTGCGAGTACTTTGGATGAGTACTCACGGTTGCTTTGCTCCCCCTTTTCCCGTTTCTATAACTGATTGTTGCGACCAGATGATGGAGTCCAGGAGCCATATGCCACCATCGATGACGACTCCTACTACACTAGAGGTGCCTACTACTATGTGCAGGCCGCTGACAACGACCAGGAGTAGTTTAGGAGGATCCCAGGCAGGAGGCCTGTGCCTCTTTCGATCTGTATCCCAGTTTGTGCTAGCCTTCTTAAGGCAAACTTGTTTAACTTATGTCTGTACTCAAATATTGTTGCTTCCACTGACTCGTCTATGATCGAGCTCTTGTATTCGAGACCTCGAGGCCCCTGGATTGTAATATGATGCTTGTATGACTTATTTTATTTGTAGAGTTGTGTTGTGATATCTTCCTGTGAGTCCCTGATCTTGATCATACACGTTTGCGTGTATGATTAGTGTATGATTGAATCGGGGGCATCACAAGTTGGTATGAGAGCCGACTTCCTGTAGGAATCACCTTCCACACTCCTTGGCCGAAGTTGAGTCTAGACATTGCAAAACTTTTTACTAGCATGGCTGTGTGTCTTATGGGCCCACGTCGCCATTGGGTGGTATTAAGATCTTTTATTCCTCGACCTATACTCTGGGACTCTAATCTCTCTTCTATTCGGGTTAAACAATTTTACTAACTCTGACTCTAGGTTCTCGAAAATACTTTATCCCGGAGAGCCTCTTTAGTCCAGATGATCGCTTGCTACACCAGAAGATTCGGAAGATACTCTCCAGTGTTCACTCGAGATCTTGTTCTTGTTGCTTTTGCAATTCGCTGCTACCAAAACTTCCCTATGGATAAATACTTACACATGTCGTTCTTACTTTTATTCCTAGTTGATCTAGTAATTACGATATTACCCCGAAATTCTTTCTATTGTTCGGAGAATACTTTGAGCCTACTGCCTTGCAGTTCTTTGCCACCTTGCTACCCCTATGGATAATTTATTGCACTTATCGAGTATCCTCTCATCCCAGTTGATTCATGTATTTCATAAAAGTCTTCGAAATAATATTTTGTCTTCTGAAAATCCTCAGTAGCCTATTGCTCCTGAATTCCTTGCCTTTCGGCACTATGGTTAATTCCATATTTCTAGCAATCTTCGTTGACATCCTTTGTCACTGTTATCTCGAGTCCCTTCATTCAATATTTTGCGAATATTTGCCATCCTTAATCAGATCCTAGAATTCATCCTTCCAGCTCAAACGACATTTTAAACATGAGTTGGATCTCGACCAATCAAATTGCCATCGATTGTACCCCTAAGGCTATTCAACTTATCCATCTCTAATCAGAGCATTACTTCTGATCCCTTGTATTGGAATTCATAATTCCTTTGGATTTGAGCTTTGAGTTAGTCAGTTGTTTCTATAATCTGATCTCCTTGCATTCTTTCTTCCTCTGGTTGAGTACTGATGCTCACATCGGGTCCCTTGTGAACCACCAAACCCTTTGTCGGATTTTATCCAACAACGTCCTTCATATTCAATAAGCTTGTGAGCCTTTCCTTGGATACATAATGCCTTTGGTAAATTGTATCCTCTGCTTTCTCGCATGCTCTACTATCGAGCTTGTGTTATTTACTCTGAAGTTTGTGGTATGTGTTCATGAGATGCCCCGATGGGTTAAACCTATGCCTTCCTTACTCTGTGTGAACCCGAAAGATTTCACGGGTCATACTTATCTGGTATTGCACCAGGTAAAACTTTCAACAGCTAATGTCATTTTCGAAAAGCGAGAGGTGAATGGAAGGTTATACATTGAAGAAGTGGGAGTCGACCTTGAACTTTGTGTTCATCACTACAAAAAAATACACTTCCGTGATGATACGTGTTTGTCACAGTAGGTCCCTTTTTTGTCATGCATGTACATCCATGACAAATTTATGACAGAATCAAGATAGTCATACCTGTGCTATCGTAGAAGTGTTCCATGACATTACCAAAATTATCATCTTGGAAGTGTCCACTTCCATGATGATAAATCGCGCGTCACAGAAGTGCTTTCGTCAAGGGTGACCGACACGTGGCATCCATTGTAATGGAACGCCGTTACGCTATCAGGTCGGGTTTTGGATCCGATAACCCGTTAACAGCCCCGACCAATGGGGATTTTCCACGTATAAAATCATCATTGGCTAGAGGAAACACATGTCGGCTCATCGTTGGGATAGATGTCATCCACTCACTGGACAGAAGGCACCTATGATACGTCGACACGTGGCACGACCCAACAGTGGCGCATTCCTGTGAAAAGGCCGGCCCGTTTGACTTGGTCAAAAGCTGGCGGGTCGGCCCATGGAAAGCTTGTTAACGGCCTGTTCGCATATAGCCCATTTACAGCCCGCTAACCCAAGGCCCGTTACGCCCTATCCGAATTAGGCCCAGTAGCATCATCTGGGCCATCCAATATGATTCTAGCCTGTTTTCATTTCTAGCCCATGTATAGCCCATGACGTCTTTCGGCCCATATGAGGCCCTTTGTAACTCGCTTAACGAGATCTGGGTATTTGATATGAGTCTGGCCACTGGCCTATACGCACTGACCAACTACGCGGGAACAGTTATGGGCACTCGACATCGTGGTATCAGCCGAAGCCTTCGTGATGTCAGCGACTGAGCAACGCGCGCCGGGTTGGACTGGAACACCTGCTCTTGTATAAGGGAGGCTAGGTCTGCTCGCCGGCCGCGTACCCAACGTGCATATGTGCAATGGGCGATGGGCCCAGACCCCTGCACCATAGGATTTAGATCAGTGTGCTGACCTCTCTGTTGTGCCTAGGTAGGGTTGCGATGTGCTGATCTTCCGAGGCCGGGCATGACCCAGGAAAGTGTGTCCGGCCAAATGGGATTGAGCGTGTTGGGAAATGTGGTGCACCCCTGCAGGGAAGTTAATCTATTCGGATAGCCCTGATCTTCGGTAACAGGATGACTTGGAGTTGTACCTTGACCTTATGACAACTAGAACCGGATACTTAATAAAACACACCCTTCCAAGTGCCAGATACAACCGGTGATCGATCTCTCACAGGGCGACGAGGGGAGGGTCACCGGGTAGGATTATGCTATGCGATGATACATTGGTGAGCTTACCATCTACTCTCTTCTATATGTTGCAAGATGGAGGTGGCCAGAAGCATAGTCTCCGATAGGACTAGCTATCCCCCTCTTATTCCTGCATTCTGCAGTTCAGTCCACATATGCTACCCCCTTTTCCATTTGATACCAATGCATACATATGTAGTGTAGCTCCTTGCTTGTGAGTACTTTGGATGAGTACTCACGGTTGCTTTGTTCCCTCTTTTCCCCCTTTCTATACCCGATTGTTACGACCAGACGATGGAGTCCAGGAGCCAGATGCCACCGTCGACGACGACTCCTACTACACTGGAGGTGCCTACTACTACGTGCAGGCCGCTGACAACGACCAGGAGTAGTTTAGGAGGATCCCAGGAAGGAGGCATGCGCCTCTTTCGATCTGTATCCCAGTTTGTGATAGCTTCTTAAGGCAAACTTGTTTAACTTATGTCTGTACTCAGATATTGTTGCTTCCACTGACTCGTCTATGATCGAGCTCTTGTATTCGAGCCCTCGAGGCCCCTGGCTTGTAATATGATGCTTGTATGACTTATTTTATTTGTATAGTTGTGTTGTGATATCTTCCCGTGAGTCCCTGATCTTGATCGTACACGTTTGCGTGTATGATTAGTGTACGATTGAATCGGGGGCGTCACACCCCTCCGGCGGTGCTCCAAAACATGCCCCAAGATGGGATCTCGTGGATACAGAAAGTTACGGCGGTGGAATTAGGGTTTTGGCTCCGTATCTGGTAGTTTGGGGTACGTAGGTATATATAGGAGGAAGGAGTACGTCGATGGAGCAACAGGGGGCCCACGAGGGTGGAGGGCGCCCCCAGGGGGTAGGCGCGCCCCCTACCTCGTGGCCTCCTGGTTGATGTCTTGACGTAGGGTCCAAGTCCTCTGGATCATGTTCGTTCCGAAAATCATGTTCCCGAAGGTTTCATTCCGTTTGGACTCTGTTTGATATTCTTTTTCTGCGAAACCCTAAAATAGGCAAAAAACAACAATTCTGGGCTGGGCCTCCGGTTAATAGGTTAGTCCCAAAAATAATATAAAAGTGTATAATAAAGCCCAATAATGTCCAAAACAGAATATAATATAGCATGGAACAATAAAAAATTATAGATACGTTGGAGACGTATCAAGCATCCCCAAGCTTAATTCATGCTCCTCCTCGAGTAGGTAAATGATAAAAACAGAATTTTTGATGTGGAATGCTACTTGGCATAATTTCAATGTAATTCTCTTAATTGTTGTATGAATATTCAGATCCGAAAGATTCAAGACAAAAGTTTAATATTGACGTAGAAATAATAATACTTCAAGCATACTAACTAAGCAATTATGTCTCTTCAAAATAACATGGCCAAAGAAAGTTATCCCTACAAAATCATATAGTCTGGCTATGCTCCATCTTCACCACACAAAGTATTCAAATCATGCACAACCCCGATGACAAGCCAAGCAATTGTTTCATACTTTTAATGTTCTCAAAAATTTTCAATCTTCACGCAATACATGAGCGTGAGCCATGGACATAGCACTATAGGTGGAATAGAATGGTGGTTGTGGAGAAGACAAAAAGGGAGAAGATAGTCTCACATCAACTAGGCGTATCAACGGGCTATGCGGATGCCCATCAATAGATATCAATGTGAGTGAGTAAGGATTGCCATACAACGGATGCACTAGAGCTAAAAATATATGAAAGCTCAACAAAACGAAACTAAGTGGGTGTGCATCCAACTTGCTTGCTCACGAAGACCTAGGGCATTTCGAGGAAGCCCATCGTTGGAATATACAAGCCAAGTTCTATAATGAAAAATTCCCACTAGTATATGAAAGTGATAACATAGGAGACTCTCTATTATGAAGATCATGGTGCTACTTTGAAGCACAAGTGTGGAAAAAATGATAGTAGTATTGCCCTTTTTTTGGCCTTCTTTTTTTCTTTGGCCTTTCTCTTTTTTTATTTGGGACAATACTCTATGAATGATGATCATCACACTTCTATTTATTAACAACTCAATGATTACAACTCGATACTAGAACAAAGTATGACTCTATATGAATGCCTCCGGCGGTGTACCGGGATAACAATGATGCATGAGTGACTTATATGAAAGAATTATGAATGGTGGATTTGCCACAACTAAAATGTCAACTACATGATCATGCAAAGCATTATGACAATGACGGAGCATGTCATTATAAATGGAACGGTGGAAAGTTGCATGGAAATATATCTTAGAATGGCTATGGAAATGCCATGATAGGTAGGTATGGTGGCTGTTTTGAGGAAGGTATATGGTGGGTGTATGGTACCGGCGAAAGGTGCGCTGTATTAGAGAGCCTAGCAATGTTGGAAGGGCGAGAGTGCGTATAATCCATGGACTCAACTTTAGTCATAAAGAACTCACATACTTATTGCAAAAATCTATTAGTTATCAAAGCAAAGTACTACGCGCATGCTCCTAGGGGGATAGATTGGTAGGAAAAGACCATCGCTCGTCCCAGACCGCCACTCATAAGGAGGACAATCAATAAATACATCATGCTCCGACTTCTTAACATAACGGTTCACTATACGTGCATGCTACGGGAATCACAAACTTTAACACAAGCATTTCTCAAATTCACAACTACTCAACTAGCACGACTCTAATATCACCATCTCCATATCTCAAAACAATTATCAAGTTTCAAACTTCTCATAGTATTCAACACACTCATAAGAAAATTTTATTTACTCAATCTTGAATGTCTCAAATAATTGAAGCAAATTACCATGCTGTTTTGTAGGATTCTCAAAATAATCTAAGTGAAGCATGCAAGAACAATGGTTTCTATAAAACAAATCCACCGACGTGCTCTAAAAGATACTCCCTCCGTTCCGAATTACTTGTCTTAGATTTGTCTAGATACGAAGGTATCTAGCACTAAAATGAGTCTAGATACATCCGTATCTAGACAAATCCAAGACAAGTAATTTGGAACGGAGGGAGTATAAGTGAAGCACTAGAGCAAAAACTATATAACTCAAAAGATATAAGTGAAGCACAAAGAGTATTTTAATAATTTCTGAATCATGTGTGTCTCTCTCAAAAAGGTGTGTGCAGAAAGGATGATCGTGGAAAACTAAAAAATAAAGACTCAAATAATACAAGACGCTCCAAGCAAAACACATATCATGTGGTGAATAAAAATATAGCTCCAAGTAAAGTTACCGATAGAAGTAGACGAAAGAGGGGATGCCTTTCCGGGCATCCCCAAGCCTTGGCTTTTATGTGTCCTTAGATTATCTTGGGGGTGCCATGGGCATCCACAAGCTTAGGATCTTGCCACTCCTTGTTCCATAATCCATCAAATCTTTACCCAAAACTTGAAAACTTCACAACACAAAACTTAAAGTAGAAAATCTCGTGAGCTCCGTTAGCGAAAGAAAAAAAGCACCACTTCAAGGTACTGTAATGAACTCATTCTTTATTTATATTGGTGTTAAACCTACTTTATTCAAACTTCTCTATGGTTTATAAACTATTTTACTAGCCATAGATTCATCAAAATAAGCAAACAACACACGAAAAACAGAATCTGTCAAAAACAGAACAGTCTGTAGTAATCTGTAGCTAACGCAAGATCTGGAACCCCAAAAATTCTAAAATAAATTTCTGGACGTGAGGAATTTATCTATTAATCATCTGCAAAAATAATTAACTAAATAGCACTTTCCAAATAAAAATGTCAGCAGTTCTCGTGAGCGCTAAAGTTTCTGTTTTTTACAGCAAGATTAACAAGACTTTCCCCAAGTCTTCCCAATGGTTCTACTTGGCACAAACACTAATTAAACACAAAAAACACAACCAAAACAGAGGCTAGGTAAATTATTTATTAATAAACAGTAGCAAAAAGCAAGGAATAAAAGTAAAATTTGGTTGCCTCCCAACAAGCGCTATCGTTTAACGCCCCTAGCTAGGCATAAAAAGCAAGGATAGATCTAGGTGTTGCCATCTTTGGTAGGCAATCCATAAGTGGCTCTCATAATAGATTCATAAGGTCATTTAATTTTCTTTCTAGGGAAGTGTTTCATGCCTTTCCTTAGCGGAAATTGGAATCTAATATTTCCTTCCTTCATATCAATAATTGCACCAATCATTCTAAGGAAAGGTCTACCAAGAATAATAGGGCATGAAGGATTGCAATCTATGTCAAGAACAATAAAATCTACGGGCACATAATTCCTATTTGTAACAATAAGAACATCATTAATTCTTCCCATAGATTTCTTAATAGTGGAATCCGCAAGGTGCAAGTTTAAAGAGCAATCATCAAAATCACGGAAACCTAACAAATCACACAAAGTCTTTGGAATCGTGGAAACACTAGCACCCAAATCACACAAAGCATAGCATTCATGATCTTTAATTTTAATTTTAATAGTAGGTTCCCACTCATCATAAAGTTTTCTAGGGATAGAAACTTCCAACTCAAGTTTTTCTTCATAAGATTGCATCAAAGCATCAACGATATGTTTAGTAAAAGCTTTATTTTGACTATAAGAATGAGGAGGATTTAGCACGGATTGCAACAAGGAAATACAATCTATCAAAGAGCAATTGTCATAATTAAATTCCTTGAGATCCAAAATAGTGGGTTCATCAATATTTAAAGTTTTGACTTCTTCAATCCCACTTTTAATAATTTTAGCATCAAGATCTGAAGACTCCAAATTTTGGGAACGCCGTCTAGGTAAAGGTGGATCATATTTAGTCCCATCATTATCAAGATTCATATTGCAAAACAAAGATTTAATAGGGGGCACATCAATAACTTTTAGATCTTCATCTTTATTATCATGGAAACTAGAAGAACACGCTTTTATAAAGTAATCTTTCTTAGCATGCATCCTAGCGGTTCTTTCTTTGCACTCATCAATGGAAATTCTCATGGCTTTGAGAGACTCATTGATATCATGCTTAGGTGGAATAGATCTAAGTTTCAAAGAATCAACATCAAGAGAAATTCTATCAACGTTCCTAGCCAACTCATCAATCTTAAGCATTTTTTCTTCAATCAAAGCATTGAAATTCTTTTGCGAAGTAATAAATTCTTTAATATTAGATTCAAAATCACAGGGAATCTTATTATAATTTCCATAAGAATTGTTGTAGGAATTACCATAATTATTAGAGGAATTACTAGGATACGACCTAGGGTTAAAGTTTCCTCCATATGCGTTGTTACCAAAATTATTCCTACCAACAAAATTCACATCCATAGATTCGTTATTATTCTCAATCAAAGTAGACAAAGGCATATCATTAGGATCAGAAGAAACACTTTTATTAGCAAATAATTTCATAAGTTCATCCATCTTTCCACTCAAAATATTAATTTCTTCTATCACATGCACTTTCTTATTAGTAGATCTTTCAGTGTGCCATTGAGAATAATTAACCATAATATTATCTAGGAGTTTAGTAGCTTCTCCTAAAGTCATTTCCATAAAAGTGCCTCCCGCGGTCGAATCTAAAAGATTTCTAGAAGCAAAATTCAACCCGGCATAATTTTTTTGTAAAATCATCCACAAATTCAAACCATGCGTAGGGCAATTACGTATCGTTAATTTCATCCTCTCCCAAGCTTGTGCAACATGTTCATGATCAAGTTGCTTAAAATTCATAATATCGTTTCTAAGAGAGATGATCTTAGCGGGAGGAAAATACTTAAGAGATAAAAGCATCTTTGCACTTATTCCACGAATCAATACTATTTTTAGGCGAAGACGAAAACCAAGCTTTAGCACGATCTCTAAGTGAAAAAGGAAATAGCTTCAATTTAAAAATATCATTATCCACATCTTTCTTCTTTTGCATATCACACAAATCAACGAAGCTATTTAGATGGGCGACGACATCTGCACTAGGAAGGCCGGAAAACGGATCTTTCATGACAAGATTCAGCAAGGCAACATTAATTTCACAAGATTCAGCATTGGTAAGAGGAGCAATCGGAGTGCTAATAAAATCATTGTTGTTGGTATTGGTAAAGTCACACAATTTAGTGTTATCTTGAGCCATCGTGACAAGCAAGCAACCCAACACACAAGCAAACGAGGAACGGGCAAAAAGAGGCAAATAGAGAAAGAGAGGGAGGATAGAGAGAGAGAGGGCGAATAAAACGGCAAGGGTGAAGTGGGGGAGAGGAAAACGAGAGGCAAATGGCCAATAATGTAATGCGGGAGATAAGGGTTGTGATGGGTACTTGGTATGTTGACTTTTGCGTAGACCTCCCCGGCAACGGCACCAGAAATCCTTCTTGCTACCTCTTGAGCACTTGCGTTGGTTTTCCCTTGAAGAGGAAAGGGTGATGCAGCAGAGTAGCGTAAGTATTTCCCTCAGTTTTTGACAACCAAGGTATCAATCCAGTAGGAGGCCACGCACGAGTCCCTCGTACCTACACAAACAAATAAATCCTCGCAACCAACGTGATAAGGGGTTGTCAATCCCTACATGGTCACTTACGAGAGTGAGATCTGATAGATATGATAAGATAATATTTTTGGTATTTTTATGATAAAGATGCAAAGTAAAATAAAAGGAAATAAAAATAACCAAGTATTGGAAGATTAATATGATGGAAGATAGACCCGGGGACCATAGGTTTCACTAGTGGCTTCTCTCGAGAGCATAAGTATTCACGGCGGGTAAACAAATTACTGTTGAGCAATTGACAGAATTGAGCATAATTATGAGAATATCTAGGTATGATCATGTATATAGGCATCACGTCCGAGACAAGTAGACCGACTCCTGCCTGCATCTACTACTATTACTCCACTCATCGACCGCTATCCAGCATGCATCTAGAGTATTAAGTTAAAAACAGAGTAACGCCTTAAGCAAGATGACATGATGTAGAGGGATAGACTCATGCAATATGAAGAAAACCCCATCTTGTTATCCTCGAAGGCAACAATACAATACGTGCCTTGCTGCCCCTACTGTCATTGGGAAAGGATACCGCAAGATTGAACCCAAAGCTAAGCACTTCTCCTATTGCAAGAAAGATCAATCTATTAGGCCAAACCAAACTGATAATTCAAAGAGACTTTCAAAGATAACCAATAATACATAAAAGAATTCAGAGAAGATTCAAATATTATTCATAGATAGACTTGATCATAAACCCACAATTCATCGGTCTCAACAAACACACCGCAAAAAGAAGAATACATCGAATAGTTCTCCACAAGAGAGGGGGAGAACATTGTATTGAGATCCAAAAAGAGAGAAGAAGCCATCAAGCTACTAACTATGGACCCGTAGGTCTGAGGTAAACTACTCACACTTCATCGGAGAGGGTATGGTGTTGATGTAGAAGCCCTCCGTGATCGGTGCCCCCTCCGGAGGAGCTCAGGAACAGGCGCCAAGATGGGATCTAGTGGATACATAAAGTTACGGCGGTGGAATTAGGGTTTTGGCTTCGTATCTGATCGTTTGGGGGTACGTAAGTATATATAGGATGAAGGAGTACGTCAGTGGAGCAACAGGGGGCCCATGAGGGTGGAGGGCGCGCCTGGGGTAGGCAGGCGCGCCCCCTACCTCGTGGCCTCCTTTTTCTTTTCTTGACATAGGGTCCAAGTCTCCCGGATCATAATCTTCCTAAAAATAACATTCCCGAAGGTTTCATTCCGTTTGGACTCCGTTTGATATTCCTTTTCTTCGAAACCCTAAAATAGGCAAAAAAACAACAATTCTGGGCTGGGCCTCCGGTTAATAGGTTAGTCCCAAAAATAATATAAAAGTGGATAATAAAGCCCAATAATGTCCAAAACAGTAGATAATATAGCATGGAGCAATCAAAAATTATAGATACGTTGGAGACGTATCAACCATCTACTCTCTTCTACATGCTGCAAGATGGAGGGTGCCAGAAGCATAGTCTTCGACAGGACTAGTTATCCCCTTCTTATTCTAGCATTATGTAGTTTAGTCCACATATACTATCCCCCTTTCAATGATACCATTGCATATGTAGTGTAGCTCCTTGCTTGCGAGTACTTTGGATGAGTACTCACGGTTGCTTTCTCCCCCTTTTCCCCCTTTCTATACCTGGTTGTTGCAACCAGACGATGGAGCCCAGGAGCCAGACACCACCGTCGACGACGACTCCTACACTTGAGGTGCCTACTACTACGTGCAGCCGCTGACGACGACCAGGAGTAGTTTAGGAGGATCCCAGGCAGGAGGCATGTGCCTCTTTTGATCTGTATCCCAGTTTGTGCTAGCCTTCTTAAGGCAAACTTGTTTAACTTATGTCTGTACTCAGATATTGTTTGCTTCCGCTGACTCGTCTATGATCGAGCTCTTGTATTCGAGCCCTCGAGGCCCTCTGGCTTGTAATATGATGCTTGTATGACTTATTTTATTTGTAGAGTTGTGTTGTGATATCTTCCCGTGAGTCCCTGATCTTGATCGTACACGTTTGTGTGTATGATTAGTGTACGATTGAATCGGGGGCGTCATAGTGACTAATAATTTAGTTACAGGATATTGCATTATGGAATGAGTAAAGAGACTTGCCGGTAACGATATTGAACTAGGTATTGAGATACCGACTATCGAATCTCGGGCAAGTAACATACCGATGACAAAGGGAACAACGTATGTTGTTATGCGGTTTGACCGATAAAGATCTTCATAGAATATCTAGGAACCAATCTGAGCATCTAGGTTTCGCTATTGGTTATTGACCAAAGATGAGTCTCGGTCATGTCTACATAGTTCTCGAACCTGTAGGGCCCGCATGCTTAATGTTCGATGGCAATCGGTATTTTGAGTTTATGTGTTTTGATGTACCGAAGGTAGTTTAGAGTCCCGGATGTAATCACAGACATGACGAGGAGTCTCGAAATGGTCGAAACATAAAGATCGATATATTGGAAGGCTATGTTTGGACATCAGAATGGTTCTAGGTGAGTTCGGGCATTTACCGGAGTACCGGGGGGTTACCGGAACCCCCCGGGGAGTGTATGGGCCTTATTGGCCCTTAGTGGGAGAGAGGAGGAGGCGGCCAAGGTGGAGGGCGCCCCCCCAAGCCCAATCCTAATTGGGTGGGGGGCCTCCCGCCCTTCCTTCCCTCTCTCTCCCCCTTCCTTTCTCTCCTACTCCAACAATGGAAGGGGGAATCTTACTCCCACCGGGAGTAGGACTCCCCTCTTGGGAGCGCCATGAGAGGGCCGGCCCTCCCCCTCCTCCACTCCTTTATATATGGGGGAGGGGGCACCCCATAGACACACAAGTTGATTGTTTAGCCGTGTGCGGTGCCCCCTTCCACAGTTTTACAGCTCGGTCATATCGTTGTAGAGCTTAGGCGAAGCCCTGTGTCGATAACTTCATCATCACCGTCATCACGCCGTCGTGCTGTTGAAACTCTCCCTCGACCTCAGCTGGATCTAGAGTTTGTGGGACGTCACCGAGCTGAATGTGTGCAGATCACGGGGTGCTGTACCTTTGGTGCTTGGACTGGTCGGATCGTGAAGACGTACGACTACATCAACCGCGTTGTCATAACGCTTCCGCTTACGGTCTATGAGGATACATGGACAACACTCTCCCCTCTCTTGCCATGCATCACCTAGATGGATCTTGCATGTGGTAGGTAATTTTTTTTGAAATTACTGTGTTCCCCAATAGTTGCATCCGAGCTAGGTCTATGCGTAGATGTTATATGCATGAGTAGAACACAAAGGAGTTCTGGCGTGGGTATATACATATTGCTTGCCGTCACTAGTTGTTTCTTGATTCAGCGGTATTGTTGGATGAAGCAGGCTCAGACCGACATTACGCGTACGCTTATGCGAGACTGGTTCTACCGACGTGCTTCGCACACATGTGGCTAGTGGGTGTCTATTTCTCCAACTTTAGTTGAACGGATTCAATGAACATGGTTCTTTCTGAAGATCAAAAAGCAATCACTATACCGCGTTGTGGTTTTTGATGCATAGGTAAGAACGGTTCTTGCTAAGCCCGTAGCAGCCACGTAAAACTTGCAACAACAAAGTAGAGGACGTCTAACTTGTTTTTGCAGGGCATGTTGTGATGTGATATGGTCAAGAAATGATGCTAAATTTTATTGTATGAGATGATCATGTTTTGTAACTGAGTTATCGGCAACTGGCAAGAGCCATATGGTTGTCGCTTTATTGTATGAAATGCAATCGCCATGTAATTGCTTTACTTTATCACTAAGCGGTAGCGATAGTCGTATAGAAGCATTAGTTGGCGAGAGACAACGATGCTTTGATGGAGATCAAGCCGGTGTGTGCTTTGATTGACGGTGAGCATTATAAGATGATCTCTCACTAATTTCAGTTCGTATAAGATGTTCTCCCAGAGTATGCACCGTTGCTACAGTTCGTCGTGCTAAGACACCACATGATGATCAGGTGTGATAAGCTCTACGTTCACATACAATGGGTGCAAGCCAGTTTTGCACAAGCAGAATACTCAGGTTAAACTTGACGAGCCTAGCATATGCAGATATGGCCTTGGAACACTGAGACCGAAAGGTCGAGCGTGAATCATATAGTAGATATGATCGACATAGTGATGTTCACCATTGAAAACTACTCCATCTCACGTGATGATCGGACATGGTTTAGTTGATATGGATCACGTGATCACTTAGATGATTAGAGGGATGTCTATCTAACTGGGACTTCTTAAGTAATATGATTAATTGAACTTTAATTTATCATGAACTTAGTCCTGGTAGTATTTGCATAACTATGTTTTTTTGATAGAAAGACTGTAAGGGAACCCCCTACAGCATAATTGATGCAACAAACCCAAATTGCAAGTACCAAGCCTTGAACCTAGGTGGGTGGGAAGGCATCAGCCCCTTCCCACCACTAGGCTATGCCTTAGTCTGCTGCATAACTATGTTTTAGATCAATAGCTCGTGATGTAGCTCCCCGTTTTTTTGATATGTTGCTAGAGAAAACCTATGTTGAAAGATGATAGTAGCAATGATGCGGACTAGGTCCATGATCTGAGGATTATCCTCATTGTTGCACAGAAAAATTATGTCCTTGATGCACCTCTAAGTGACAGACCTATTGTAGGAGCAAATGCAGACATTATGAACGTTTGGCAAGCTCGGTATGATAACTACTTGATAGTTTAGTGCGCCATGCTTTACGGCTTAGAACCGGGACTTCAAAAATGTTTTGAACGCCACGGAGCATATAAGATGTTCCAAGAGCTGAAATAGGTATTTTATACTCATGCCCGAGTCAAGAGGTATGAGACCTCTGACAAGTACTCTGCCTACAAGATGGAGGAGAATAGCTCAACCAGTGAGCATGTGCTCAGATTGTCTGAGTACTACAATCGCTTGAATCAAGTGGGAGTTAATCTTCTAGATAAAAGAGTGATTGACAAAGTTCTCTAGTCACTATCACCAAGTTACTAGAACTTCGTGGTGAACTATAATATGCAAGAGATGACAAAAACAATTCCTGAGCTCTTCGTGATGCTCAAATCGACAAAGGTAGAAATCAAGAAAAGCATCAAAATTTTGATGGTTGACAAAACCACTAGTTTCAAGTAAAAGGGCAAGGGAAAGAAAGGGAACTTCAAGAAGAATGGCAAGCAAGTTGCCACTCCCATGAAGAAGCCCAAAGCTAGACCCAAGCCTGAAACTGAGTGCTTCTATTGTGAAGGAAATGATCACTGGAAGCAGAACTGCCCCAAATACTTGATGGATAAGAAGGATGGCAAAGTGAACAAAATTATATATGATATACAAGTTATTGATCTGTATTTTACTAGTATTTGTAGTAGCCCCTAGGTATTTGATACTGGTTCAGTTGCTATGATTAGTAACTCGAAACAGGAGTTACAAAATGAACAAAGACTAGTTGAGGGAAAGGTGATGATGTGTGTTGGAAGTGATTCCAAGGTTGATAAGATCACCATCGCACACTCCCTTTACCTTGGGGATTAATGTTGAACCTAAAATAAATTTTATTTGTGTTTGCGTTGAGCATAATATGATTGGATCATGTTTATTGCAATAGGGTTATTCATTTAAGTCAAAGAATAATTGTTATTCTGTTTACATGAATAAAACCTTCTGTGGCCATACACCCAAGGTGAATGGTTTATTGAATCTCGATCGTAGTAATACACATATTCATAATATTAATGCCAAAATATGCAAAGTTGATAATGATACTGCAACATATTTGTGGCACTGTCGTTTAGGTCATATTGGTGTAAAGCGCATCAAAAAACTCCATGCTGATGGGCTTTTGGAATCACTTGATTATGAATCACTTGATGCTTGCGAACCATGCCTCATGGGCAAAATTGCTAAGACTCCGTTCTTCGGAACAATGGAGCGAGCAACTGACTTATTGGAAATAATACATACTGATGTATGTGATCCGATGAGTGTTGAGGCTCGCAGCGGATATCGTTATTTTCTGACCTTCACACATGATTTGAGCAGATATGGGTATATCTACTTGATGAAACATTTGAAAAGTTCAAAGAATTTCAGAGTGAAGTAGAAAATCGTCGTAACAAGAAAATAAAATTTCTATGATCTGATCGCGGAGACGAATATTTGAGTTATGAGTTTGGTGTTTATTTGAAACAATGTGGAATTGGAAGTGCGTTAAGTCGACTAGAGGGGGGTGAATAGGCGATTTTTATAAATTCTTCACTGAGGAATTTCAAGGTGAGGAAATTCGTAAGCAAAGAACTACTTGCAGCGGAATAAGTACTCAGATCTAGACATGACATAACATAAGCATGGATATCATGAAGAATTGAAAACAAGACATGGAGTACAGAAAGCATAAGCACAGGATAAAACAGGGTGAAGACAAATAGACTGAAGAAATTGAACTGAGGAAATTGAGAAATTCTGCTATCAAAGCCTTCAAATAGACATGAACAAGCACACAACATAGTAATGAGGAAATGAAGGGGTTGAGGAAATAGAACTAGTAAGCTTGGTGAAGACAATGATTTGGTAGACCAGTTCCAACTGCTGTGATAGTTGTGCGTCTGGTTAGAGCAGCTAGGTATTTAAACCCGAGGACACACAGTCTTCACTGTATTCTCCTTGAACTAAGGTCACACAGACCTCGTCCAATCACTCGTGGTAAGTCTTTAGGTGACTTCCAAACCTTCACAGACTCGGCCACTCGGTGATCCACAATTCCTCTTGGATGCTCTAGACCATGATGCCTGACCGTCTGGAGGATGCACGGTCCTCAAAGGTAACAAGCGTCGGTTCCACACAGGAACAATCTCTTCAGTGATGCTCAATCACTTTGGGTGGTAGGTGTTTGGTTTGGGGTTTTGGGTTTTTCCTCACTCGATGATTTTCACTCAAAGTCCTCGGAGGATGAGATGCTCTCAATGACAAGTGTTAGTTTTTCGCGGAGCAGCAAACCAGCTAGTGGTTGTAGGGGGCGGCTATTTATAGCCTAGGGAGTAGCCCGACATGATAAGACATAAATGCCCTTCAATGATATGACCGTTAGGTGGGTAGATATTTTTGGGACAGCTGGCGCATAGCACAGCAACGGTCGGAAATTTGACTATCAAATTCCTCACTTGTAGGCAATCCGCACTGGCGAATTCCTAACTCCTCAGTCAGGACAAATTCCTCACAGACCAGAAGAACTTTGTCTCTGTCACTGAAGAAATTCATTGAACTGTATAAGATTTCCAATGGCTTCACTCGAAGGGATTGGTAGGTTTAGGATTTTGAGTCAAGCATCACTTGGAAACTTTTCCTTAGTTTTACCTTGACCCCCTTTAACAGTACGGTGTTTCCTATGACTCAATAAAGAGAAAACGAAATTACGAAAACAAAAGTCTTCACGCTTCATGTTCCTCATACGAATAACAAGTCTTCACAATCACACCAATTTCTTCACTTTCAAAGTCTTCAAGAAGTCTTCAGAAATCCAAAGTCTTCAGTCAAGGACATTCATTTTTAGGGGTCGACCTTCTCTGTAAATATCAAACTCCTCATAGACTTATACACATGTGTACACTCACAAACGTATTAGTCCCTTAACGTATAAGTATTCAATACACCAAAATCACTAAGGGGCACTAGATGCACTTACAATCTCCCCCTTTTTGGTGATTGATGACAATATAGGTTAAGTTTTCTATGGGGATAAACATATGAAGTGTAAATACTGATATTGAGGAATTTGATTGCAAGATATAGAAGAACTCCCCATGAAGATGTGCATAGTGAGGAATGTGCTTTTGAGGCAATGCACATTTGAAGAGTAGAATCATGGAGATCTCCCCCTATATCTTGTAATTCATACACGCATTTAACATATGATATGATGAATTTGAAATGCATGATGAAATATGGTGACTGATGTGATTCAGCATGCGTGCATTAACATATATGAGGAAATAGCATGCAGAAGAACATAGCAAAAGTATCAGACCACCATCGGATTTAAGTTTACAACTCGATCCAATAAATCTTCAGAAGAATGAGAGTTGTAACTTAGAAAAAATGCCCATATATAGAGACCCGTTTGAAGACTAAATCAAATTTCTCCCCCTTTGTCATCGAATGACCAAAAGGGACGAAATGTGAGGACTAACGCGTATGAAGAATATCATCACTGAGTCGATGAAGGAGCGCCAGCATTGTTGGGGTCGGTTGTTGAGGTAGGGCCTGTCGCAGTGTCTTCCAAATCTTCATGCTCATCAGTCTCGCGCGATGAAGAATATGAGCTGGCTACCAAGGAAGGAACTTTGGTTTTCTTGAATTTCTTTGCTGGTGGTTGAGACCATTCAAAGTCCTACTTCAAACCCATTTGCTAGAGGTGTGATTGAATACTTCATGGAGGTAGAGGTGGTTCTTCTTAACTGCATTGTGTGTAGCAGTCATGTTGTGAAGAATAGAACGAAACTGACGCTTAACCCATTTGTGGTTGCGATCGACCTTCTGGTGAAGACTGAGGAGAAGCTCATGATCAGTCATCACCCTTGGAGTTGTGCCTTGAGGATTTTGCTTTGAGGCATTGGCGGCAGAGTCATCGTTGGTGGAGTAAGATGGAGCTTTGCGGAACTCACCATCCAATGGACGAATGCCTTCATCAATAATAGCAGTAGCCTTGCCCCTTTCATAAGCTGAGGAAAATGTCCGCTTGAGGACTTCTATTGGGGGCAAGTAGCTAACGTGATTATGCAAATCAGTCTTGTAGTTGATTGAAGGCCTTGATTTGAGGAATTTCATAATCCAGGGAGCGTAAGGCTTCAACTCAAAAGGGGACAAAGTTGCATTTGCCAGAGTCCTCATGAAGAAATCATGGTAGTTGATAGGAATGCCATGAATGAGGTTGAATAGCAGATTCTTCATGATACCAACGACCTCTTCTTCATTAGAGTCATGACCCCTAATTGGACTCAAAGTCTTGGTCAAGATGCGATATACAGTCTGTGGCACATACGACAATTCTTTCACGAGGAATTGGGTTCTTGAGGCTTGACCAGGCTTCAGTGGCTTCATCAACACTTGCATATAGTGGTCATTAAGTTCAGGTTCATGATATATACAATGTGCACCTTCAAGGGGAGGACTGATAGGCAGGGCATGAAGCAATTCAGAGGCCGGTGCTTTGAAGTGAGTATTCTCTGTCATCCAGTCCAATACCCAAGAGTTCACATCTTCAACATTTCCTGTGATGTGCAGCGTTGCATAGAACTGAAGAAGTGGTTCTTCATTCCAATCACATATATCAGTGCAGAAGTTGAGAAGACCAGCATCGTGAAGAACACTGAGGACTGGCGTGAAGCAAGGTAGTGATTCCATGTCCACATGAGGAATATTTGCATGATCAAATACTTTGTCCTTATCGAAAAGCAGTGAAGAATAGAAGTTGGCTTGGCTGGCAGTCTAGAAACGCTTCCTTCTAAGACGAGCAGAGTCATACGGGTTATAATCTATGAAGAATATGTGCTCATGGAAGAAGTCAGCAGCCTTGAATTTTTGCTTCTTGGAGAAGGGGTTCTTCAGCTTGAGCTAAGGAGTGTCAGTCAAGGTCATCACAGCCTCAGGAATCACGTTCTCCGGAACCACAGGCTGAGGAATTTCAGTTTCAGTTGCAGCCTAGTTCTTCATTTCTTCATCAACTTTTTCATCAGCACTGGTGGCTGGAATTGCTTTAGTAGCATTTTCATCAGCACTATGGCTGGAATTGCTTCAGGGATACGAGGTTCTTCAGAGCCCATAAGAACTTCAGTGTGCACAGGGAACTGAGGGATTTGTTGTAGTGGGGTGAAGAGCGGAGAGTTGGGGTGCTGACTATCCCAATAGTCATCATTTAGCACTGGAGTGGAGCACCCAATATCCATGTCTTCATCTTCTTCATTTAATTCTTCAATGCCTGCCTCTTCAGCTGTGAACTGAGGCATAGGCGATGAGATGATTGGAGTTGAAGGGATATCATCCGCCTTAATAAATTCGTCCATCTGCTCTGTAGAAGTAGCAGAAGGAACGTCTTCATCTGATCCGCTTGGGACCACATAATCTTCACCAAAAGGAATGAGTTCCTTTGATGGCATGCTTGAAACTGGAATAGCATCAATTGGATTCTCAAAAGAGCTTGTCAATTTCTTCATCTTCTTTGGTGCTGAAGACTGAGATGAAGTAGATGCTTTCCTTTTCTTTACTGCTACTCGCTCCATAGCTTTGGTTTTCTTCGCCTTTGATGCAGAAGGAAGAACTGTGCTTGTTGTTGGCGCAGGAGGAGCAGAGGAAATAGGTTCGGTTTCCTCAGGCGCAACTGATGCAGTTGCCCTGGTGGTTTCAGATTCTTCAGGCTCAGCGGTTGATGCCTTAGCTGGCCTGGCTTGTTCTTCAGGCGTGACACTAGTGGTTGCCCTGGCAATGTCATCAGCGGCTAGAATGCAGTCATCAGCCCTGGTAATCTCATTTTCTTCAGCAGCCTGATTTTCATCAGCGGTGCTGGCATGTTCTTCAGTAGGCTGAGCAGATGCTTCATCCTAAGGAGATTCATGTTGCGATGGAGCTGCAACACTTGAGGTGAATCCTTTCGCCATTTTAACAAATCTGGCCTTGGCTCCAACCCAATCTACACGGTATGCATCAAATTCATCATTGAGATTTTTTATCTCCGTCTGAGCAGCAATGAGTTCATTAGTGGATATTTTCACAATGTTCTCTTTTAAAAGTTGCTCCTTCTTGTATTGAGCTTTCTTCAGCTGTCTGGCCTTCTCAAACTTCCATTTTTCTTCACCTATGAAGGTGTTCAGCATGTGATTTTGACCAGGAGTCAGCTTGAAGTTTGGCATAGGAATGTTGGGGTCCTTGTGCCAGAGATCAATGTATTCAAGGGTCAACTTTGGATCCGGTAGAAGAGGAACTTCACTTCCTTTGGCTCTAGCGGCCCTCTACTATCTATCTCTGACGATTTCAGCGAGTTCATCATCATCAGCTTCATCATCAGAGGATGGTACTTGAAAGGCGACCTGCTTCTTTTGAGGATTGGGTCTAGTGCCTCGTCCAGCAGTGGCCTTGGTCTTTAGCAATGTGGGGCCAGTTCAGGAATGCAAAGGAGCTGAAGAACTTGCAGAGGCTCCTGAGGCAATGGATTTTCTTGTGGTCCTTTGGCACGAGGCGAGATGCACACATGCTGAGGACTTTATCGGAGGAGCTGAGCGTTTTGGAACTTGAGGAACTCGGGCAGCTTGAGGAATTGGCCATGAGGGCTTTGAAGAAGAGGTACCAGGATTATGTGCGGGATTCTTTGGATAGCCTTCTTGGTCTTGCTAGCAGAGGCCTCAGCAGTGGCAGCAGCAGCAGAGTCTTCACTGAATTTGTTCACTGCCTCTTTTTCTACCTTTGGCAACTTTGCTTGAGCTTAGCCCATTCAGCAGGAAATTCCTCACCTCGTCTGATGCTTGAGGGATCAGCAACTTGGCCTGGTGCCAAGGGAGGTCATGGGCATGGAGGGTGTACAACGAATTTCTTCATGTACTTGGGAGTCACATATCTGTACTCCCTCCATTCTCTGGCCCATCTCCTCTCTATTTTCTGAATGGGCACTTTGCGCTCATTCTTCACTTCTTTTCCATGAATTGCCTCAACTGGAGTGCAATACCCTGCATAGATGTCTTCAGGGATTTCAAATGCAGTGTTGACTTCCAACTTCTATCCTCCCTTCTGAGGTTTCTTTCCATCAGTCATTTTCTTTAGCTGAGGATTTTGAACAGTTGAGTTCTCTGAAGAGGTATGCAGTTTTTCTTCGAGGAACGCTGCAAATGAGTTAAGTTGATGAGAACCTAGTGATTTAGCAGCACACATGTGTACCTGTGAACAGAGTATAAGTGCGAAGAATTTGGAGAGGTCATATGCGTTCTCAAAAGTTTTTGCAAAAAGAACAAGTTTGAGGAATTTGACCAGATGTGTCTTGAGGAATTTCACTAAGCGTTCTTCGTCTTAGGTTCCAGAGTTGTATAGATTGAAAATCCACACAATTGAGGAATCTTGAAGAAAAACGTTGCTTAGGGAAACAAATCAAGAACATATGTTTGTGTGAGGTGTTTAGAGTGTGAAGATTGAAGAATAAACACCTTTTGAAGATTTTGAAGAAATCAGTGGAAGCAATAAGGGCAGTAAAAGTGACTTTTAATTACCCTTGACGAAGAACACGACAAACTGGGAATGTAGATTGGAAGTTCGTCAGTCTAGATCTTCCACGCCCTAACTTGGCAGAGGAAGACAGCTACAGCGGCGGCGGAGTGAAGAAATCCGCGGCCAGCGCGAGTACGACGACGACGAGGTCGAGGCAGCGAAGCTCTTCCTTCATTGGCGACGATGGAAAGCAGCGGCAGTGCTAGGTTTTGAAGAGATCGAGCGAGGGAGTGAGGTCGAGCGGAGTAAAAAAAACAGACTGAGGAAGGGAAGGGGGTATTTATAGCCATGGTTAAAAATTTCTCGCCCGAGGAAATGGGACAACGAACGTGCCCCCGACCCTTCTCATTCGTGTGCAACATGTGTCACCCACGTAGAGCGGTGGAGATCGTGTGAGATCATGCGTGAATAGATAAGTATTGTCGTGGGGAATGTTGGACGGTTTTGAGCGCAAAGCCGAAAAATTCAGATATGAAAAATTTTCAATGTTTCGTTCGCCAAATCTTCAGCTGATAAGGACACAGTGAAGATTATGACGGGGTTTCAAATAGAATGCAACATGAGGGAATTGTGAACAGGCTGGGTTGAGTTTAGCATAGAGGGGAAGGGTCCGATCACATTCACTTAGAAAAAACTTGAAGAAATCAATAAGCGAATGCTGTAGAGGACATAAACTCATATATTATATAGCCAATGAAGAAAAACGGTTGGAAACAGTGAAGACATTGCAAAAGTTGAGAATTTGAACAACTGGGGAATTTCAAAAAGAAGAAAACTCAAATTGAAGATTTTCAACTTTTGTTGGTGGCGTGACCCACCGTATAAGAATGATTGATTTCAGACACGCGTACAATTTATTCATAAGGACTCTGAGAATCAAATTCTTTCATAATTTTCCACACTTAGAGGGTTAGTCTTCATGATTGAAGAAAACGTTACTTTGGTGGTTGCACATCTAAGTCATCAATTTTTGCATAAGTGTTAGGAATGTGTGTCCTTTCAAAGGACATTCGAGATTCTAACATATTCAGCTCACACCGCAACTTGCTAAATCTCTTCTCATCCAAGGCTTTGTGAAGATTATCGGCTAGCTGTTCTTCAGTCTTCACGTGGCTCAATGGAGATGTCGCCCTTCAACACTATGATCACGAAGAAAAATGATGACGGATCTTGAATGTGCTTTGTCTCGAGTGATGACTGGGTTATGAGCAATCTTGATGGCACTCTCATTTGTCATAATTAGAGTGGCACATTCTTCACATTTGATGCCGTAGTCCTTGAGAGTTGCTTTCATCCATAGCAATTGAGCACAACACGATCCAAGTAGCAATGTACTCAGCTCAGCAGATTAGAGTGATACACAGGTTCCGTTTCAAAGACCAACAGACCAAGGATTCCGAGAAATGGCATGTGCCTTTATGTTGACTTGCGGTCCACACGATCACCAGCATAGTCAGAGTTCTGAATATCCAATGAGATCAAAAGCCGAGCCTTGGATACCATAATCCAAGTGTTGGAGTGTGAGCCTAGATATCAAAGAATATGCTTCACAGCCTTTATGGTGTGGTTCCTTCGGTGTAGTAAATCGGGCAGACATGCAAACACTAAGCATAATAACTGGCATAGATGCACATAAATACAATAAAGCCAATCATGAGCGGTTATACCTTTTGATCGAAGTCAATACCGTTTCATCAGTGCATAGATGGCCATTTGTGGGCATAGGGATTTTGACGCCTTTTCAATCTTGCATGTCGAAATTTCCTCAATACATCCTTGAGGGTATTTTTCCTGAGATATGAATATGCCATTGTGCTTGTTGATGTATTCACACATGTACTAAGTTTCCGGTTAATACAATTCTAGCATGAATAATAAACATTTATCATGATATAAGGAAATATAAATAACAACTTTATTATTGCCTCTAGGGCATATTTCCTTCACATACCACGCCCGAGGGTCCTGCTTGAGGCCATAGAGGGCCTTATTGAGTCTGAAGACTTTGTCGGGATGCTTTGGATCCTCAAAACCTGGGGGTGAGCAATATATACTTCTTCCTCAAGCTTACCATTGAGGAATGCACTTTTCACATCCATTTGATATAAGATGATATTATGATGGTTAGCATAAGCAAGTAATATGTGAATAGCTTCAAGTCTAGCAACAGGTGCAAAAGTTTCATCAAAATCAATTCCTTCAACCTGTGTGTAGCCTTGAGCTACAAGTCATGCCTTATTCCTCACCACAAGGCGATTTTCATCTTGCTTGTTGCGGTAGATCCATTTTGTGCCGATGATATTGTGCTTGCAAGGGTCTGGTCGCTTGACAAGTTCCCAGACGTTGTTGAGCTCGAACTGATGTAATTCCTCTTGCATAGCTTGAATCCACTCGGGCTCCAAAAATGCTTCATCTACCTTAGTGGTCTCTGTGATAGAGACGAAAGCAAAGTGCCCACAAAAGTTAGATAAATGTGAAGCTTTTGAGCGTGTGAGAGGACCTGGTGCGTTGATGTCGCTGATGATTTTCTCAATCTATACTTCATTAGCGACGCGAGGATGAGCTGGTTGACGATGAGGAATTTGCTCAGCATTTTCTTCAGAGCCATTCTCTTCAGGTGCACCAACATGATGTTCTTCATGTTCTGGAATGATTTCTTCAGGAGATTCTTCGGTAGGAATGACATCCTCAGTAGCCTTGAACTTAATAGATTCCTCAGGAGGTATTTCATGTGTCACAGGAGGTAGGTGCTCTCTTTGCGAGCCATTAGTCTCATCGAACCGCACATCTACAGTTTTAACAACCTTGTGGTGATAGGTGTTGAAGACTATGTAGGTGTGCGAGTCCTTACCATAACCAAGCATAAAACCTTCATGTGCTTTTGGTGCAAATTTAGAACTGCGATGAGGATCTCTAATCCAGCATTTAGCACCGAAGACTTTGAAATAACTCACATTGGGTTTCTTGTCAGTGAGGAGTTCATATGAGGTCTTCCTGAAAAATTTGTGAAGATATACCCTGTTGATGATGTGGCACGCAGTATCAATTGCCTCGGGCCAGAAGCGAGGAGGCGTCTTGTATTCATCAAGCATAGTGCGGGCCATCTCAACAAGAGTCATGTTCTTGCGCTCCACGACGCCATTCCGCTGAGGAGTATAAGGAGCAAATAACTCATGAGTAATACCAAGTTCATCAAGATAGTCATCAAGACCAGTGTTCTTGAACTCAGATCCATTGTCACATCTGATGTGCTTGATCTTCACACCAAAGTTGGTTGAAGCCCTCGAGGAAAATCGTTTGAAGACTTCCTGCACTTCAGTTTTGTAAGTGATGATATGCACCCATGTATAACGAGAATAGTCATCAACAATGACAAAGCCATATAGAGATGCAGCATTGGTAAATGTGGCATAATGAGTAGGGCCAAAGAGATCCATGTGAAGCAATTCAAATGGATGAGTGGTAGTCATGATGGTCTTTGAGGGATGCTTGGCCTTGGTCATCTTTCCAGCTTCACAAGCTCCACACAAATGGTCCTTGAGGAATTTGACACCCTCGATGCCAATGACATGCTTTTTATTCGCGAGCGTGTGCAAGTTCCTCATCCCAACATGACCAAGTCATTGATGCCATAGCCAGCCTTCTGAAGCTTTTGCAAGTAGACATGTAGCAGGTTGCGGTCCTGTAGAGAAATCAACAATATACAAATCTCCTCTCCTAAAGCCTTCGAAGACTTTGGAATTGTCAGCTTCCATGATCACAACACAACGATACTTGCCAAAGACGGCAACCATATCAAGATCACAAAGCATTGAGACAGACATGAGGTTGAACCCTAAGGAATCGACAAGCATGACTTTGTTCATGTGTCGATCCTTTGAGATTGCAACCTTACCTAGACCCAATACCTTGCTTTTGCCTTTGTCAGCGTAGGTGATATGCTTCAGATGCGATGGAGATAAGGGAGCGTCCATCAATAGATTCTTGACACCAGTCATGTGATTTGTACATCCACTATTGAGGGCCCACTCAGTGGCTTTGGGCTGATCATCCTGCAGATGAATTAGTGCAACTTACGAACTCATATACTTCATTAGTGAAGAATATGACATCAACTCATCAGATCAATTTCATCAAGCCATAGAATAGATATAGGAATGTGAGGACGTGAGAAATGAAAATTCATTTCTTCATGATTAGCTTGTGTCCTTCCAAGCATTTTCAGGTCTCCAGCAAATTCTTCAAACGTTTAGGTTCGTCTGGAGACCTGACCCTGCATAAAAGATTAGTTCTTCTTCTTCACCACCCACATCTGAAGGGGTGGCAAAGAGTTCATCATTCTGCGAGCTGCATAAGAGAACGATGGCAAAGATGCCAATCCACTTCGTTTCTCATAAGAGGGGTTAGGGTAAGCATATGAGTAAGCAGAGAAATTCTTCGAGGATTTATGAACATAATGATTTGAAGAATGGTGCACATATCCATAATCCTTAGCCTTTCCCTGTGAAACGGAGGTGTTAGCACGATGATGTTCATGTGAGGACTTTGATCCTTTTGAGGAATTTGATCCGTATGAGGACTTGGATCCATATGAAGACTTTGGTCCATATGAAGAATTTGATCTGGGGTTCCTATTCTTCACAGGTGGTGTCATGATGACATTCACCTGAAGACTTTCAAGGCACCTTTTGGGAACCCAGATTTTCTTCATAGGGGACCGCTTCTACAGTTAGTGCCAACATATCTAGCAAATACTTCACCATTCTGATTTTTGAACAGTTTGTAATTGGAGTCAAATGACTCATCAGAAGAATATGAAGATTGACATGTAAAGCCAGATAAGGTAGATGGATCCACTGAAGGTACCTTTGCAGCACCCCATGAGTTTTTGGGATACTGCTCAGGTTTCCAGTAGGTCCCATCAGCATTAAGTTTCCTCTCAAAGGTAATACCCTCTTTCCTAGGGTTCCTGTTGAGGATATGCTTTTTAAGCATATCACAAAGAGCCTGATGCCCTTTGAGGCTTTTGTACATGCCTGTCATATACAATTCCTTCAGCCCTACATGGTCAGTGATACTAGTAGCATCCTTAGATGAGGAATTAGTGATAGCAGAGACATGTGAAGAATTTGCAGCAATAGAAGCATTTGAACATTCAGGTGAAGAATTAGCAGATTCACGTTCAATGCATTTCAAACATGGAGGAATAAGTTCTTCCCGAGTAGCGCTGATTTGTTGAGCAAGTAATGAATCACGCTCCTTTTGAAGATCTTCATAGCTCACTCTTAACTGCTCAAGATCTTGCTTTCTTTGAAGAAATTCATAAGAAAGCTTCTCATGGTCAGATAAGAGAGTGTTATGATGACTTTGAAGATTGTCAAACTTGGACTGAAGTCTCTGAAGATTTTCAGTCAAAATTTTCGGGCGATCCATTTCTTCACCCAACATATCATCGCTTTTGTCTAGCATGTTTTGAACTTTTTCAAGAGCCTTTTGAAGTTTCACAGCAATCTTAGCAAGTTTAGAATAGCTAGGTTTGAGATCTTCATCAGATTCATCCTCACTTGATTCAGAGGAGGGATATTTGAGTACCTTTGCACCTTTTGCCATGAAGCAATAGGTGGGAGCGTAGTCATCATCGCCGTCGTCAGTAGTGTTGGGGAGGTCCTTTTCCTCAGAGTTGAAGATGGACTTGCTGACGAACGTGGTAGCGAGGGCTAGACTCGCCACACTAGAGTCTGACTCCTCAGTTTCCTCCTCTTCCTCATTTTCCTTAGATTCAGCCTCAGAGTCCATTTCCTTGCCAATGAATGCCCGAGCCTTCTTGGAGCTGCTCTTCTTGTGAGTTGAAGACCTTGAAGGTTTTGATGAAGAGGACTTTGAAGATTTTTTCTTCTTCTTTGAATCATTAGAAATGTAGTCCTTGTACTTCTTCTTCTTTGATTCATTTTCCCACTGAGGACAATCTTGAATGTAGTGACCGGGTTTCTTGCATTTGTAGCAAAGTCTCTTCTTGTAATCACGGGATGAGGAATCTGATCTTAAGTCATCACTTCTTAAGGATTTTCCAAAATGACCACGTCTTGAGAACTTCTGGAATTTCCTCACGAGCATTGCTAGCTCCTGGCTCAGTTCTTCAGGATCACCAAGGCTGCTACCAGAATCTTCACCTTCAGATTCAGACACTGCCTTGGCCTTCAGAGCTCTTGATCTGCCATAGCTTGGTCCATAGAGATCTCTCTTCTCAGCAAGCTGGAACTCATGAGTGTTTAGCCTTTCGAGGATATCAGCGGGATCAAGTGACTTGTAGTCTCCTCGTTCTTGTATCATCAGTGCAAGGGTGTCAAATGAGGAATCGAGCGATCGAAGAAATTTCTTCACCACCTCGTGGTCGGTGATGTCAGAGTCACCAAGTGCTTGAAGCTCATTTGAAATGTCAATGAGGCGATTGAAGGTTTGCTGAACATTTTCATTGTCAAGTCTTTTGAAGCGGTTGAAGAGATTGCGAAGAATGTCAACTCGAGAGTCACGCTGTGTTGAGACTCCTTCATTGACCTTGGATAGCATGTCCCAGATAAGCTTTACTGTCTCCAAAGCACTCACTCTGCCATACTGCCCTTTGCTCAGATGGCCATGTATGATGTTCTTCGGTTGAGAGTCGAGTTGCTTGAATCTCTTCACATCAATAGTGTTGATGGTAGGAGTAACAGAGGGAACGCCATTTTACACAACGTACCAGAGATCGTTGTCAATTGCCTCAAGATGCATGCGCATCTTATTCTTCCAGTAGGGGTAGTCCCTCCCATCGAAGGTAGGACACCCAGCAGAAACCTTGATCATACGTGCGGTCGACATAACTAAAACTCTAGGCGGTTAAACCAAAATCACACAAAACAAGGGAGTACCTTGCTCTGATACCAATTGAAAGTGCGTTAAGTCGACTAGAGGGGGGGTGAATAGGCGATTTTTATAAATTCTTCACTGAGGAATTTCAGGGTGAGGAAATTCCTGAGCGAAGAACTACTTGTAGCGGAATAAGTACTCAGATGCATACATGGCATAACATAAGCATGGACATCATGATGAATTGAAAACAAAACACGGAGTACAGAAAGCGTAAGCACATGATAAAACAGGATGAAGACAAACAGATTGAAGAAATTGAGAAAGTCTTCAGTCAAAGCCTTCAAACAGATATGAACAAGCACACAACACAGTAATGAGGAAATGAAGGGGTTGAGGAAATAGAACCGGTAAGCTTGGTGAAGACAATGATTTGGTAGACCAGTTCCAACTGTTGTGACAATTGTACGTCTGGTTAGGGCGGCTAGGTATTCAAACCTGAGGACACACAGTCCCGGACACCCAGTCCTGAACACCCAGTTCAGGCACTTAGTCCTCACCGTATTCCCCTTGAGCTAAGGTCACACACACCTCGCCCAATCACTCGTGGTAAGTCTTCAGGTGACTTCCAAACCTTCACAAACTTGGTCACCCGATGATCCACAATTTCCTCTTGGATGCTCTAGACCATGACGCCTAACCGTCTGGAGGATGCACAGTCCTCAAAGGTAACAAGCGTTGGTTCCGCGCAGGAACAATCTCTTCAGTGATGCTCAATCACTTTGGTTTGTAGGTATTTGGTTTGGGGTTTTGGGTTTTTCCTCACTTGATGATTTCCGCTCAAAGTCCTTGGAGGATGGGATGCTCTCAATGACAAGTGTCAGTTTCTCGCGGAGCAGCCAACCAGCTAGTGGCTATAGGGGGCGGCTATTTATAGCCTAGGGAGCAGCCCGACATGATAAGACATAAATGCCCTTCAATGATATGACCGTTAGGTGGGTAGATATTTTGGGACAGCTGGCGCGTAGCACAACAACGGTCAGAAATTTGACTATCAAATTCCTCAGGGCTATCATGTTCCTCACCTGTAGGTCCTAACTCCTCAGTCAGAACAAATTCCTCAGAGACCAGAAGAACTTCGTCTTTGTCACTGAAGAAATTGACTGAGCTGTATGAGATTTTCAATGGCTTCACTCAAAGGGATTGGTAGGTGTAGGATTTTGAGATGAGCATCACTTGGAAACTTTTTCTTAGTTTTACCTCGACCCCCTTTAACAGTACAGTGTTTCCTATGACTCAAGGAAGAGAAAATGAAACTACGAAAACAAAAGTCTTACGCTTCATAGCATGATGAACACGAGTCTCATGGTGACACCAATTCTAACTTTCAAGTTTCACGAAAATCCAGGTCTTTAGTTGCAAGAACATTCATTTTTAGGGGCGATTCCTTAATATCAAGTCTTCATAGAGGTGCATTACATGTGAAATCCAGAACACATGTAGTCCCTTAACCTATAAGTTTAATACACAAAATACTAAGTGGTCTTTTCTTGATCAGGTTGAGAAACAGGTATTTGTGAAAAGCCAGAATATCCATCAAGGAAGCAAAAGTGTGTGTGCTTAGATAATCTTTCAAGCATTTGATCAATAAAAGGCAAAGGGTAATGATCTTTTCTAGTTGCTTTATTTAATTTTCTAAAATCAATTACCATTCTATAGCCTGTAACAATTCTTTGTGGAATAAGTTCATTCTTATCATTAGGAACAACAGTAATACCTCCTTTCTTAGGGACACAATGAACAGACTTACCCATCTACTATCAGCTATAGGATAGATTATACCTGCTTCCAGAAGTTTTAATATTTCTGTTCTTACCACCTCTTTCATCTTGGATTTAACCGACGTTGGTGATCAACAACTGGTTTAGCATCAGGTTCCATATTAATTTTGTGCTGACATAGAGTGGGACTAATGCCCTTTAAATCATCATAGAGTATATCCAATAGCAACTCGTGCTTCCTTAGAACTTTCAATAATCTTTCTTCTTCATGTTCTGAAAGGTTAGCACTAATAATAACAGGATATATCTTCTTTTCATCAAGATAAGCATATTTCAAAGTGTCTGGCAATTGTTTTAATTCAAACACAGGATCACCTTTAGGTGGAGGAGGACCTCCTAGAGTTTCAATAGGCAAATTGTGTTTAAGCAGAGGACGTTGTTCAAAGAAAACCTTATCTATTTCATTTCTTTCATGCATATGTAAATCATTTTCATGGTCTAGCAAATATTGTTCTAAAGGATCAGTAGGTGGAACAACAATAGAAGCAAGACCAATTAATTCATCCTTACTAGGCAATTCTTTTTCATGATGATTTCTACTAAACTTGGAAAAATTAAACTCATGAGACTCATCACCAAAGCTAACACCAACAGTTTGTTTCTTACAATCTATCTTAGCATTAACTGTGTTCAAGAAAGGTCTACCAAAGATAATGGGACAAAAGTCATCTTGTGGGGAACCAAGAACAAGAAAATCAATGGTATTTTATTTTCCCACACAAGACTTCAACATCTCTAACAATCCCAATTGGTGATATAGTGTCTCTATTAGCAAGTTTAATAGTAACATCTATTTCTTCTATCTCAGCAGGTGCTATGTCTTTCATGATTCTTCATATAAAGTGTAAGGAATAGCACTCACACTAGCACCCATGTCACATAAACCATGATAACAGTGATCCTATTTTAACTGAAATAACAGGCATGCCAACAAGGTCTATGTTTATCTTTTATCAGGTTTAGCAATTCTAGCAGCTTCTTCACAGAAGTAAATAACATGCCCATCCATATCTTCTTCCAGAGATCTTTAACCATAGCAATACTAGGTTCAACTTTAATTTGTTCATCAGGTTTAGGTGTTCTAATATAGATTTTTTTAACCACAGTTGAAACTTTAGCGATGTTCCTTAATCCTAACAGGGAAATGTGGTTTCTCAATATAAGCAGAAGGAACAACTGGATCAACATTATAAGTATAGTTTCTTCTTAACTGGTATTGGTTCTTTAATTTCTTCTTTAATAGGTGGGTGATATTTAAACCACTTCTCCTTAGGGAGTTCAACATGAGTAGCAAATGATTCACAAAAGGAGGCTATATCTCAGAGTCAAGTCCATATTTAGTGCTAAACTTTTGAAAAGCATCGGTATCCATAAAAGATTTAACACAATCATACTTAAGTTTAATACCTGACTCTTTACCTTTGTCGAGTTCCCAATCTTCAGAGTTGCATTTAATTCTTTCCAAAAGATCCCACCAAATTCAATAGTCTTCTTCATAAAAGAACCAGCACAAGAAGTATCAAGCATGGTTTGATCATTACGAGAAAGCCGAGCATAAAATTCTGGATAATAATTTCTCTTGAGAGCTCATGATTGGGGCATGAATATAACATTGACTTAAGCCTCCCCCAAGCTAGAGCGACACTTTCTCCTTCACGAGGCCAAATATATATATATAATCGATCGATGAATAAGATGCATAGATATAAGATTTTTTTGGTGGAAGCGTCAATTTAAACGATTTTCTAAATTCGATGTAACAAATATCACATAGCCTGTAGACAGCAATAGCTTGATCCAAAAGGCGCTTTCAACACGTACCCGGCAACTGCGCGAAGAAAAGTAGCTTGATAACACAGAGTAAGGGGATAATTGTAGTTTTTGCATAATAATGTCGGACACAAGTGAGGAGCAAAGGAATGAAAAGAGTGGTCTTGAGTTAAGGTAGTATCTGTCAATGTGCTGAAATTGTAATTAAGGCGAGTCTAACTTTGTGTTTTTGTCAGGGCATGTTGTGATGTGATATGGTCAAGGCATGATGCTGAATTTTATTGTATGAGATGATCATGTTTTGTAACCAAGTTATCGGCAACTGGCAGGAGCCATATGGTTGTCGCTTTATTGTATGCAATGCAATCGCGATTGTAATGCTTTACTTTTATAAAGCGGTAGTGATAGTCGTGGAAGCATAAGATTGGCGAGACGACAACGATGCTACGATGGAGATCAAGGTGTCACGCCGGTGATGATGGTGATCATGACGGTGCTTCGGAGATGGAGATCACAAGCACAAGATGATGATGGCCATATCATATCACTTATATTGATTGCATGTGATGTTTATCTTTTATGCATCTTATCTTGCTTTGATTGACGGTAGCATTATAAGATGATCTCTCACTAAATTGATAAAAGTGTTCTCCCTGAGTATGCACCGTTGCCAGAAGTTTCGTGCCCAGACCCTGATGATCGGGTGTGAAGCGTCGTTCTTCCGCTCGCACTGCCTGCGCGGCTTCGGCCTCCCGGCGAGCGGATTCCTTCGCGCTTTTCTTGAATTCTACCACCTCCAGCCGCATCACCTCACGCCCAACGCGGTGATGCTGCTGTCGGCTTTCGTCACCTTGTGCGAGGGCTTTCTTGGGGTTCTCCCCACTCTCGAGCTCTGGGGAGAGTTCTTCCAGAGCAAGCTCGGCACCGTCATCGCGGGCGTGCCCGCCCCCTGCGGAGCCTTCATTGCCATGAGGAGGACGGGCGAGAACAATCCGTTCCAGCCCATCCCGCTGATCTAGTCGGTGAAGCTCTGGCAGAAGTCCTACTTTTACGTGAAGAATGTCGCCCAGCAAGGCAACTACGTCAACTTGCCGGCTTACGTAGCCGGCCCGCCGGCTGGGAGGCAACCCTCATGGAGCTACCGGGCCAGGTCGTTGTCTCAGGCCGGGAACGCAGCCGTCTCCCGGCTTCGGGTGATGATCCAGTCGGAGGGCCTGACCGGAGCCGACCTGGTGGCCGCCTTCGTGGAGCGCCGAGTACTTCCGCTCCAAGGCCGGCCTCACATGATTTGCCAGATGAGCGGTCGCTTCGATCCATGCTGGCTGAGCACCAGGGAGATGCCTCATGCCGAGGTGTCTTACATGGTGAACTTCATCTCCAACTGCAAGCTCGCCGAGGATTGGCGATATGGCAAGGGGCCGTATTCTCGCGCCAACCCTCCGCCTGCCGTAAGTTTTTCTTCTTTTCTTCCTTTTTGTAGCCGGCCTCATGATGGCCGACCTCTGATCAGTTGGTTTGCCCTTAGCAGAACCCTCTTCTTCCGCCGATGGCTGGGGCCACAGGGGTAGAGCGCCAGCTCCTCCCCGACCGCACGGTGGACGACGCCGTTGATCCGGACCTGGGAGCGGCGGCCATGGAAGATGCCATCATGGGGGAAGGCGACGAGGCAGGAGGCGCGGGGCTCGGGGCCGGCCTCGAGGACTGGGCGGACGACGACGAGGTCGAAGCCGCCCCGCACCACCAGCCGGCACTTGATCATCAAGGCGCGGGCCCGTCTGCCGCGCCGGCTGCCCGTGGCGGCGCGCAGAAGCGCCGGGCCGCGTCGACCTTCTTCGGCAGCCGGCCGAAGAAATCCAAGGCTTCCACAGCAGCGACCAAGCGGGATGAGGCGGCCGTGAAGGCGGCCCGCTTCCGCAAGGCGGTGAAACAGCCGCAGGCGGTCTTGGCGTAAGTCGTCAAACGTCTTGTATATTTTTTTTGTTGTCCTCTTCGATTGAAGCTCTTCTAAATCTTTCTTTGCTCGCCAGGCAGGGCACCGCTTTCCCTCGAGCGAGGTCCTGGCGGCTCCGTAGTCGGGCCGACTGGAGGGTCCTCAGGCTCCCGCCGCGTGGATCCCCGCGCCAACCTCATGGAGGCCACGGAGCGGAACGCATGGGAGGTGCGGGAGGCGGCGGAGCGAAGGACCGCCCAGGCGGCAAAGGAGCAGGCCGACACGGAGGCCAAGGCTCAGGCGGAGGCGGCAGCCGCGGAGACGGAGGCGGAGGCCTCGCACAACCAGCCTCCGTTGCTCATCGTTCCCCTCCGCACCGTGGCCCCCGACATCCCCGTGCCCCCATCGGAGGAGGTCGACCAAGACCCACCGGTGATGGAGAGGAGGGAGGACCACGTGGTCTTCGTGGAGGAGGCGCCGCAGAAGGCGCCGACTGGAGCGGGCCAAAGCGGCCAACCAGCTGCGGCGCCAGAGCAGCCGGCCGGGGGCGAGCCGGAGGCAGAGGCCGGCCTCGAGGTGCAGCCGGCATTGCGCCGGCGCGCAGGGGGAGGTACCTCCGCGCCGGAGCCGCACCGAGCTGCGGGCGCCAGCCAGACGACGGAGGCCCTGGAGGAGGCCAGCGCCAGCACGTCCGAGTGGACTCCTAGCTGGGGGACGGGCGAGCTGAACGCGGCGGCCCAGGAGGTCCGGAACTGGCTTCAAGCCCAGGCCGCTTCGCTGCAGTGATACACCCAAGAGTTCCTCGCGACACGGGCCGTCATCCGGGTGAGTCTTCTGGCCTTGGTTGTTTTGCTCTTTTGATTTCTTCCATGGGGGCGCGTCAGCACACCCACTGGGTGTAGTCCCCGAGTTCCGAGTCGGCTGCTGCGCAGGCGGCTTGGAACTTACTAGGTCTTGACAACTATCTTATCCTCGCCTCCTGTCTGATCTTCCAGGAGTATCATAACCTCTGCGCTGCTGCCTTCAACTCCCAGGCTCAGGAGCTGGGCCGGAAAACCAAGGACCTGACCAGCAGTCGGAGTGCGTGCTTTGTTTCGTTCATCTCCTGTGGGGGCGCGTCAGCGCACCCACTGGGTGTAGTCCCCGAGATTCGGGCCGACTGCTGAGCAGTCGGGTCGGATCTTCCTTGACGACTTCTTCCTTATTGATTTTTCCTTTGTCTTCATGCTTGCAGGAGCCAATGCCGACTTGAGGGGGCAGCTCAGCGGGGCCCAGGCCGCCCTTCGCGCGAAGGAAGCCGAGTACAACGCCTTGGTCCTGGAGCATGACCGCCTGGCCAAGAAGTTGGCCGACCAGGAGGAGAGCCACAAGGCGGCCCTGAAGAAGGCGCAGGATAGCGAGGTCGCCCTGAAGGCCGAGTTCGAGACCGAAGCGGCGGGCTGGGCTGAGGCAAAACAAGCGCTGAGCGAGGGCTTCGGCCGGATTGAGGATCTGATCGATGGTAAGCCGCCTTCCTCACTCCTTGCTTGCCCCTTGTCCCCTGATTTTTGTTCTGACTTGTGCTGCTTTTTGTTCTCTGTGCAGACTACTTCCCCGCCTACTCCGTCTTCGCCACCCGAACCATCGAGGCCCATCGCGAGGCACGCCGGCAGGCGGGGGCTGAAATCGCACCGGACGCGAGCCGGACGCTTGAGGAGCAACTCTTGGCGGTCCAAGCCCGGCTGCAGCCGGCTCACCGCATGCTCCGCCGCCTCCAGCGCGCTGGGGCGCAGGTGTTGGCCGCCCTCTGGACAGGCAAAACGATTCCCCGCACCCCGAGTCGGACTGCCGACTGGCTGGAGGTTGCGGTTGGCCACTTCGAGGCCTGGAAGGCATCGGCGGCCCGGCTTGGAGCTGGGCGGGCGCTGGAGTTCGTCCGAGCCTGGTATCCCGGGCTGAACCTGGACCAGCTGCGCACCTGGCGGCTGGAGGCCGACGAGGAGATGGAGGAGGTGCGGCCGGCTATCGCTCAGCGTGCCTCGACGATCGCCGAGTGCATTGACATCAGCGTCTTCGCTCCTGAAATAAATGACGACGGCGTTGCCCAGCCGGAGGAGTAGTTCGGGCTGGACCCGGCAGCGGGTGAGGACTCGGCAGAGGAGATCGCTTCCAGCGATGAAGGTGAAGACGACGAAGGGGAGGAAGGCGAAGACGTCGAGCCGGCCAGTGAAGCGGACAGCCAGCCCCAGCCTGACCGTACCTCCAGCAACGAGGCGCGTGCTAGCGCGCCCTCTGCGGGAGGTGGTGATCATGCCGAGGTTCGCCAGCCGGCCACTCCTCCAGCCAGCGCTGCCGTCTCCACCGACCTGCCCGACTCGCCAGTCGCTCCCTTGGCTTAATCTGTCGTCCTTGCTTTTCCTTCTTGTTACTTTTTGAACATTTTTTGTTAAACTTGCGCAGTTCCACCCACTGGGGTGTATTCAAACTATGTTGAATGCTGGCCCTTCGAAGGCCTTTTGTGTAAATATGATCGTGTGTGTGTTTGGCTTCCATTCGCGTATGCTTTTTATCTTTAGGCTGTTTCCTTTGCCGCCTTCCCCTAGTTGTTGTCTTCCCAACCAGCAGCTGCTCTGCAGCCTGCGGCTAAGGAAGGACTTGGCTATATTTTTTTTATTGGGGAAGGCAAGTACTCGAGCTTTCTTAGATTGAAGCGAGGTGAATGGAAGCCGGCCGGCCGGCTACTCTGGTAGTCGGTCGGTGGTGGGAGAAAAACCGGCTTTTGTTATATTAGCCCGTTAGTCCCTAGCCGTTTTTCATGTGGGCGTCCTTTCCTGCCTTTAACTCTTGCCAGCCGGACAGCCGGCTCTTCGAACTACGACTTTTGGCAAAAGAGGGCTTGGGTGCCGGCACACTACTTGTCTGACCGCGGGTAGGACTTCTAATGTAACTGAAGGCGGCCAGTCCCCGGGCCGACTAGTCGAACCCGGTGCCGGACGAAGAAAGTGAATGTAATGACATGATCATAAGCATGATACTCTTCATTTATAGATAAAAGATGGCAGTCCCCGAGCTCTCCTCGGGGGACCTATTGTCTCGTACTTAGTACAAAAGTTAGCATGATACATACTGCATTTCAACTGTAAAATCTTCGGAGGAGGTTGGCGTTCCATGGTCATTCCGACTCTTTGCCAGAGTCGTCTCTCTTTCGTGCCTTCGGCTTCTGTGCGTCGATCAGGTAGTAGGAGTCATTTCCCAGTGCTCTGCTGATGACGAAGGGGCCTTCCCAAGGGGCCGAGAGCTTGTGCTGGCCGGCTGTTCACTGGATCAGCCGGAGCACGAGGTCGCCTTCTTGGAAAGATCTTGGTTTGACCTTCTGGCTGTGGTAGCGGCGCAAACCCTGCTGGTAGATGGCGGACCGGCTGAGGGCTAACAGCCGGCCTTCTTCCAGCAGGTCGACGCTGTCTTCTCGTGCTTCCTTGGCCTCCGCCTCTGTGTACATGGTTACCCGAGGCGAGTCAAACTCGATGTCGGTTGGGATGACCGCCTCGGCACCGTACACGAGGAAGAAAGGAGTGAAGCCGGTTGACTTGTTTGGGGTAGTGCGCAGACTCCAGAGGACGGCCGGCAGCTCATCGAGCCAACAGCCGGCCGAACGTTCCAGTGGCACGACTAGTCGGGGCTTGATGCCGGAGAGGATGAGGCCGTTGGCTCGCTCGACTTGGCCGTTTGACTGCGGGTGGGCAACGGACGCTAAGTCCAACCGGATGCCCTGCGTCGCGCAGAAACGTGCCAATGCTCCCTTGGCGAAATTCGTGCCGTTGTCGGTGATGATGCTGTGTGGCATGCCGTAGCGAGTTGTTATATCTGCGATGAATGTCACGGCAGTCGGCCCATTTAGCTTCTTGATCGGCTTTGCCTCAATCCATTTGGTGAATTTGTCCACGGCGACAAGCAGATGTGTCATGCCGCCGCGCGCTGTCTTGAATGGGCCCACCATGTCCAGTCCCCAAACGGCGAAGGGCCAGGTGAGGGGAATGGTCTTAAGTTCCGAAGCCGGCATGTGTTGCTTGGAGCTGAAGACTTGGCACCCTTTGCAATGTTTAACTAACTCCTTGGCGTCATCCAAGGCAGTCGGCCAAAAGAACCCATGGCGGAAAACTTTGGCGACGAGCGATCTTGAGGCTGCAAGGTGGCCGCATTCTCCTTGGTGGATGTCTCTGAGGATTGCAATGCCCTTCTCTTGCTCGACGCATCTCTGGAAGACTCCAGTGACACTGCGCCTGACGAGCTCTCTGTTGACGATTGTGTATGCTCCGGCTCGGCGTTGGACTTGTCTTGCCTCTTTTTCAACAGCCGGCAGATCTTGGTTTATTAGGAAGTTGAGGATGGACTGAGCCCATGATGGAGCTGCGACTTCTTCTATTGCCAACATGGCTACTGCGACCAGGGCGGGCGGGCTGGGTGGTGAAATGCTGGAGTCGGCCGCCGCCTGTTGTGTTGGTGCAGTCTCTGGGCCGACTACCGCAGTCCCCGGGTCGGGCGTAACTACGGAAGTCCCCGAGCCGCCTACTGACGTCCCCGGGCCGACTATCGAAGTCCCCGGGTCACCTGCTTGGTTCTTCGAGCCGGACCCAGCCGCGTCGAGGTCAGGCGGCAAGAAGATGGAAGCGGACTTTGGAGATGGCTTGATAGACGGCTTGAGGAGACGTTGCAGAGAGACACCGGTTGGTATTGCCTGCCGAGTGGAGCCTATTCGAGCCAAGGTATCAGCTGGCTCGTTGTCGGCTCGCGGTACATGGAGGAACTCGCATCCTTCAAAGTACCCGCTGATCTGCTGAACAAGGAAGCGGTAGCTTGCCATATTTGCGTCCTTGGCGTCCCAGTCGCCGGATGATTGCTGGACTACCAAGTCCGAGTCGCCGTAACATAGGATCCGGCGTATGCCGAGCTCTTTGGCAAGCCGGAGCCCGTGTATGAGCGCCTCGTACTCGGCCACGTTGTTGGAGGCGGCAAAGTGAATTTGCAGCGTGTATCTGAGCTTGTCGCCTTTGGGAGAGGTGAGGATGACGCCGGCTCCCAAGCCGGTGCGCATCTTGGACCCATCAAAGTGCATGCGCCAATGAGTGGAGTCGGGAGCTGGCGGTAGGTACAGGGTCTCGGCCCAGTCGATGAGGAAGTCGGCCAATGCTTGGGACTTGATGGCGGTGCGAGGCTGGTAGAAGATCGTGTCGGGGGCCAGCTCGATGGCCCATTTCGCCACCCGACCGGATGCATCCTGGCTGCCTATGATTTCGGCAAGCGGGGCGGTGCATACGACCGTGATGGGATGCTCTTGGAAGTAGGGCTTCAGCTTCTTGGCGGCGAAGTACACGCCATAGCACATCTTCTGGTAGTGCAGGTAGTTCTGCTTCGAGGTAGACAGCACCTCGCTCAAATAGTACACCGGCCTCTGGACTGGCTGGGCTCGGCCCTCTTCTGGGCGCTGGACTACGATGACGGTGCTGACCACCCGGCTGGTTGCAGCAATGTAGAGGAGCATGGGCTCTTTCTCAGTCGGCGCCGCCAGGACAGGCGGCGTGGCCAGCATCTTCTTCAGCTCGTGAAAAGCTTGGTCGGCTTGGTCGTTCCACTTGAAGTGAGTGGTCTTCTTCATGAGGCGGTAGAGGGGGAGAGCTTTTTCTCCGAGCCGGCTGATGAAGCGGTTTAGGGAGGCCAAGCACCCGGTGAATTTCTGGACGTCTCGAAGTTTGGTGGGAATCGTCATTCTCTCAATGTCCTTGATCTTTACTGGGTTGCATTCAATGCCGCGTTCGGAGACCAGGAAGCCTAGGAGCTAGCCGGCTGGCACTTCGAACACACATTTCTCGGGGTTGAGCTTGATCTGGAACCGGCGCAGGTTCTCAAATGTTTCCTTGAGGTCCTCCAACAGGGTGTCGCGCTTCTCCGTCTTCACCACAATGTCGTCTACGTAGACGTGGGCATTTTTGCCAAGCTGCTTGAGGAGGCACTTCTGCATGCAACGCTGAAAAGTGGCACCGGCATTTCTCAAGCCGAATGTCATAGTCGGGTAGCAGAAAGCTCCGAATGGCGTGATGAAGGCGGTCTTCAGGCGGTCAGCTGGATCTAGCTTTATCTGGTGGTATCCTGAGTAAGCATCCAAGAAACTCAACAGCTCGCATCCGGCCGTGGAGTCTATCACTTGATCAATCCTTGGTAGGGCAAAGGGATCTTTGGGGCAGGCCTTGTTGATGCTCGTGTAGTCTATGCACATGCGCCACTTGTTGTTCTTCTTTAGCACGAGGACCGGGTTGGCGAGCCACTCTGGAAAGAAAACCTCCATAATGAAGTCGGCTGCCAGAAGCCGGGCTATCTCCTCTCCCACAATCCTTCTTTTCTCCCCCGACAGTCGGCGGGAGGGGTTGTTTGACTGGTTTTGCGCCTTCTCGGGCGTGTAGCTTGTGCTCGGCGAATTCCTTGGGAACACCTGGCATGTCCTTAGGGGACCATGCAAAGATATCCTGATTCTCACGGAGGAAGTCGGCGAGCTCGCCTTCCTATTTGCTGTTTAGGTTTGCCCCGATGACGGCAAACCTTTCTGGGTGCTCGGGGTCAAGAGGTATCTTCTTCGTCTCCTTGGCCGGCTCGAAAGATCCTTGGGCATCACACTCCTTGGGATCGGAGGACAGGGCCGGCTGTTTGCTGGCCATGGCCACGACTCGGTCCAACATCTTCTTTTCTTCGGCAATCACCAGGGACTCGGCCAGCCGGCTGCTGGCTGCAGCGCACTCGGAAGATTTCTTGTAATCGCCGGCTACGGTGAGGATGCCCTTGGCGCTCGGCAACTTCATCTTGAGGTAAGCATAGTGGGGAACAACCATGAACCTGGCCAGGGCAGGACGGCCAAGCAATGCATGGTAGGGGCTCTCCTGGTCCACCACTTCAAACCAGATCGCTTCTCGGCGGAAATGCTCCTTGTCCCCAAAGAGTACATCAATCTTGATCTTGCCAATGGGGGCGCAGGACAGGCCAGGTACAATGCCATGGAACACAGTCCCAGTAGGCATGAGTTGCTTCGTCTTGACGTTCAACTTTTCCAGGGTGTCACGATATAGGATGTTGATGCTGCTCCCGCCGTCTATCAGCACTCGGGAGAAACGGGCGGCGCGTCTGTCCGTTGCAAGGGTGGCATCCAAAACCAACGCATAAGAGCCGGGAGATGGCATCACCTCTGGGTGGTCGGCCCGGCTCCAGCTGATAGGCTTTTCCGACCAGTGCATGTGCTCGGCGGGGTTGGTAGCGACCACGTTGACTTCCTGGTGCTCTCGGCGTCTGCTACGCCGGCCTTCGGGCTGGCTTGTAAAGATGACATAGGCGGCATGCTCGTTGGGGAACTCATCGTGCACAGCTCCGACTGCTGGCCGAGCGGTCGGCAGCTGCGGAGCCGGAGGCGGCGGACCAGCAGGCGGAGGCGGCACGAGCCCTTTGCCTTTGGAGATTTGGGTGAGCCAGTGGCACTTCCGGGTTGTGTGGTTGGACGGCTTCGCGCCGCTGTGGAACTTGCATGGGGCGTCGAGAGTTTGCTCGCAGGAGAAGGCCGGCTGCCAAGCCGGCCTGCCGCCCTTCGGTTTCTTGGGCACGGGCCGCCCTTAGGGCCGCTCGTCTTCGACGATGGCAACCTGCCGACTGGTGGAGAGCGGCGTGGGGCCCTTGCGCTTGTGGTCGTTCTGGTACGGGCGTCGGCCGGAGTCCCTAGCCGGCGTCTTGGGCGCCGGGTTGATTACCATCCCGGACGCGTCTACCCGGAGCTCAGTCTTCATTGAGGAGTCGGCGGTGGCGTACTTGTTCGCTATGATCAGAAGCTCGTCGAGGGTAGTCGGCTCGTCGCAGAGGAGCTTGTGCTTAAGGAGGGTGCCTTCTCGGCATCCGGCGGTGAAGTATTCTATGGCTTGCACCTCGTGCACCCCTTCACAAGAGTTGCGGAGCTCGGCCCAACGCGTGAGGTAGTCGCGAGTGGACTCGGCAGGGCCTTGTACGCACAAGGAGAGATGTCTGGGCTTGGGAGCCCGCTTGTAGGTGCTGGTGAAGTTGCGGACGAAGGCTTCTGTGAAGTCTACCCAGCTGTTGATGTTGTAGGGCCTGAGGCTATTGAGCCAGGTCCGCGCCGTGCCTTGCAGCATGAGGAGCACGTACTTCACGGCAACGCGCCTGTTGCCGTTTGCTATGCGAACCGCTGTGGAGTAGTCGATCAACCAATCTTCCGGCTTCACGGAGCCGTTGTACATGGGCGTGTCTCTTGGGAGTGAGAACCCTTTGGGGAAAGGCTCGTCGCGGATGCGGGGGCCGAAGCAAGGCGGGCCGACATCATCTTCTTCTTCTAGCGCCAGGGATCGCGCTAGGCGGTCGATCCGATGGCGGGAATTGTACTCGCCGACTCCTTCGCGGAGACCTAGTCAGCCGCTGAGAGTCGGATGCGTGACAGGCGGCGGGGTGGGATATCTCTCCCCGCGAGGCGGGGGCGGAGGCGGGTTGCCCCGCCGCTCCACGGCCCGGGGACGGCCTTCTGCGTCTCGCTCGATGGAGGTCCGGGTTCGGCTTCGGCTGACAGTCGGCTCCTTCTCGTGTCGCGTGCGGGTTTTACCCGCAGTCGGCGTCCGGGACGTCGTGCCATGCTCTCGGCGCGGGGGAGGGCTTTCCGCGCGGGCGTCGGCTTCGTGACGCTGTGCGGCTGCATCGATTAGTTGCTGGATGCGTCTGGTCATGTGGGGGAGTTCTTCGGCCCCTAGTCCGTCTAGCTCGTCTACGGCCGCCTGGGCGGCGCGCAGGTTCTTGAGTGGAGTGGCGTAGACTGGGCAGTCGACTCCTAGCGTGTCGGCGAGGGCAGCGCCGCGCTGTCTGACAATGTCGGCTCGGCTTGGCCCGCCTGGGGGCGGCGTGCCAAAGGCGGCGCGGTCGGCTTCGCGCTGGTGGGCCTCGGTGAGGCGTCTCATGGAAGCCAGCTTCCGGCCCTCCGCGAGGAGGGCGAGGCGGCGAGCCTCCAGTGCTTTGGCGTCGGCATCGGCCGGGAGGGGGATGGACAAGTCGTGGACCGCTGCATGCGGGGCGTCGAGGGCGTTCTCGCCAGAAGCGCCGCCGTGGCCGATGACCATCACCTCGGTGGTGGCGCCGTCGCAGCCATCGGACCGTGGAATAGGGTCATTGTAGATCGCGACGTTGGTGGGGAAAGCATCGAGCGAGGCCGTGTCAGAGTCGACAGGCATCGGATCGGTCGAGCCAACAGACTCCAAGTCCACAGCAAGCTCGCCGGAGACGTGGAGCTGGCCGAGGAGGTTGACGAGGTGGTCGATGCCCGCGTCAGAGGCGAGCTCGTCGAAGATGAGGGTCTCGTCAAGGAGATCGGCGAGGCCGATCACCGCGCGTCGTGGCAAGCGCCATCGGGCGTGCCGGGCTGGCTACGCTCGCTGGGGAGGAAAAGGGTTCCCGTCCAGAACAGGTCTCCGGACGACGGTGCACCTGGCCCCACGGTGGGCGCCAAATGTCGGGTGGTAGGTGCGACATATGCCAATGGGTGGCTTATCATTGTGGGAGCCAGTAAGACGTCGCCGGTGCCTGGAAGCGGGATGAGGCGAAGACATGCACGCCGGTGAATCTTACCCAGCTTCGGGGCTCTCCGAGGAGATAACACCCCTACTGCTGCTCTACGGGGTCTCCACATGATCACTAGATGAATGAGTGGCTACAAGATGCTCCTTGAGCTGTTTGGCAAGAGGAGGAAGAAGGGCACGGCTCGCTCTCTTCTCCTCCCTATGTGGTGTCTAAAACTAGCACAGATCAACCCTTTGCATGGGTGCCCCGGGGGGTTTATATAGGCTCACCCCCTGGGGGTACAATGGTAATCCGGCTGGGCGTGGGCCCCAGCCGTCTGTGTCTACGCTCGCCGGCTTCCGCGCAGGCTGCTGGGGCCCGCCGGCTGGTGGGTCCCGCCGGCTGCCGGGTCCTTGGTCGACAGGCAGGCCCCACTGTCCAGGGCCTTGTCGGTGGCTGGTTACTGTTGCCTCGACCTGGTGACGAGGGCTTCGCTGAGGTGGGTGTGGCTACAGCGCCGCCGCCCGGCGGGCGATCGCTGTAGCCTCACCGCATCTTGTCTCCTTAATGGGGCGTCTCCTTCAAGGGAGGGGGCAGGCCGGCTGCGGGGAGCCGGCCCCGTCTCGGGCCGACTGGGGGAGGCCTGGCCGCCTTCGGGTGTCTCTCTGCCTGAAGGGGCCCACCGCCCGTCGGCCGCGCTGGCAACCCGTCGTGGGTAACATCAGGGTCAACATGGCAACAGTGCCGCGCCGGACGGGTCATGGCCACCCCGTACGGTGCACTGTGTCAGGCGTGCTCCGGGACTCGGGGGCGGCAGGCTTTACTGTAGCCACGCCCCGTCACATCGCCGTTATGTGGATGCAGACTTCGAGGGTATGATCTTGACCGCTTGGTGGGAGCCGGCCTCTTGGAGTCGGCCTTCTCGTGGCCGGCTTCTTGGAGCCGGCCCTCCCGCGGCTTTCTTCATGAGGGCTAAAGTCGGGCCGCCTTCCGATAGTCGGCCGGGGAGACAGCCGGCAAGGGGAAGGCGGCCCCACGTCTTGGATTCTTGGGGGCCGGATCGGCTCGTAATTTTTTCAGAAGGGCCAGGGGGAGCCGGCTGGGCTACCCGTGGTCATTTACTCCGACATAAACCATCCAAGAAAAAGGATGATGAGGATTTTGAGCGCTTTGCTGAAATGATTAGACCTATCTTTTTGTGTATGCGTTTGACTGATATGCTTAAAATGAATCCTTATGCTAAATACATGAAGGATATTGTTACTAATAAAAGAAAGATACCGGAAGCTGAAATTTCCACCATGCTTGCTAATGATACTTTTAAGGGTGGAATACCAAAGAAACTAGGAGATCCCGGAGTGCCAACTATACTGTCGTGGAATTGTCACGGCAGATGTCCTTAGTGTCAGGACTTAGTCGCGAGGCCAACGCATCTATGTGGTAGCTTGAGAGGGGTTGAGCGGGACGAGAGACGCGAGGTTTTACCCAGGTTCGGCCCCTCACGGTGGAGGTAAAAGCCTACGTCCTGCTTCATTGATATTGATGATAATGATGATCATGGTTACAAGAGTGCTCTATCTTGAGAGCTATTGTCTAAACCTAACTTGTCCAACTCGTGAAACTTGTGAATCTTCTTGGGGAGCCTTGCCCCTCCTTATATAAGTTGAAGGGGCCGGCCTACATGTAGGGTCCTAGTAGGATTAGGACTAGTCTCTTTTCTATTACAAGACGGATAGCAATCCAGGTCTTATTCAAACTGTTTAAGTCGGCCTGGTGGGCCACCTCCCATGACGGGCCGCGACCTACTTTCATGAGGATACCCGTGTCTCATATCCACGACAGTAGCCCCCGAGCTTTCGGGTGACTCGAAGAGTCGGGCGGAAGGTCTTGATTTTGTTGATGCTTTTTTCTTCCTTGAACGTGGAGCTTTTTTCCGGGTCGTTGACGTAATGGATGCCGAAATGTGGATGAAGAGATTGCCGGGTCATGAAGCGTCGACGTTGATGTTGTCGGGTGTCCTCCGAGGCTGGATTTTGTCTCCAAGCTGGGTCTTCCCTAGCCAGGTCTTTCCGAATTTTTTCCAACTCCCATAGTATGTATATCATCTGTAGCCCCCGAGCGCCGGGTTTGTTTAGGCCTTTAACAATCCGGTGGTATGTGAACTTGTGTTTTGGTAACGAACAAAGTCCATTTTTTCATAAATTCTGGCTTGATAGCCCCCGAGGCTCGAGGCGACACGAGGAGTCGTCTTGAGGCTCTTTGTTCCTGAAATAAAACACATGAATGCATTACATCGTTCGTGATGTATAAAACAAAATTAAATAATAATTTCGATGAATTTGTCAACTTGTGTTCAAGTTGTTAATCGTTCGACTCGATTAAGTAGGCTTTCGCGTGGACTTTTTTCATGGAATATGATATGTTCAGGGTCAACAAAGTCCATGATAGGCATCAGAGTCGATTGACAATACCATACCCACTACTTGGTTGGTTACGAGTTGCATCTGACTTAGTAAAGAACGAACATAAAATTATTTTGCTGATATGTAAGGCACCCATGTTTGAACTGTGCATCGTGGCAAATAGTCCTCTTTGGTAACCTTACGACTCAACTTTATGAGAAGAAACGATGGCCCCCGAGATTAACTCAAAGGTGCCAGATATATTTAATTGACTGAAAAAAATGAAATTTAAATATAAAAGTGACTTAGCTTGTTTTTATGACGTGGCATAAGCCAGCGGACCGTTGGGGTCGACCGCAATGAGGCAGTAGATGATCCCGTGTAGGAGTCCCAAATCGGTAACCCAGCTGACGGTTCGAGCCGGCGGCGCAAGCTGGAATTTTTGAAGACGTGTAGCCAAAAAAACCGCCAAACAGGAGAATAGATGGCGCAGTGCAAGCCAGCTTGGTTGATGTTGATTAAGCTCTCCTGTCAGGGCGCGCTGGGAGCGGCAATTTGGCCATTATTGAACACGCAAAAATACAATTCCAATCGAAACTTAAGAAACAACAACCAAAATTTAAGAAACAACAACCGGAAACTGAATCCTGTTGCAATTTTTACTAGTTTGGTACTTGCCCGCTGGACTCCTATTCCATTATTGTAGGCAGATTGGCCTTTAATCCATCGTATATGCACGCACTGCTCTGGGTATCTCCTTTGCCGTACCCTTCATCAACATACTAACCTCCAGGCCTTGTACACCTTGAAACCATCGATGCTGCGGTAACTGAAAAAACTATCACAATCGACAGGTGTTTGGATGTCAGCCTTCATCGGCGACTTGCAGGAGAGGTGAGACGAGGCTGTCGAGGCATGGCGGCTCTGAGGCCAGACTGAGCGGGAGCGAGGGGCAGGCGGCCGGTTCAACGCTGCTGGCTGGTGCAGGGGCGGGTCAGCGCGGCGACTCGACACAGCGGCTGAGGGGCGCCGGCAACTCGGACTCGGGAGCGGGCGGCTCGTCGGAGACCGGCAGCTTGACAGTTCAGCGGCGATTTGATGAAACCGCAACAACGGAGACGGCCGACCCAGCGCCCGCGACCCGGGATCGCGGTAACACACATCAGAAGCTTGCCGAGCGGAAGAGAAAACCAGCCAGAAGAGACCCGGGCATTTGGAGATTGGGCCTGTTGATCCATCAGTCCGACCCGGTGTTGTAATCTTTGCCACTCTTGCCATATGATGTGCAGCTGCAGCAGCGGCGTACAACAATTGTTTAGCAGAATCTTCGGTTGAACTGATCACAAATACCTCTTTCTTGTACAGATTGCCTCCTCAAAGTTTGAGTTTGACTCGGTCCTGTCACCCGCAAAAGTAGCAGCAGAGGCGTAATCCGGCGACCCTAGAGGGGCGTCGGCAAGATGGGTCGCGGCCAGGTAGCAGCGGCTCTCGGGGCGACAGCGGTGGATATCCGGTCAGAGTGGCTCGTACTGCCTCGGGTGTGTTGACAAGTCCACGTGGTAGCCTGCGATGACCGTAGCAGAACTGGAGGCGGCGGGCCTGCGGGGGCAGCTCCAGCAAATTCAGAGCAACGGCGGAGCGAGGCGGGTCACAGCGTGGTGCCTCAAAAGATGAACTTCGGTAGTGGAAAAAGATTGCCGCGATCACTTAAAAACAGCAGCTCAAAGGCGGTTCTGCTCCATGGAAAACGAGTGGTGGACACTCAAGCGTGATAGCAGCACGTGAGATGTACTGTTTGAACTAGTACTTTGACTGAGTCTTTTCATCAGGAAGCGGAGTCGCTAGAATTGATGGTGTAGCCGCAGCGTCACGACCGATCAATTTGTCCTTGGGAGTTGTAGCCAACCCGGATACAGAAATCAGTTGATGCGTCTAATTGATGAAACAGTCTGCGGCGGCTCGTACTCGGATACGCCGAGGAATCTCCAAACTGGATCTCGGCAGCTTCCATCTTCTGTTGACCTTGGAGTAGAAAACGCCGTAAATAAATTATCTCCGACTCGGCGTATCCAAACATCGGCTGACAGATCGCGTGCCAGAGCAATAGCACAACGTGTAACACGATTGATGTGAAATTTCCCACGCCGGCTTTTTGTCATTTGACCAATTACGATTTTCTCGAATCCTAGAAAAGATTCCTTCAAGAACTCAACACCACCGTGCGCAGGCCCCACGGTGGGCGCCAACTGTCGTGGAATTGTCACGGCAGATGTCCTTAGTGTCAGGACTTAGTCGCGAGGTCAACGCATCTATGTGGTAGCTTGAGAGGGGTTGAGCGGGACGAGAGACGCGAGGTTTTACCCAGGTTCGGCCCCTCACGGTGGAGGTAAAAGCCTACGTCCTGCTTCATTGATATTGATGATAATGATGATCATGGTTACAAGAGTGCTCTATCTTGAGAGCTATTGTCTAAACCTAACTTGTCCAACTCGTGAAACTTGTGAATCTTCTTGGGGAGCCTTGCCCCTCCTTATATAAGTTGAAGGGGCCGGCCTACATGTAGGGTCCTAGTAGGATTAGGACTAGTCTCTTTTCTATTACAAGACGGATAGCAATCCAGGTCTTATTCAAATTGTTTAAGTCGGCCTGGTGGGCCACCTCCCATGATGGGCCGCGGCCTACCTTCATGAGGATACCCGTGTCCCATATCCACGACATATACCATGCTCCATTAAAAGAAACTATATTAAAACTTCTTTATGTGATCTTGGAGCCGGTGTTAGTGTTATGCCTCTCTCTTTGTATCGTAGACTTGATTTGAATAAGTTGACACCTACTGAAATATCTTTGCAAATGGCTGATAAATCAACTGCTATACATGTTGGTATTTGTGAGGATGTGCCTATTGTGGTTGCAAACGTTACTATTTTAACGGACTTTGTTATTCTTGATATTCCCGAGTACGATAGTATGTCGATTATCCCTAGTAGACCCTTTTTGAATACTGCAGGGGCTGTTATTGATTGCAACAAAGGCAATGTCACTTTTCATGTTAATGGTAATGAGCATACGGTGCACTTTCCGAGGAAACAACCTCAAGTTCACAGTATCAATTCTATTGGAAAAAATTCAACTATCACTATTGGAGGTTTTGAATTTCCTCTTCCTACTGTCAAGAAAAAATGTGATATTCTTATTGTTGGGGATGTGCATATCCCCGTTGAGGTAACCTAGTGTTATTCGAAATTTCTCTGGTTTCATGAGATTTAGAATGAGTTTGTTAACAAGACTTCATCAACCTTGTTAGTTGATTCCTTTTGATGAGCATGAGATGGATGAAGTTAGAAAGCACAACCTTCTGTACCCTCTTTTTACTTTCTGTTATTTATATTAAATAAAGCAAAAATAGTATTTTCTGTCTGTTTTTTGAATTATCCTTGCAATAAAAAATACTCCAAAAATAAAAAGTTCTCCAAATGCCCTGAAAATAAAATATGATTTTTTTCAAGAATATTTAAGAATTTTTGGCACTGAGAACACACTAGGGGGACCCACCATGTGGCCACGAGGGTGGAGGGCGCGCCCCCTACCTCGTGGACCCCACATGGGTCCCTCCACTTATCCTTGCACCCACACACTTCGTCTTGCTCCAGACAAAATCATCCACCAGCTCAAACCCGTGTTCTAGCTCATTTTGCTGCCATTTTCGATCTCCTTACTCAAAGCTCCATTCACAAAACTGCTTTGGGGGACTGTTCTTCGGTATGTGACTCCTCCAATGGTCCAATTAGTTTTTGTTCTACTGCTTTATTTATTGCAAATTTTTGCTACTTAGGTGACCCTGTTCTTGAGCTGGTATGTCAAATTTATGTGGTCAAAAGTAGTTTCAATGCATGATATAGCCTCTAACACTTGTAGGAGTAGTTGCTATCAATTTTGTTGAGTTTGGTTCACTTTTATTTCGAGTCACTAAAAATTTCAGAAAATTTTCAGAGGAAGAAATATTTTTAGTAAAATGTACCAAGGTGGTTCCTCAAGGAAGCAAGGCCCAAGGCCCGCAATACGCGAGCCAGACAATGAACTACCAAGGGAGGCTCAAGTGCAGCCTTGTGAATGGCCGTCAGAGGACTTCATGGTTCGGACAAGAATGAAGGAAGAATTTGATGCATATGTGCGTAACGCTGATCTGGAGAGCTTCGAGGCAGATAAGTGCCAGCAATACCTCTACTTAACTGATTCATTTGTGAGAAGGTTTAAATTTACATCCTCGCACAATTCTCACACTGTCCTATTTGATCTTTATGACAAATCTTATACTATGGACTTAGAAGATTTTAATACTGCTTGTAAACTCCCGCAGTGGGGTAGTGCTAGTGAGCCTCGCAAATCTGAATATAAAGACTTTCTTGCTAGTATAACTGTGGGAGAATCTAGGGAAATCACGCAAGCAACCATAGGGAGCATTCATTTTCCTGCCATACATTATTTTTCTCTCTTCATAGGTAGATGCATTAACGGTAAGGATGAGGCATGTCACATGTGTGTTCCTGATCTTAGTGTTCTCAAGAGTGCTGTATTAGGAGATAGACAATATAACTTGGGGGCCATTGTTGCACGTAGGTTGCATAATAATAGTATTAATGGAGATTTCTTTGGTGGAATTTATGCGACCCATTTAGCTGATTTTCTTGAGATACCCATATGTGGAGATGATATTGAGTTGCCTCCTGTTTATTTAGATTATAATGCTATGGTTCGTCATCACTTTGTTGAGAGGAACAATCAGTCCCTCCAGTACCGACTAATCTTTAACAGACGACACACCTATCACGTCGCTCTCCCTGCTCCTACTTTCTTTGACTTTCAGGCAAAAGGGAGATATGTTATAACCAGGGAGGACGCGAACGAGTACGAGAGGAGGGCGGAGGCAGCTCGCCTCCAAGCTGCAGCTCAAGAGGCAATTGCCGCTGCATCTCAGTACGACCCCAGCTATAATTTTGATCCATGGGCATAGACCAACTTAGGCCAAAAGCCTAAGCTTGGGGGAGTACATATTTCTCACTGACATCACAATTATGTTCACACACTCATGCCAGTTGTCGGTGCTCATACTTTTTCATTGTATCATCCATGCTATTTTATTTTATTTTTAAGCTTTCTTCTTGTGTGCTTGAAAAACCTTAAGAAAAACCAAAAAATTAGTTGTAGCTTTTAGTTAGTTTACTTTCCATGCCTGTAGTAGTAATTAAAAAGAAAACCCAAAAAGATTTCTCGTTCTTGTTTTGCTTGTTGGGAGCTTTCCTATGTAAATAGTTTTGTTTCTTTTCTTTTCTTTGGGGGTTGAAAGGAGAATACCATGATGAAAATGTTGATTGGCTCTTATATGCGTTATTGTTGATCTAACAAAGAGCCCATATTATCTTGTCTTCTCCTGTATATTGAATGCTTGCAGATTCCAACTTAGTCCAATGCACGTGCACTATTATTATCCACACTGTTCGGTCGTGCAAGTGAAAGGCAATAATGACGATATATGATGAATTGATTGAGATGAGAAAAGCTGGTATGAACTCGACCTCTCTTGTTTTTGTAAATATGATTAGTTCATCGTTCCTGATTCAGCCTATTATGAATGAAACATGTTTGCAATGACACTTAGAGATTATAGTTGCTCATGCCATGCTTAATTTGCTAGGAGTTTATAATGGTTTACCTTGCGTGCCAACATGCTATTATGATAGGGTGGTATCCTCCTTTGAACGATTCGAGTGGCTTGACGTGGCACATGTTCATGCATGTAGTTGAAACAAAATCAACATAGCCTCCACGATATTTATGTTCATGGTGAATTATATCCTACTCATGCTTGCATTCGGTGTTGATTAATTTTAATGCATATTCGTGACTGTTGTCGCTCTCTAGCTGGTCGCTTCCCAGTCTCTTTCTAGCCTTCACTTGTACTAAGCAGGAATACTGCTTGTGCATCCAACTCCATAAACCCCAAAGTTATTCCATATGAGTCCACCATACCTTCCTATATACGGTATCTACCTGCCGTTCCAAGTAAATTTGTATGTGCCAAAGTCTAAACCTTCAAATAGACATTCTTTTTTGTATGCTCGAACAGCTCATGTATCAACTAGGGCTGTCTGTATCGTCCATGCTAGGCGGGTTATTCTCAAGAGGAGTGGACTCCGCTCCTCACTCACGAGAAAATGGCTGGTCACCGGGATGCCCAATCCCATGCACAAATCAAATCAAAATAATTGCAAACAGAACTCCCCCAGGATTGTTGTTAGTTGGAGGCACCCGTTGTTTCGGGCAAGCCATGGATTGATGCTTGTTAGTGGTGGGGGAGTATAAACTTTACCATTCTGCTTGGGAACCACCTATAATGTGTGTAGCATGGAAGATATAGAGATCTCTCGGTTGTTATGTTGACAATGAAAGTATACCGCTCAAAATATTATTCATCTCTATTTCAAAATCGATCTCTGGCACCTCTACAAATCCCTGCTTCTCTCTGCGAAGGGCCTATCTATTTACTTTTATGTTGAGTCATCATCCTCTTATTAAAAAGCACTAGTTGGAGAGCACCGCTGTCATTTGCATGTATTAGTATTAGTTTACATTGAGTATGACTTGACTGGATCTCTTTTACCATGAATTACAATTTCCAGTCAGCCCTTGATCTTCAGGGGTGCTCTGCATTTATGTTTTGCGGTCTTAGAAAGGGCTAGCGAGATACCATCTTGTTATATCATATTATGATTGTTTTGAGAAAGTGTTGTCATCTGAGATTTATTATTATTGCTCGCTAGCTGATTATGCCATTGATATGAGTAAACATGAGACCTAAATGTTATTGTGAATATGGTTAGTTCATAATCTTTGCTGAAAACTTGAATGCTGGCTTTACATATTTGTCAAGGAGTTGGCATCCGATGCAACATTGGACAAGGTCCTGTGCGTCTGCTCGGGCCGTCGGCCAATAAAATCCTATATGGAATTCCTTGCTAACAAGGGCCCGAGCTGCATCGTGGTGACCGCCAAGTCCGGCATGGATTTCAGCCAAGAGCTGCCGCCCCTCTTCCTCAGATATACATCGTTGTAGGACTCCGATGGTGCTTTTCTTGTAGAGCTCTCCATCATGAACCTTGTAGGCTTTTGAACACCGGACAATGCAGCGGGCCTCATTCTGGTCCTCGGGAAGCTCTTTCCTGTTGAGGTAGGCCAGGAAGGGTTCGGTCCATGGGGCAATGACTGCCATGATGAGATGCGCCGATGGTGTTATTTCGATGGCTGAGCCCCCGATGATGTCGGTGTTTCTGGGATCTTGGATTATGTTTGATTCCGGACTTGTATTGTTGTTTTCCCCCTGCCACACCACGGATGGCTTAAAGAGCCTTTCCAAGAAAATGTTAGGTGGGACAGGTTCGCGCTTAGCACCGATACGAGAAAGAACGTCCGCCACTTGATTACTTTCTCGGGCCACATGATGGAACTCTAGTCCTTCAAACCGGTCTGACATTTTGAGACTGTGTTATGATACGCTACCATCTTTGGATCTTTAGCATCGATATCTCCGTTTATTTGAGATATTGTGAGGTTCGAGTCCCCGCGTACCTCTAGGCGTTGTATGCCCATGGAGACAGCCATCCGGAGACCATGTAATAAGGCCTCGTATTCGGCTGCATTATTGGAGTATGTGTATAGTATTTGGAGAACGTACTGGACGATGTCTCCTGTAGGGGACGTTAAGATGACCCCCGCTCCTAATACTGCCAGCATTTTGGAGCCGTCGAAGTACATGACCCAATTGAAGTATGTGTCCTACTCTTTAGGGAGTTCGGCCTCTGTCCATTCGGCGACGAAGTCGGCCAGTACTTGGGACTTGATGGCTCGACGTGGTTTATATGTAATATCGAATGGGAGGAGTTCGATGGCCCATTTGGCAATACGTCCTGTAGCATCGCGGTTGTTTATGATGTCATTGAGGGGTACTTCAGAGGCCACCATGATCGAACACTCCTGGAAGTAGTGACGGAGCTTTCGGGATGCCATGAAGACCGCATATGTTATTTTTTGATAATGAGGGTGCCGGGATTTGCATGGTGTAAGGACAGTGGATACGTAGTATACTGGCTTCTGAAGCGGGAATTTATGTCCGTCCTGTTCTCATTCGACGATGAGTACGGCGCTCACTACCTGGTGTGTTGCCGATATGTATAATAACATCGGTTCGCCGGTGTTTGGTGCGGCCAGTATTGGATTGCTCGAAGAAGGGTTTTTATTTCCTCCAATCCGGCTGTTGCCGCGTCCGTCCACTCGAAGTGGTCGGTTCGCTGTAGAAGGCGATAGAGTGGCAGTGCCTTTTCTCCCAATCTGGAGATAAAGCGGCTTAGAGCTGCTACGCAACCTGCAAGCTTTTGGACTTGCTTAAGATCTATTGGCCTAGCCAGTTGTGACAGAGCTCGGATTTTGGCTGGGTTTGCTTCAATTCCTCTATTGGAGACAATGAAGCCCAGTAGTTTTCCAGCAGGGACGCCGAAGACACACTTTTCTAGGTTGAGTTTAATGTCATATGCTCGGAGGTTGTCGAATGTAAGACGTAAGTCGTATATTAGTGTCTCGACGTGCCTGGTTTTGACGACAACGTCATCGATGTAAACTTCTACTGTTTTGCCGATCTGTTTCTCCAGGCATGTTTGAATCATGTGTTGGTACGTGGCGCCTGCATTCTTGAGCCCAAAGGGCATGGTGTTGAATCAGAATGGGCCGTATGGGGTGATAAATGTTGTTGCGGCTTGATCGGACTCCTTCATTTTGATTTGATGGTATCTGGAATATGCATCGAGGAAACACAATGAGTCGTGTCCTGCAGCGGCGTCGATGATTTGATCAATGCAGGGGAGGGGGAAGGGATCCTTAGGGCAAGGCTTGTTGAGGTCTTTGAAATCGACGCATAGGCGCCAGGATTTGTCCTTCTTTGGTACCATCACAGGTTTGCCAACCAGTCCGGGTGTTTGATTTCTCTAATGAATCCGGCCTCGATGAGTTTGGCCAGCTCTTCCCCCATTTATTGTCGCTTAGGTTCGGAAAAGCGCCGCAGTGATTGCTTGACTGGTTTGAACCCCTTTAATATATTGAGGCTATGTTCGGCCAGCTCGCATGGGATCCCTGGCATATCTGAAGGGTACCAGGCGAATATGTCCCAGTTTTCGCGTAGGAATTCTCGTAGTGCGGTGTCAACTGTTGGGTTTAGTTGAGCTCTGATAGATGTTGTCTTCTTGGGGTCCGTTGGGTGGACCTGGAATTTGACTATTTCCTCTGCTGAAATGATGTGAATTTAGGGCGTTTGTCGAGGATTACATCGTCCTTGTCCACCGTGGAGCATACTGCAGTTAATTCATCGGCTGCGAGGGCTTCAGATAGCTCCTCCAGGGCCAGGGATGCGGTTTTGTTTTCGGCACGGACTGCTGTGTCCGGATCACTGACGAGAGTGATTATACCGTTTGGTCCGGGCATCTTGAGCTTCATATACCCGTAATGGGGTATGGCCTGAAAGCGTGTAAAAGCATCCCGCCCCAACAGGGCGTGATATCCGCTCCTGAAAGGGGCCACTTGGAAAGTTATTTCTTCGGACCAGTAGTTCTCCAGTGTGCCGAATACTACGTCAAGTGTGATTTTGCCCGCGCACCGCGCCTCCCGACTAGGAATAATTCCTCGGAAGGTTGTGTTGCTTTGCATGATGCGGCTCATGTCTATTTCCATTTTATGGAGTGTGTCCTCATAAATGAGGTTTAGTCCGCTGCCGCCGTCCATGAGGACCTTCGTAAGTCGAAACCCGTCCACGATGGCACTGAGGACTAACACAGCTGGCGCTCGCACTGTTCTGTACTTTGGTTTGTCACCGGCGTTGAATGTTATAGTTGTGTCGTTCCAGGGGTTTATCATAGCAATTTGGCAGACTTCGGTGAGCTCGCGGAGCACCCTTTTGTGCTTGTTATTTGAAGTGAATGTCTCAAAGACCGTCAATACTCTTGAGTTATCGTCCACTGGGGGATACCATTCTGAGTCATCCTTGATAAGGATATCCTCGCCGCTTTTGGCTACCTGTCGTAGTATCCAACATGCTCTAAGGCTGTGGGTTGCCACGGTATCTGGTGTTGTATGTATTTTACATGGGCCATCGAGCCACCCGGTCAGAACGGTGCCGTGCCGCATAGCGGTTTTGTGTTTCTTGATTGTTGGACTGGGCGTGCCGCGAGGGTGCGCCCTTTTCGCCTGTAGGGGGAGTTGAGTTGAGACCGGCAGTTCCCAGCGAGCTGCCTGAGTTTTCCAGGTGCTCTCCATCGCACTGTATTTTTGTACGATGGTTGCTAAGTCAGTGAATTTCAGTATGCGGCGGCGATTGATGGCGTTGAGGATTCCTTCGTCCGCATAATTGTTGCAGAACGCTGATATTGTGTCTTCGTCACGGCAATCTTTTACCTTGTCCTTTTCAAGGAGGAATCTGGCCCAGAAGTAGTGACTGTTTCCTGAGACTACTGTTTTATGCTCACGAGAGTGTCTAAATCCGGGTGGGTGGGTGGAATTACCAAACCCCGACCCGACCGATTATCTGGAGTCTGATGATCTTTCGGGCTTAACAGTCCGGGTTCCGGAATACCTTCTGATTGTTTAGGACTGTCGGCCGATGCTATGTTCGGAAGGCTGGACGCATCCTTTCGCGGGTGGGTATCTGGCTTTTCCTGGTCGGCGACCCGGACACAGTCCGTCTTCAATATAGGATAAAACTCGTCGTCCTGATCCACGACTACCGCAATCTGGTGGGTGATCGGTAGGATCTCGATTTCTCCTTGATCGGATTTAAGCCCAATCCGGTCGTAGTCTGTGGCTATTCCCGAAGCGGCGATGCGATCTAGGAGTTCATTCAAAGACGAAAGCTCTGCCGGATCCATCTGCTTGGAGTGCTCGGAGTTGATGCGAAGGGGTTTTTTTGATGGCCCGAGAGGTCATCGTCGGCTCAACGGCCGAACGGGCGATCATAGTAAAGCCGCCCAACCGGAGGGTTTGGCCCGGGGCTAGAGCTCCTCCAGGGGTGATGTTGTCTTTAAGGACAAGGCGAGCTATTGAGCCTTTTGTCGACGGCATATTGGAACTCTCAATGAAAGCACCAATGTCGGTGTCAAAACCGGCGGATCTCGGGTAGGGGGTCCCAAACTGTGCGTCTAGGATCGATGGTAATAGGATACAGGGAACACAATGTTTACCCAGGTTCGGGCCCTCTTTATGGAGGTAATACCCTACGTCCTGCTTGATTGATATTGATGAATATGGATGTTACAAGAGTTGATCTACCACGAGATCGTGATGGCTAAACCCTAAAAGCCTAGCCTATGTGACTATGGTAATGAATGTGTCCTTTCCGGACTATCCCCTTTGGTTTATATAGACACCGAGGGGATCTAGGGTTTACATAGAGTCGGTTACATAAGAAGGAATCTTCATAGTCGGTCGCCAAGCTTGCCTTCCATGCCAAGGACAGTCCAATCCAGACTCAGGTATAGTCCCCGGTCTTCATGTCTTCACAGCCCATCAGTCTGGCCCACTAGATAACAGACAAGACGCCAGAGGACCCCTTAGTCCAGGACTCCCTCAAGGAGATCGCCTACTTCGTGAAGATCTAGCGTAGTGATGAAAGTCCTTCGTGGGCGATGGCCATGGTGGGATAGACAAGGTTGCTTCTCCGTGGACCCTTCGTGGGTGGAGCCCTCCGTGGACTCGCGCAACCGTTACCCTTCGTGGGTTGAAGTCTCCATCAACGTGGATGTACGATAGCACCATCTATTGGAACCACGCCAAATCTCCGTGTCTACATTGCATTTGCTCCCTCCAAACTCCTCCCTTTACCTTCATGTGCAATGTTTTACATTCCGCTGCTATACTCTTAGACTTGCATGTGTAGGTTGATTGCTTGACTTGTGCTAAGTTGTTAAAATCTGCCAAGACTTAAAATTGGGAAAAGGCTAGATTTTTATTTGGTCAAGTAGTCTAATCACCCCCCCCCTCTAGACATACTTTCGATCCTACACTCACAATGGTGGCTAAACTAGATTTCGATTGCGCGTGTGTGGAAGCAATGGAGAGAAGCGTCTGTGGAACTATGTCGGACGCCGGTATTTAATCAGGGGAGTGCTTGGAGTGGACCGTCGGTGGCGGGAGATTGTTTTCGCGGCACTTAGAATTGGCGGGACTGCGTGGTGGCAGGAAAGGCGGCGGTGGTGGCAATGGGGCACCGCCTCGTGGCTCTGCCCCTCTTGATGGCACATGGAAGGCATACACGCGGCAGCGGAGCAGAGAGAGCTGTAACTTTTAAAGAAGACCCCTTCACTACAATAAAAACACTTACGTGATGATACATGTTTGTCATAGTAAGTCATGTTTTCCGTCATGCTTGTACATCCACGAGGATTTTATAACAAAATGAAGATAGTGATATCTGTGTTGTCATAGAAGTGTTCAATGACAATACTCAAATTATCATCACAAGTGTCCACTTCCATGACGATAGTGGCACCTCATGGATGTGTTTTCGTTAAGGGTAACTGACACGTGGCAGCCATCGTAACAGGTCGCCATTAAGCTATCGGGTTACAGTTTGGATCCTATGACCCGCTAACATACCAGACCAATGGGGATTTTCCACATATAAAATTCCCATTGTCTAGAGGAACCATGTGTGGGCTCAGCGTTGGGGTAGATGTCATCCATTCAATGGACGGGAGGCGTATATGATACGTCAACATGTGGCCTGGCCCAACAGTGGCCCATTTAGGTTTAAAATGTCGGCCCAGTCAAAATTAGCACACCGGCCCATTTAGGGCCTACTTGTGTCTGGCCCATTTAGGGCCACGACCCATATGAGTTGTACCAATTCGGTCCATCAACGACCCTTTAACTATTTGACACCATTGCATCCCATCGTCAGTTCAAGCCCGTTAACCTAAATGCAGACTGGTGTTTCTTGTGTTATTAGTATTCCATCTTATGAATACAGTATGGTGGCAATGATCATTTACATTCATGTCAAGATGGATGATCTACGCAAGCGTAGTCACCATGTTTGTTACTCTCTATTACCAGCTTAATTTTAGTTTATAAACAATAGAAATAACTGATATAGATGGTGCTTAGTGGCCATGCTCGCCGCCATAGCCACCTCCACTGCCATAGCCATAGCCTCTGCCGCTTCCATGCCCAAACCACCGCTGCCACCACCGCCACCTCCCCCTCCACCGCTACCAACTCCATCGCCACCATTCTTGCCACCTCCTAGCCCATAGCCTTCTCCATACCCAGACCCATAGCCACTGCCACTGTCGTAGCCGGATCCACCGCCGCCTCCTCCTCCACTACCTCTCCCACCACCTTGACCACCAGAACCATAACCGTAACCAGAGCCATAACCACTTCCGTAACCGGAGCCGTACCCTGAGCCCATGTCACCGCTAACTCCACCACCACTATTGCTGCTGTCATGTCCATAACGGCTCCTTAGCCTGAACCGCGTCCATAACCGTGGCCGGCGCTTCCACCATATTCTCCTCCGCCTCCACCACCACTGTAGCCGCCTCCACCAGCTCCAATGCCGGTTACAGCGACCGGGGTTCTTGCGGCGGCAATGAGGTGGATGCCGGAGAGCAAGATCGGGAGAGCAGTGAGAGCTAGAGCCTGCTTGCTGGTGGTGGCCATCATGACTATGTTTTGGTGTTGTGATCGGCTTGAGATCGATGTCGATACAATTTATAGGCGAGGCAACGGGTGGGCACGCCCATTTGCATTTGACACGATTGATATGTGAGATCATCGGTGCATATCATCTGACCTAATTAACGCCATAGCTAAGCTCCTGTTCACAACAAAAAAGAGCCACTAGATAAGCCAATAGTAGAACAGATGTATGGATGAGGTTGGGTAACAGATGTATGTGTAGTGTAGTATAGTGGGGTGTTTGGTCATCTCAATATAAAACCCAACCACATCCATGCATAACAGAGCACTCACTATTGACTAGTTTTGTCAATGATGCTTTTTGACAAAATACACACATTGCTTTCGCTTCCAACCATCTCAAATCATACACATGCACAACAATATAGCAAGCAGAACATATTTACTTGGATATTTTTGTTACATTTTTTCTTGCTAGGGAGAAGAAAGGAAAGACGAACTATTGGTTGGGTGAGTTCTTCGGGAAGACAGTGCAGATGAACTTCAGGAAGCGCTCCAAGTAGAACCGGGGCTCGACGACCGATATCGACAAGGGGTTATACTTGATGGACTTGCAGGCATGCTCGGTGTTCTTCCTCATGTTGTACTCCTGCAGGATATCGATGATCCCTATGTAGGGCACCACATCATACACCCGACGAAGTGATTTTCTGCCATCTTCTTGTTTCTCTTCTTTCTCTTCTCTGGCTAGCATGTCAACCCCAGATGGATCTAAAGCCTATCCAATTTGACAAAAAAATCAGTCATGTCAAATCATACATTAGCATTGTAAGAACATGCAAATTGACCAACAATAACAGAATTTGATTGTTCAACCTTGCTGTGCCTAGAAGCAGGAGATCCACTTCCTCGAAACAAGCGGACGGCGACCATAGGCTGCTCCCTCTTATGTGAGGGCCAACTGTGACTTTACCATGTTGGTTGCTACCTTGCTGCACCAAAACCAGCCCTTCTAGGTAGTTATAGGCGGAATCATCCTTCATGGCATCTACATTACCGTTGTTACCAAGCAAAAAGTTGGCAGTGCAAATGGGTTAATTGGACAACTTACTCAGAATGAAGATATAGTTGCATGCTTTAACTTGTTCCGTAAGAATAGTTAGTTTATTATCTTGCAAAATGCTTGCATGACATGATCCTCCTCTTAGTAGGCTTTGACGAGCCCGGAAATGGAAACCAAGAAGAAAACCGTAAACCATTATATCCTGATTCTTTAGAAATTTGCTATCGATCTCAATTTGCCTACACATAATAAGAATATAACATGGGTGTTATACAGAAAACTGTTCATGAGGATAAGCTTCTTTTCGGGGGGAACATGCTTACTTAAGCAAAGCATCTTGCCAATAAGGCTCAAGATAAAATGAATAATTCAGATCCAAGTCTTTCAGTGTCATGTTCTCGTCGATTTTAACTTTGTTAGTAGAATGGCCTAAGGATGAACCTTTCAAGTCAAATCTTCGATGAATTCTAAGTTCTGTGCAGAACATGTTGCCCATGACTACAAACCTGAACTGTAGATGCAAACAATAATCAAAATCAACAGTTATATCAACTGGAGTAGAATATAATTAAGAGATATGAAAACTAAAATCCTTTTAGTACAGAAGATTTGCACAATATCTGTAACTTTGACCATCAACTGCAGCTGTGACAGATTAACAGAAAGTGTCGATAAAAATATTATCAGAATACTTTCCTTGAAAAATCAAATAGTATTGTTTTGACATGATCAATCTACAAAGTTTTGGATGTATTACTAGTCGAAGTAAAAAAAGGTTTCACACTTTTTTCATATTTTTGAAATGAGAGAGTAGTAAGGAATCACAAACAACATTTGTACTGTCATTACCTTTTGATCGCTGGAAGGTTTCACTCAGTGGAGGCCAAAGAATTTAGTCACGAGTGTGTTGTCATAAGTATGGAAATGGTGATAATAGTCTTGAAGCATACGCAAAAGAACCTACATGAAAATATCATGTCAGGAAAAACAAGTTGCACATATAAAGAACTAAAGGATAGGTATGATTCAGTATGAATTAATAAGTGAACTGGGAAACTAGTTCAGAAATATAATTTCCCGTACGAGAACAAGTCGAACATCATAAAAGTCAGATTAAGCTAAAAGACGAGGAGGTAGATCCAAGACAAATTCCGAACCTAGTTGCCGAGCCTGTCAACAATAACATGAGTGAAGATTTGACAAAGCCGTTCTCTACGGTGGAAATTAGTGATGCGTTGTCCCAGATTGGCCCTCTTAAATCCCCAGGCCCCGATGGCTTCCCGACACGGTTTTTCCAGAGGAACTGGGATGTCATGAAAGGGGATGTTATGAAGGAAGTTATGGAGTTCTTTGAGAAGGGTGTCATCCGGGAAGGAATTAACGATACTGTGATAGTCCTCATTCACAAAGGAAATGGCCCGCAGTCCCTAAAGGATTATAGACCGATTAGCCTGTACAACGTCATCTACGAAGTGATCTCCAAGTGCCTAGTGAACCGGCTACGACCCATGTTGGATGAGATCATTTTAGAAACACAGAGTGCTTTTATCCCTGGTGGAATGATCACGGACAATGCTATCATTGCGTTCAAATGTTTCCACAAGATTCAACATTGCAAGAATGCAAATGGTAACTATTGTGCGTACAAATTAGACCTTGCAAAGGCCTATGATAGAGTTGATTGGAGATTCCTGGAAGAGGTGTTGCGAAAAGTTGGGTTCTGTGATAAGTGGACTAGTTGGGTAATGCAGTGTGTCAGGTCAGTAAGGTACTCAGTCAAGTGTAATGAAGAATTGCTAGAACATTTCGACCCATCCCACGGTTTCGCAAGGGGACCCCCTCAACCCATACCTTTTCCTATTCATAGCGGACGGGCTCGTCCATCTCTTGAGGAAGGAAATGATAGATAACAAGCATACACCCATCAAAATTGCAAGAAACGACCCCATTATCTCAAATTTGTTGTTTGCTGATGATAGTTTGATCTTCTTCAAGGCTGTCTTGTAGGAAGCAGAAACCATAAAAAGGGTTTTACTCAATTTCCAGAAGTGTACAAGCCAGCTACTAAGTGCTAGTAAATCTTCGGTCCTTTTCAGTGAAGTGTGCCCAGTGGAAACAAGAGAACAAATCAAATCCTTTCTTGGGGTGACGACGGACACGGTTGGGAGTAAGTACCTGGGTTTTCCTACCCTGGAGGGATGGATGAAAGATGACCAATTCCAACCAATCATGGACAGATTCTGGAAAAGATGCAGTGACTGCTCGGAAAAATCCATGTCGTATGCTGCTAAGGAGGTTCATATAAAATAAGTGGTGCAAGCCCTTCCAACTTTTGTGATGAGTGTTTTATGCTCTCTAAGGGTTTTTGTGAGAAGTATGAACGAATGATCAGAGACTTCTGGTGGGGAGATGAGGATGGCCACTAGAAGGTGCATTGGATGTCATGGGAACGAATGACTAGACCAAAAAGAGCAGGAGGTATTAGCTTTGGAGATATGCACCTTTTCAACCAAGCGCTCAAGAACAAACAAGGATGGATACTAATCCAAAAGCCGGATAGTCTTTGTGCGATGGTCCTAAAGTCCAAATATTTCCCTAATAGAAATCTCTTGGGCATGGTGTTTGCTTCGGATGCATCCCCCGTTTGGAGAGCCATTGAGTTCGGACTAGAGCTATTAAAGAAGGGCATAATTTGGAGAGTTGGAGACGGGAAAACATGTAAATACAAAGAGATCAGTGGATCCCAAGAAGAGAGGGCCTGAAGACAGTCTCTTTTATCCGGAGGTCACATATTCGATGGGTTAACCAGCTTATGCATTCGGACAGAAGAGAGTAGAATGAGGCTTTAATTAGACAACTTTTCTACTCATTCGATGTTGATGAAATTTGCAAACTAAACATTCCGGAGTGGGAAGTGAATTGCATGGCACTATGAGAAGAACGGAGAATTTCCGATGAGGAGCGCCTATAAACTTGTTTCGACAAACCTCCCCCAAATAGCCCAAAACCCATCAAGTTCTTCCAGAGAACCAAACGACCGAAACACCCGGGACCTCATTTGGAAGGTGAAAGTCCCTGAAAAAGTGTGCATCTTTGGCTGGAGGATGGCTATTAAAACCCTAGCCACAAAGGAAAACAAGTTGAGAAGAACAATTGAATTGGATGCCACTTGTAGTATATGTGGAAATGGGAAGGAAGATGAGCACCATGCGGTTGTCATGTGCACAAAAAGTAAGGCTCTCAGATCAGCCATGAGCAAGTTTTGGTACACCGGAGATGACTGATAGGAAACCCTGCTGGACACAGAAAGCGAGGATGGGCTCACCAAAATCCTGTTAACCCTCTGGCGGAGGTGGCATCTCATGCCTTGTACAATGCTAGGTGATTGGAAAAATAAACCGGATTTTTCTGAAGCACCGGTACCTATTTTTACAGAAAAGATGCCTAATTAAGCATCTATCATGTACAAATAAGCACCGGTGCTTAAGAAAAGCCTGATTTATTTCTCTAAGCACCTTCCCTAAGCATCTTGCATTGTATAAAGCCTCAGAGAAGATTTCCTGCGGTATAATGGGAGAGAAACAATTGGAAGTTCAGTGCAATTCTTGAAGAGATAGGAGGAAGAGCTAATAAATGCAGGGGAACCTCGGGATGGGACTGGAGAGAAGGACAGGGAAATAGCAGTGGGCGCCTGCGTCCAGAATTCTGAAAACAAGGTCGATCAGTGGATGCCGCCATTACGAGGTACAATCAAAATCAACACTGACGCTGCCTTTTTGGCTAAGACTGGAGAAGGTGCTGCGGGTGCTGTTGGACGGGATTACCGAGGCTTTGTCTTACAAGCTGTCTGCAAAAAACTGGCACAATGCCAAAGTGCGGAGGAAGCAGAGGCCCGAGCTGCCCTTGTTGGCCTTCAAGCAATGGCAGAAGTGTTTAATGGCCATGTGGTACTTGAGCTGGACAATCAAGCCATTCCCAACGAACTGACGTCCTTCGGCCCGACACGGTCTCCTCATTATGGCCTAATCATGGATATGGAGAAACCCATGGCTGGATTTGAAGCATGCAGCATTCGGTATGTGGAACGACAGTGCAATTCGGTGGCACACGGCCTCGCAGCACTTACAAGGAGCTCAGGCGAGCAAGTGGTGATCGCAAATGTTCCGACTAGTCTTTGGCCGTTGATGCTCCCTGAGTGTACTATCCTTTGTTTCTGAGTAGTTTTACTGCTCTAGATCTCAAAAAACAAAAATCACCAACAGGAAGTGGCGGAGCCAGAACTTTTGTTGAGGCTGGGCAAGCTCAAGCCTAAGTATCTAATCTCGAAATCAAAATCGAATGTTCAAATACATACAACATACAGTATAAAATAGTCCCAAACTTCCGAAGCACAAATCCACATTAATAACAAAGTGAAAAACAAAGTCTTACAAATGTAATTTTGAAGTGAACTACTCCCTCCATTTCTAATTATTTGTCTTTTTAGATATTTCGACTGGATTACCACATACGGATGTATATAGGCATATTTTAGAGTGTAGATTCACTCATTTTGCTCCGTATGTAGTCACTTGTTAAAATCTTTAGAAAGACAAATATTTAGGAACGGAGGGAGTAATATTAATATATTGATATTCAGTTTCAAAATAAATATGAGACTTGACAATAAAAGTTATAGAATCAGGTCATCCACGGAATCAAACTCGCTTTGTTTCAAGCAAAAGTATAGCTATCCAAATTACCATCCAAATGTCCTAATACAATACTAATGATAAAAAACGGATTTGCAATTCACATAAACTGAGTGTTGTGCTTTGTGAACAGCTTGCAAAAATCAAAATAGGAGTAGTATGGAACATACGAATAGTGTGCTAAAGAAAATCATGAATAATGTCGTTTCTGATACTTGATTGAGATAAAAGTTCAATTAGTATTCTTATCATCAACTGACTTGAATAATTTCAACCGGCCTGGCATCAAAGTTTAAGCCCCAAGTCTATCTATCCCTAGATCTGAATGGCCACATCAGTTAGGAACAAGTAGGCGAGGATGCAAAGACGTTCCTGCCTATCCGGCGATGGATCCGCTCATCCCGCCACCGGCCACGCGCCCAGGCGAAGGCCAGCCTCCGCTGGCCGCTGCTAGCCTATTTCCGTGCAATACGTAGCCGAACAGAAAACAGGGGCGCCTCTATGTTTCGCTTTAAGCGAGCATAGGGGCAAGCCTCGGATTGGGGGGAGCCCAGATGGGCCGGCCCAGCCGTGGGGGAGGCCGCGGCCTTTTGTTTTCCTTTTTTCTCTTCTTGTTTTTTTCTTTATTTTTGTACTATTATTTACACTTAAAAATATTTTACACAAACACACACAAATATACATATATATATATATAGTAGAAAAGTATTTGAAAAATGTTAAATAAGTATTATAAATTTTGAACAAGTATTATAATTTTTTAATAAGTATTAAAAATGCTGAGAAAGTATCTGACAAATGTTGAATAAGTACCAAAATTTGTTGAACAAGTATTTTAAAAAATGTTCAACAAATATTTGAAAATGTTGAACAAGTATTTCATAATGTTAAATAAGTATTAAAAACTGTTGAATGGGTATTTAAAAAATGTTGAACGGGTATTTGAAAATGTTGAATAAGTATTCAAAATGTTGAACAAGTATTAAAAAATGGTGAACGGGTATTTGAAAAATGTTGAATAAGTATTAAAATGTTGAACACGTATTTAAAAAATGGTGAAACAATGTTGAACATGTGTACGTAAAAAATTGTTCACTTACTAAAAAATGTTTTTGACACATACGAAAATGTAGAGTGAAAACAAAAGCAAATATAAGAAAAAACGAAAGAAAAAATGGAGAAGAAAAATAGAAAACAAACAAAAATGGAGAAGAAACAAAAGGCAAAAAGCAAAGACAAAAAAAATGCAATGAAGAATCAAAAAAATGGAGAAGAAAAAACTAAAAGAAATAAAAAGGGAAAACAGAAGAAGAAAAACGGCTTGAAAAAGCCTCAAGTGGGACGCACCATACAAAGTTACAACGTGAGGGTCCTGGGCGGAGTGGATAGCAGCAACGATTGAACTGCCAGTAGACCAGGGATCCCCAATGCAGGTGGAGGAAAACCTTCAGCGAAATTCCCGTGTCGCGTCGGGGACCTCCTTTTTTTTTTGAGAAGACTTCGTCGGGGAGCTCCTAATTGGCGCTTTAAGCGCCGCCGAGGTAAACCGGCGCGCACGCGCGGTGCCTAGCGGGCCGGCCCACCAACATGCTGGAAAAACAAACTCGAAGAAAAAACTCTACGCGCACAAGGAATCGATCCCGGTACCTGTCGAGTAACACCCTGCCGTGACAAACTTGTTGGCTATTACAAGGAAGCTGTACTATTTAACCCTTGAAATACTGCACATAACATATACTATCTATCCTGTACAGATTTTCTTGAAATGTAAATTTGGAAAATAACTCATAAAAATAAAGAAAAACCAAAAACTAAAAATAAGTTCGTCCATATAGGGAACAATTCACAAATTGAAAAAAATACCATTGATTTTGAAAAACATTCATCAAATTTGAAAACAGTTCACTGAATTTGAAAAAAGTTCATCAAATTTAAAGAAAAAGTTTATTGAATTTGAAAAAAAGTTCACTGAATTTGAAAAAAGTTCATTGAACTTGAAAAAGGTTCATCAAAATTGCAAAAAGTTCATAGATTGTGAAAAAGTTCACAAATTCAAAAAAGGTTCACAATTTTTTTCATTAATTTAAAAAAAAGTTTTATTTCAAAAAAAGTTTATCAAATTTTGAAAAGAGTTCATCGATTTTCAAAAAAAATTCATCGGATTTGCAAAAAGTTCACGAATTCAAAAAAGGTTCAAAAAATGTTCGTGAACTTGAGAAAAGTTCACGAAATCGAAAAAGAAAAAAAAATCCAGTCAAAAAGAAAAAACAAAAAGATTAACGTCAGTTCTTTGAAGAATTATAAAAGATGCAATCACAAAAGCGACGCCGTCCCTGGTGGTTACCACGGGCGAACTGTCGTACATAACCTGTTGGGTGGAGTGTTCAAATCTCCCCGTTGTGTAAGGCGGGCCGACCCAGGTGCGGAACAGGGGTGTGCGCCCGATTGCAGACAACTACAATGGGCGCAGAGGGCGCCGTTTAGGAAATGTCGTCGCGTCGCTTAAAGCGACAAATAGTCGCTGTGCAGAAACAGCGATTAACGAATAGCCAACTGCTTGCGAGGCCTACTAACTCTTACAAAGCCCATTACCAAAGGAAGCCGGCCCAAGACAATTTTGCCCGGGAAACAACGTTGCATATGTGGAATTTTGCAGCTGTGACAAGACATCGTACAACATAGGCCCTGTTTGGTTCGGCTGTGGATTTATAAAAGCAGCTGTGAAAAATCTACTGTGGAAAATCTGATATGAAAAAGATGTAGGTCATTTGGCAAACCAGCTAATACAACTTTTTCAGATTTTGTCCCGCAGCGGAATTAGATTTTGGAAAGCACGTCCTGAGCTGCTTCCGCTTTTGGTTCAGATTTTGACAGCGGATTTCTGAAATCGGATTCTGCTGGGTTAGCCCTTTGGTTCAAATTCTACTGTGCGGCAGCGGAATCTATCGATAAAAGCTGAACCAAACAGGGCCATAAGCGTAAGCTGCAGCCCTGGCAAGTGGGCAAGGTGGCCGGGCGCAGCATAAGCTCCACTGTTGGCAACAGATTGGAACGGCACAAGTCCCTCTGCATGTTCTTATACAGGTGTCTTGATTCACATGTTTCTTGAACCAACATATTTTTCTTTTATATTGTGATTTTGTAAATTCCTGAGATAACATAAGATAGAAAATTGGTCTTTCTCGCACTCTGTTAAGATGGCAAAGTTTGTTGTGGTGGAACCTAACTACCTTTTTTTTGTTGATGTGGAACCTACTTACCTGGGTTCAAATCCTAAACTTGTTAGGAGTGTTCTCAATTTTCTGAATTTATTATGAGCATTTCATCATTATTATTTTAGTGGTGTCACGTGTACATCGACTATCTGGTGTGTGATGACTTTGTCAATCTCAAAATTTGTCGACTCAGTTTTACAATGATACTCATAAGGATAGAGTATGTGTGCCCGCGTTTCATGTGAACTGAGTGTGTGTATGTGAGCGTCTACATATATACTCCCTCCATCCCACAATAAAAAGTTAATACAAAGGTAGGACACTAGCTTATATTGGAACGGAGGGAGTACTATGTTTTAGAAAGAAGAAAAAGTAAGACATTGCCCAAAACCGCAATGCTAATCGGCTTTAACGCTCATGGTCCTTATGTGGTACGCCCATTTTCTGAATTATCTCTTTTTTTAGGGAAGGCCATCATGGCTAGCTTTATGGGCTTAAAAAGGAATTACATCATCTACAAGGTTTGAGACCAGACAGTCCAGGGGCTCGTCCGTCCAGGTACTTGACAATTTATTGCAATAACTATGTTTAGCTAGCACATGCGCCGCTTTATTTGCATTACGAGAACAATGCTTAAATTTGACCTTCCCAATCAAAGTCGAAACATCGACACACTCAGCGAAGATTGCAGCAGCTTCATCCCACCATCGTGCTTGGCCAACGCAAGATTCAATCACTGCCAATGAATCGGATTCCGCCTCCACTCGCGGGAAACCTAAAGAGTTTGCGAACTTCAGGCCATCCCGCATTGCCAAAGCTTCAGTCGTGACCATGCTTGATGCAACGGGGATATAGATACATTGAGCTGCAAGAAAGGATCCATTCACATCTCTGATAACCGCGTCAGTTGCTCCCACTCCCTCATCAACATAAAATGCCGCAACAACATTCAGTTTGACAAATTTAGGCTCCGGCTTCTCCCATCTATCTTGCACCGAGGCAGTTTTCTTAGCGTTTGCCTGGTCAAAATTATTAGATGTAGCAAGGACAGATATAGGCCATTTGAAGGGTGGTGGAGGGGTACCATTATGAGTATACTGGCGTCACATCCACCACAGGTACCATCCTCCGACCGCTACGATCTGCTTAGCATCCAAGTTTGGTTTGATGGGCACTTGTCTTGGTGGGCCGACCAGAATATGTTCTAGAATGATTGACCCCGAACGATCAATCATTTTCGCTTCGTTGATAATATCCTAGATTCCGAGCCGTGACCACATCTCTGAAGCATGGGGACAATCAAATAATAGGTGTCTCACATCTTCGGCCGCATTGTGACATATGGGGCATGCACCAGCTATCCCAACATGCCTATTAGTAAGAATGGACTTTAGGGGTAATATTCCATGTAGTGCCCATCAACAGAAAACTTGAACTTTACGTGGAATTTGAAGTTTCCATAGCATACTCCAAACCGGTGGTGTACTGGACCTCCCTGGCTGCATTAGTGCATTTGCATGTGCCCTAAAAGTCCGAATCCATTGAGTGTGGTAAGCTGAACGTACTGAGAAAATACCTCTTCGGTCCGGGTGCCAAGCTATGAAATCCTCAAAAGCATTGTAATTCAGCGGAATCTCTAGGATCCTTCGAACATCGACATGATTGAAGATTGATCTAATCAGTTCCTCGTCCCAGCTTCCACTTATGGGGTCTATGAGATCATTAACTGTAGTCAGAATAGTGTGACCCCGCGGCGTAATCACCCTTCTATTTGCACTGCTTGGAACCCAGGGTTCCCTCCAGATATTCACTTTCTCCCCTGACCAAATACGCCATATATACCCCAATTTGAAAGTCTCCAAGCCCTTCATTATACTCTGCCAGGTAAATGAGGCACCATTTTTTAAAGTAGCCTGTAGTGAACTACCATTAGGGAAATATTTCGCCTTCAATACTCTTGCACATAATGAGTCCGGGTTGTTTAGTAACCTCCAGCATTGCTTCGAGAGCATTGCTAGGTTGTGTTGGACACTTGTAGAAGCTGTGTTGTCCTCGAGTCTATTTCTTTTTTTGCGGTTGCCCTCGAGTCTATTTCATCGCCAGAGAGGGAAAGGAAGTCACTTATAGAAGCTTGTCTGGTAGATTGTTACTGTTGAAACACTACTGAGACTCCATAAACAAAAGAGGTAAATAGTAGGAGTTTTAGAACTTACACATGACGGGCAGTTTGATACACAAACTTGCAAAATACATGTTTTTAGTCATGAAATTTGCGCGGGCGTGTCAAATATGATCACACTTCGCGTACATGGGTGTATTTCGCCGCCTACGTTGCCAGGGCCCATTGTCTGTGGCTAGTGCACGTGATGTGTTTTTTTTTTGTGCAGAAACGCCAACGTTTTTTTTACTTTGTACAAAAGCACTCCAGTAATAGCTGTACTTGGATCCACCCATCAGTGTACGTTGTACATATATTGGGCAGGAAAAAATCGGCCGGAGCCAGTTTGAATCAGCAAACTGGCGGAATGTCGTTGGCGACCTAACCAACGCAACTGATCGTGCTTGCTGTTTCATTTGGACAACTAAGGTATATCCCCTCTAGGATAAAATACATATTCTGAATATACTTTCTTTTCTCTAGATTTTCAAAATTAAAATTATTAGGAGTCAAACAAAATTTCTGCTGATTTGTTGGAAACGAAATTACATACATTCATCCTGCACAATATTTTTTTATTGAAATTACTCGAATTCAAACAAAATTTTATTTGATTTTTCGGGAATTCTTTTACGTACATTCATTCTGACATATATTTTTTTATCTAGATTTTCCAATCTAGAATTATTTGAATTCAAACAAAATTTCCATTGATTTATTCAAAAGAAATTTACATACATTCATTATGAACTATATTTCTTTTATATAGATTATTCAAATCCAAACAAAAATTAGTTGATTTGTCTGAAAAAATTACTTACATTCATTCTGAGCCATATTTTATTTTATATAGATTTTAAAATTTAAAATTATTCGAATTCAAACAAAATTTTATTGATTTGTCCCCAAAAAATGCATACATTCATTGTACACTATATTTCCTTTTATCCATGTTTTTTAATTTTAAATTATTTAAATTCAAACAAAAATTTAGTTGTCTTCTCCGAAAAAATTATGTACATTCTATTTTACATATAATTTCTTTTATCTAGATTTTCGATCATAATAAATTCCGTTGATTTGTCTGAAAGAAGTATATTCATTTTGAACTATATTTTCTTTATCTAGATTATTCAAATTAAACAAAAAATCTAGTTGATTTGTCCAAAAAAATTGCGTACACTCATTCTGCACTATATTTCATTTTATCTTGATTTTTAATTTAAAATTAGTTGAATTGAAACAAAAATCTAGTTGATTTGTCCGAAAAGTTTATCTAGAATATAAAATAATTTTCTTAAATAGGAAAAAGAATGAAGCATAAATAAGATAAATTGTGTTTATCTATTTAAATGTCATCATGGCTGATAGTTTTTTCTTAAAAAAAACTCATAGTGGCCGGATGGTTGCTGCTTGCACACGCGGCGAGCTCATGTGGTCATAGGTTCGAACCGGTGCCTTCCACTTTCTCGTTTTGGTTTCTACTTTAACTCGACCGGTCTGTCTTATATAAAGCTATTTGTGCTCATTAAACGTCAACTGTAAGGAGGTCAAGTGGCTATCTAAATGAGGCGAATTGTAGCATTTGTTCGAATACTACTGCTGCTCCAGCATTTTTCATTCTTTTGAGGTTTCTCTGCATAAATAAATAAAATGCAAGCGTGCTTTCTGAAAAAATCAGTGCACGCGGACTACCCACCGGCTCAGCCACTGAGAGTGTGCCCCTACCATGTTGGCACGCCATGTGTGCACATGATACAGCCGAAATACGGTAGAAAGCATTGTATATGAACGGAAGGACAAGTTAGATGACAAAAACACGTATTTTATAAGTTTATGCACCAAACTGACCGTCGCGTGCAAGTTCTATGACTTGTTGTGTATTTACCTCTAAACAAAATGAGCTTGCTGCTTACCGTCTACAATAAGGCTCTAACGATGAAGTCCCTCTACCTATTTCCACGGTATGCTTGGGAAACAGAGCAAGGGATAGAGAGACAGAGTCTGCCGGGTCCATGAGGGTCGGTGTCATTCTTTTGATTATACCAATGAGCTTTTTTTAACACAGTCTACAATAAACCAATATTTTTGGGATTTCCTTCAACTATGTACTTTTTGACATGATTTTCTATACATTCAAAACTGTTATGAAATCAAAATAATAATAAAATAATGTTGAAGATTCAAATGGCATCAAAGTTGTGTCAAAATAATGTTATGTGTTATTTATCAAAGCTTGAATGTGGATAGTCAAAACACGCCTTGCATTTCGTAAGGGAGATTGTGCCACACAACAAAATGTCAAATGAATATTACACATGCAATGTTACTTACACCTTTTAAAATGTTACATTAAAGAAAGTAATGTAAATCCATCAATATATCAATAACAATATGAAATTGTCACCAAACAACGCGCGAGTGGCCGAGCTGCTCTTTCTTTTAGTTTGAAGGGCCTCTAACATTTAGTTTTCTTGCATTTATCAACTACTCGATCTTGAATTGAATAAGAACCTTTGGCATTTATTTTCTTTCATTTATCAAGATATTACATGATCTTCGATTTTAACAAGAGCCTCTAGCATTTCTTTTCTTAGATCTATGAAGATGATACACAATCTTAGATTTGACAAGATACCATATGCAAGGTTGTCGGAATCGTGATTTTGAATCAGATCGAAGCTCTATTGGTAGGATAGCAACTCATAGAATCTTAATTACCAGGATCATAGAAACGTAGATTCTATGAACCCAAATCGTAGAACCATAGATGGTAGTTTCGATCATAAGGTCGTGTAATCATACAACAAAATCGCGATTCTCACAACCTTGACCATATGGTCATAGCATTGTGATGCCAACATGAATCTCATAGAGGAACACACAATTGCAAGATCTTGTAGAATTTGGTTAATAAAATGCCCTACTGAGAAATGCAAGATCTACACATTTATATAATGTATATGATATATAGCTTAAGATCACTGGGAGTGCCCCTAACATTGTGATAGAAGCATTAATATGGGAGGGAAATGCATAAATGAAAGATATTATAGCATTATTTATAAATGGTGCTTTCATTAATTTAAAATGTAGAATCAAGATCTTATATAATATAGAATCAAGGTTAGAGATGCTTTGTACTTCCGCTGAACTTTGATAATAGATCATTAGATCTGGATCATTTTCGCAAAAAAAAAGGATCTTATATCTTATAGAATCAATCGCTCACGTTGCAAGATTGGGTCGCACCTTAATATAAACCCACTGCAGGGGAAAGAGATCGTCAGCCACTGTACTAAAGCATTAGCACGAGGGCAACAGAAGGAAATTGAAGCTACCTCCTCTTTTCTCCTGCCCATGGCGCTCGTCGGTAGCAATGCACACTCCGCGATTCTTGTCCTCTTCCTGGTTCTCTCGATGATGATGTCCTCCTCGCCACCGTCACACTGCCATGCACGTATGAATCTCTCCATGATTTTACTCTGCATTTTCGGTTTGATCAACTTATGAGGTATGTGGTAACCTTGAGTTGTTTTGATTCATGCAGTTAGGATATGGTCGTGCGCCAATTCTGCGCACCAGCCCTGCAGTAAGGCGATGTGCATCTATGAGTGCGAAGAGAGGGGAGCTGCAGGACCTATTTATCTTTCGCGCTGCAACCACACCGTCCACCCCGAGCAGTGCTGCTGCAGGAACGTCTAGCCGAACTCGGTGTGACAGCCATGACGGCTAAGCACCGTACATGACTGGCACCTGGTCTAGATTCAATAAACATCTTATGTTTCTCTCAACAAAAAATTAGTCATGCCAACCATGAATCTTCTTCGAGTGAGTAGAAAATTAAGAATGATTAACATGTCTGAGATGCATATTGTGACGCCCGGATAATTAAGCTACCCTAACCCTCTGCTAATGATGCCATGTCACCACGATTATTGTTGTTAACCCCGCGATGATTCAATCCCGTTTGAATTTAAAATTCAAAATCAGAGAAAACAATAAAAGCTTTCAAACATTTAAACAAAAAAAGGTTTGGGTTGTGCCAAATAGTTCATTGATAATTATGGCGGAGAAACCAACACTTTATAAAGTACTGAGATGCCCCATAGTAAATAAAACAGTGACTAAAACAATTATTTAAATGCCTATTAAATAATAAAAATATACCAAGTATTTTATTATTGCACCAAACTTTTTATGGCAGTAATTAATAATGTTTAATTTAGGGACTAGGTTAATAATTTATAAAACCGAAATAAATTGAAACTAAAAAGAAAACAGGAAATAAACAAAAGAAAAATGAAAAAAGGGGGGAACCCCCTGCCCCCAGCGGCCTCGGCCCAGTTGGCCTAGCGACCAGACCGGCCCACCCCGCGCCCCCTGCCGACTAACCCGGGGTCCGCTTGACCGAAACCCTAACCCCCCACTTCTTCCCCCGCCCCCACTGTCCACTCGCGCCCATCCTCTCGTTCCCGATCTGGATTGGGAGCGTGCCGTCGCCGTTGCCCCTGGCACCGATCGACGCCGCCACCCATCGCCCGCCTCCGCTGACCCCACCTCTCCCGCGCCGGCGCTGACCACCGCCTCCCATTGTCACTGCTGCCCCGCGTCGCCCGGCGATCTTGCTGCCGTGGACTGATACGTCTCCAACGTATCTATAATTTTTGATTGTTCCATGCTATTATATTATCTGTTTTGGATGTTTTATATGCATTAATATGCTATTTTATATGATTTTTGCGACTAACCTATTAACCTAGAGCCCAGTGCCAGTTTGTGTTTTTTCCTTGTTTTAGAGTTTCGCAGAAAAGGAATACCAAACGGAATAAAACTTTTGCGATGATTTTTCTTGGACCAGAAGACACCTAGGAGACTTGGAGTGCAAGTCAGAAGAGCCACCAGGCGGCCACAAGGGTGGAGGGTGCGCCCGGGGGGGGGGGGGGGGGGGGCCGGGGGGGGGGGGGGGGTAGGGCACGCCCCCAACCTTGTGGGCCCCTCGGTGACCCCCTGACCTAGATCTTCCTCCTATATATACTCATATACCCCGAAAACTTCCAGGGGAGCCACGAAACCACTTTTTCACCGCCGCAACCTTCTGTACCCGTGAGATCCCATCTAGCACTAGTAGAAAACGGAGCTTTAAAACCGGTTCGTAAGGGCCTTTAGTGCCGGTTCCATAACCGGCACTAATTGGTGGGCACTAAAGGCCCCCCCTTTAGTACCGGTTCGGCACGAACCGGCGCTAAAGTGCCACCACGTGGCGTGAGCTCGCGCCCTGGTATGGGGGACCTTTACCAACCGGTACTAAAGGTTTTTTTTGAATTTTTTTTTGAAAATTTTGGAATTTTTTTTGATTTTTTTTCGATTTTTAATTTTTCTGAATTATTTGGTGATTTAGTCTCTAATCACCTCTCTTAACTGCTCAAGTGTAGATTCTATGAACCCAAATCGTAGAACCATAGATGGTAGTTTCGATCATAAGGTCGTGTAATCATACAACAAAATCGCGATTCTCACAACCTTGACCATATGGTCATAGCATTGTGATGCCAACATGAATCTCATAGAGGAACACACAATTGCAAGATCTTGTAGAATTTGGTTAATAAAATGCCCTACTGAGAAATGCAAGATCTACACATTTATATAATGTATATGATATATAGCTTAAGATCACTGGGAGTGCCCCTAACATTGTGATAGAAGCATTAATATGGGAGGGAAATGCATAAATGAAAGATATTATAGCATTATTTATAAATGGTGTTTTCATTAATTTAAAATGTAGAATCAAGATCTTATATAATATAGAATCAAGGTTAGAGATGCTTTGTACTTCCGCTGAACTTTGATAATAGATCATTAGATCTGGATCATTTTCGCAAAAAAAAAGGATCTTATATCTTATAGAATCAATCGCTCACGTTGCAAGATTGGGTCGCACCTTAATATAAACCCACTGCAGGGGAAAGAGATCGTCAGCCACTGTACTAAAGCATTAGCACGAGGGCAACAGAAGGAAATTGAAGCTACCTCCTCTTTTCTCCTGCCCATGGCGCTCGTCGGTAGCAATGCACACTCCGCGATTCTTGTCCTCTTCCTGGTTCTCTCGATGATGATGTCCTCCTCGCCACCGTCACACTGCCATGCACGTATGAATCTCTCCATGATTTTACTCTGCATTTTCGGTTTGATCAACTTATGAGGTATGTGGTAACCTTGAGTTGTTTTGATTCATGCAGTTAGGATATGGTCGTGCGCCAATTCTGCGCACCAGCCCTGCAGTAAGGCGATGTGCATCTATGAGTGCGAAGAGAGGGGAGCTGCAGGACCTATTTATCTTTCGCGCTGCAACCACACCGTCCACCCCGAGCAGTGCTGCTGCAGGAACGTCTAGCCGAACTCGGTGTGACAGCCATGACGGCTAAGCACCGTACATGACTGGCACCTGGTCTAGATTCAATAAACATCTTATGTTTCTCTCAACAAAAAATTAGTCATGCCAACCATGAATCTTCTTCGAGTGAGTAGAAAATTAAGAATGATTAACATGTCTGAGATGCATATTGTGACGCCCGGATAATTAAGCTACCCTAACCCTCTGCTAATGATGCCATGTCACCACGATTATTGTTGTTAACCCCGCGATGATTCAATCCCGTTTGAATTTAAAATTCAAAATCAGAAAGAAAACAATAAAAGCTTTCAAACATTTAAACAAAAAAAGGTTTGGGTTGTGCCAAATAGTTCATTGATAATTATGGCGGAGAAACCAACACTTTATAAAGTACTGAGATGCCCCATAGTAAATAAAACAGTGACTAAAACAATTATTTAAATGCCTATTAAATAATAAAAATATACCAAGTATTTTATTATTGCACCAAACTTTTTATGGCAGTAATTAATAATGTTTAATTTAGGGACTAGGTTAATAATTTATAAAACCGAAATAAATTGAAACTAAAAAGAAAACAGGAAATAAACAAAAGAAAAATGAAAAAAGGGGGGAACCCCCTGCCCCCAGCGGCCTCGGCCCAGTTGGCCTAGCGACCAGACCGGCCCACCCCGCGCCCCCTGCCGACTAACCCGGGGTCCGCTTGACCGAAACCCTAACCCCCCACTTCTTCCCCCGCCCCCACTGTCCACTCGCGCCATCCTCTCGTTCCCGATCTGGATTGGGAGCGTGCCGTCGCCGTTGCCCCTGGCACCGATCGACGCCGCCACCCATCGCCCGCCTCCGCTGACCCCACCTCTCCCGCGCCGGCGCTGACCACGCCTCCCATTGTCACTGCTGCCCGCGTCGCCCGGCGATCTGCTGCGTGACTGATACGTCTCCAACGTATCTATAATTTTTGATTGTTCCATGCTATTATATTATCTGTTTTGGATGTTTTATATGCATTAATATGCTATTTTATATGATTTTTGGGACTAACCTATTAACCTAGAGCCAGTGCCAGTTTCTGTTTTTTCCTTGTTTTAGAGTTTCGCAGAAAAGGAATACCAAACGGAATAAAACTTTCGCGATGATTTTTCTTGGACCAGAAGACACCCAGGAGACTTGGAGTGCAAGTCAGAAGAGCCACGAGGCGGCCACAAGGGTGGAGGGGCGCGGGGGGTAGGGCACGCCCCCAACCTTGTGGGCCCCTCGGTGACCCCCTGACCTAGATCTTCCTCCTATATATACTCATATACCCCGAAAACTTCCAGGGGAGCCACGAAACCACTTTTTCACCGCCGCAACCTTCTGTACCCGTGAGATCCCATCTAGCACTAGTAGAAAACGGAGCTTTAAAACCGGTTCGTAAGGGCCTTTAGTGCCGGTTCCATAACCGGCACTAATTGGTGGGCACTAAAGGCCCCCCCTTTAGTACCGGTTCGGCACGAACCGGCGCTAAAGTGCCACCACGTGGCGTGAGCTCGCGCCCTGGTATGGGGGACCTTTACCAACCGGTACTAAAGGTTTTTTTTGAATTTTTTTTTGAAAATTTTGGAATTTTTTTTGATTTTTTTTCGATTTTTAATTTTTCTGAATTATTTGGTGATTTAGTCTCTAATCACCTCTCTTAACTGCTCAAGTGTGGATCACTCATTCCAAATCATCTAACTTCCCAACCGGTCACCCATCCCTCTCACTATTCCAGCTCGAGCACGCTTAACTTTCAGGTTCTATTCTCCTTCGTTTCCAAGTCTGCACTTGTTGTTTTCCTGACAATAGTAAGATGCCAATCCTATTAACCCTCAGGAGTCTAGCTTGAGCATGAAGTCACACATTTCACTGTTTGAGTTTGAAACTATTATTCTAAAAAACAGTAATTATTTAGTAACACTAATATTTCTTGAATAAGTTTGACCATAGTTTGACCATAGTTTGACCAGATTTGACCAAAATTCAAAAAATTGAAATAATTATTTAGTAACACTAATATTCTTGAATAATTATGTAGTAACATTAATTCTTCTTGAATAAGTAGTTTGACCAGATTTAACAAATTTTTTTTAAAAAAACTTAAATTTGACCATATCTTTTTTTCCTTTTGAAATTTGAGGATTCTAAAAAATTGCAAACAAGCCGTAGGCAGTCTCCATCGGATGCGGATTTTCGTGCTGAATTTTTTGATATATTATACGTTTTTTTCGACATCGTATGCGAAAGTTATAGCCGTTTTACATTTTCCCTACACTTTTTGCAAAACATGTCCAAATTTAAGTTTTCAAATTTTCCTAACTAGTAGATGTAGTAATATAACTACCTCTCGAAGGATTTTATTTTTTGAAGTTTTTATCATTTTCTTTTGATTTTTTCAGAACTGAAATGGCGACACACGGGGGGGGGGGGGGGAGGGTTTGAAAATTGCCCTATAGTGCCGGTTTGTGTCACAAACCGGTACTATAGGTCAGACCCCTTTAGTACCGGTTCGTGGCACAAACCGGTACTAAAGGTTAGCCCTTTAGTACCGGTTTGTGACACGAACCGGTACTAAAGGTGATCGTGGGGCCCCGGCCTGACGCCAGCCTACCATCACCCCTTTAGTACCGGTTCGTGGCACGAACCGGTACTAAAGGTTCAACACGAACCGACATTAATGCATAGCCGTTCGAACCGGCACTAATAGTACCATTAGTGCCGGCTCAAATTCAAACCGGCACTAATGTGCTTCACGTTTGACTCTTTTTCTACTAGTGTAGGGACCTTTTCCGGCATCCTGCCGGAGGGGGATTTGATCACGGAGGGCTTCTACATCAACACCATTACCTCTCCGATGAAGCGTGAGTAGTTTACCACAGACATACGGGTCCATAGCTAGTAGCTAGATGGCTTCTTCTCTCTCTTTGATTCTCAATACCATGTTCTCCTCGATGTTCTTGGAGATCTATTCGATGTAATACTCTTTTGCGATGTGTTTGCCGAGACCCGATGAATTGTGGATTTATGATCAGCTTATCTATGAATATTATTTGAATCTCGTCTAAATTCTTATATACATGATTTGATATCTTTGCAAGTCTCTTCGAACTATCGATTTGGTTTGGCCAACTAGATTGGTTTTTCTTACAAGGGGAAGCGCTTAGCTTTGGGTTCAATCTTGCGGTGCTCGATCCTAGTGACAGAAGGGGAACCGACACCTATTATATTGTTGCCATCGAGGATAACAAGATGGGATTTTCATCATATTGCTTGAGTTAATTCCGCTACATCATGTCATCTTACTAAATGCGTTACTCTGTTCTTATGAACTTAATACTCTAGATGCAGACAGGACTCGGTCGATGTGTGGAGTAATAGTAGTAGATGCAGAATCGTTTCGGTCTACTTGACATGGACGTGATGCCTATATTCATGATCATTGCCTTAGATATCGTCATAACTTTGTGCTTTTCTATCAATTGCTGGGCAGTAATTTGTTCATCCACCATAATAATTTCTATCTTGAGAGAAGCCTCTAGTGAAACCTATGGCCCCCGGGTCTATTTTCCATCATATAAGTTTTTGATTTACTTTCTTTGAAATATTTTACTTTCCGTTACATAAACCAAAAATACCAAAAATATTACTTTACCGTTTATCCATCTATGTCAGATCTCACTTTGCAAATAACCGTGAAGAGATTGACAACTCCTTTATCGTGTTGGGTGCAAGTTGGTGTTTGTTTGTGCAGGTATTCGGTGGCTTGTCGCGTTGTCTCCTACTAGATTGATACCTTGGTTCTCAAAACTGAGGGAAATACTTACTCTACTTTGCTGCATCACCCTTTCCTCTTCTAGGGAAAAACCAACGCAAGCTCAAGAGGTAGCAGGAAGGATTTCCGGCGCCGTTGCCGGGGAGATCTACGCCAAGTCGAGACATACCAAGTACCCATCATAAACTCTCATCCCTCGCATTACATTATTCACCATTCGCCTCTCGTTTTCCTCTCCCCCACTTCTAAAACGATTTTTGAAAAGATTCGCCTTTTCTTCGCCCTTCTTCCGCTCGTCTTCTCCAATTACTCTTTTGCCACCATCATGTCTGAAACTGGGGAGGTGATCATTGAAAAGGATAGTACTAAGGATGGGGGAAACTTTGATACTTTTGTTAATTCTGATCCTCATGAAGAAACTACTATCTTGCATGCTAAGAAATTCCGCCTAGGTAGCGGAAATATTATTGGAAAAGGGGTTATTCAAGATTTCTTTACTTGTGCCGGTGCACTCCCCACTATGGTGGATCTATCCTCCATAAAACTAGTAGCCTTGCGGATGCTATATCTTTGCTTGTCCTTTAACTTGAAAGACAATTTGTTCACATGCATCCATCCATACAAAGGATTTTTCTAGAGTTTTCTAATATTGAGCATTCTTCTGTTAAGCGCGCCGCCACTATATTCCTAGCTCATGAGTTTAGATTTATTATGAAAGAAGCTAGTGAAATTTTCACTCATTATAAATTAGATGGTGGTCGTCCTCCCATAGAGGGAATTCTCTTTAATCAAGAGGATATAATGAGTTTACGGTCTTTAGATCATGTTGCTTATAACGAAAATTTAAGAAAGAGGGTTCCTACCGATTGTTTAGTCAATAAGATTTCTGAGCTTAATGATGATTTTGCTATTAAAAGCAACGGCTTGGGTTTCTCTCTTGGGCACAAGCTCATGACTTTTTGCCAAAAGAATGCTTATAATGATGAGTTGGTCGTACAATATGAAGGGCCGAAGGAGGAATCAATTCCTCCCGAGATCGAACTTGGGGACTCTTATCCCGTTAAATTTATCCTTTTTGATTACTTTTTCTTGCCTCAAAGAAAACATGCTGCTGAATGAAGGGAGAATGAGATGAGTTTTCGAGATTTGCCTTATCATATTACGATTACACTTAGATCTATTCGTGTTTTATGCCTAGCTAGGGGCGTTAAACAATAGCGCTTGTTGGGAGGCAACCCAATTTTCTTTTTTTCTTTTTTCTTTTTAGGCCCTGTATTGCAATAAATATTTCATCTAGCCTCTGGTTAGATGCGGTTTTATGTTTTAATTAGTGTTTGTGCCAAGTAAGACCTTTGGGATAGCTTACGGTGATAGTTATTTTGATCCTGCTGAAAAGCAGAAACTTTGCGCCCAGGAGATTAGTTTTTATTTTTAACAGAAGCACGATAAAATACTGATTCTTTTTGAAGAGGATTAATAAAAAATTGTTGAGGACTTCCTAATTTCTCAGGATTTTTTGAGTTACAAAAGTATTCGAAATATCCAGATTGCTACAGATTGTTCTGTTTTTGACAGATTCTATTTTTCACGTGTTGTTTGCTTATTTTGATGAATCTATGGCTAGTATCGGGGGTATGTGTCCATTTTGAATCATGCTTCTATATCGATATTTATTGCATTATGGGCTGTTATTACACATTATGTCACAATACTTATGCCTATTCTCTCTTATTTTACAAGGTTTACATGAAGAGGGGGAATGCCAGCAGCTGGAATTTTGGGCTGGAAAAGGAGCAAATATTAGAGACCTATTCTGCACATCTTCAAAAGTCCTGAAACTCCACGGGAATTATTTTCAGAATATATAAAAAATATTGGGAGAAAGAAGTACCAGAGGGGGGCCACCCACCGTCCACGAGGGTAGGGGCGCGCCCCCTGCCTCATGGGCACCCTGATGGCCCTCTGATGCCCATCTTTGGCTATATGGAGTCTTTCGTCGAGGAAAAATCATAAGCAAGCTCACGGGACGAAACTCCGCCGCCACAAGGCGGAACCTTGGCGGAACCAATCTAGGGCTCCGGCGGAGCTGTTCTGCCGGGGAAACTTCCCTCCAGGAGGGAGAAATCATCACCATCGTCATCACCAACGATCCTCTCATCGGGAGGGGGGCAATCTCCATCAACATCTTCACCAGCACCATCTCCTCTCAAACCCTAGTTCATCTCTTGTATCCAATCTTTGTCCCAAAGCCTCAGATTGGTACCTGTGGGTTGGTAGTAGTGTTAATTACTCCATGTGGTTGATGCTAGTTGGTTTATTTGGTGGAAGATCATATGTTCAGATCCATTATGCATATTAATACCCCTCTGATTATGAACATGAATATGATTTTTGAGTAGTTACGTTTATTCCTAAGGACATGGGAGAAGTCTTGCTATAAGTATTCATGTGAATTTGGTATTCGTTCGATATTTTCATGAGATGTATGTTGTCTTTCCTCTAGTGGTGTCATGTGAACGTCGACTACATGACACTTCACCATTTTTTGGGCCTAGGGGAAGGCATTGGGAAGTAATAAGTAGATGATGGGTTGCTAGAGTGACAGAAGCTTAAACCCTAGTTTATGTGTTGCTTCGTAAGGGGCTGATTTGGATCCATATGTTTCATGCTATGGTTAGGTTTACCTTAATACTTCTGTTGTAGTTGCGGATGCTTGCAATAGTGGTTAATCATAAGTGGGATGCTTGTCCAAGAAAGGACAGTACCCAAGCACCGGTCCACCCACATATCAAATTATCAAAGTACCAAACGCGAATCATATGAACGTGATGAAAACTAGCTTGACGATAATTCCCATGTGTCCTCGGGAGCACTTTCCTTCATATAAGAGTTTGTACAGGCTTGCCCTTTGCTACAAAAAGGATTGGGCCATCTTGCTGCACCTTATTTACTTTCATTACTTGTTGCTCGTTACAATTTATCTTATCACAAAACTATCTGTTACCGATAATATCAGTGCTTGCAGAGAATACCTTGCTGAAAACCGTTATCATTTCCTTCTGCTCCTCGTTGGGTTCAACGCTCTTACTTATCGAAAAGGCTACGATAGATCCCCTACACTTGTGGGTCATCAAGACTCTTTTCTGGCGCCGTTGCCGGGGAGTGAATCGCCTTTTGTAGGTGGAATTTGGTAAGGAAAAATTTATATAGTGTGCTGAAATTTACTGTCACTTGTTACTATGGAACATAATCCTTTGAGGGGCTTGTTCGGGGTATCTTCACCCCGACCAGTAGAGAAAATAGTTGCTCCTCAACCTACTGAACCTACTGAAAATGTTTACTTTGAAATCCCTTCGGGTATGATAGAGAAACTGCTAGCTAATCCTTTCACATGTGATGGAACATTACATCCTAATTTGCACCTAATCTATGTGGATGAAGTTTGTGGATTATTTAACTTGCAGGTATGCCCAAGGATGTTATCAAGAAGAAGGTCTTCCCTTTATCTTTTAAGGGAGAGGCATTGACATGGTTTAGGCTATGTGATGATATTGGAATTTCATCAGAAGTTTTATCCTATGCATCTGGTTCATCGTGATCGTAATTATATATATATAATTTTTGGCCTCGCGACGAAGAAAGCATCGCTCAAGCTTGGGGGAGGCTTAAGTCATTGTTATATTCATGCCCCAATCATGAGCTCTTAAAAGAAATGATTATTCAAAAAATTTATGCTCGGCTTTCTCTTAGTAATCGCTCCATGCTCGATACTTCTTGTACTAGTTCTTTTATGATGAAGACTATTGAATTCAAATGGGATTTATTGGAGAGAATTAAACGCAACTCTGAAGATTGGGACCTCGACGAAGGTAAGGAGTCAGGTATAACACCTAAGTTTAATTGTGTTAAATCTTTTATGGATACCGATGCTTTTCGTGAATTTAGCACTAAATATGGACTTGACTCTGAGATAGTAGCTTCTTTCTGTGAATCCTTTGCTACTCATGTTGATCTACCTAAGGAGAAGTGGTTTAAATATAATTCTCCCATTGAAGTAAAAGTAGTTGCACCTATTAAAGTTGAAGAAAATACTATCACTTATAATGCTCCTGTTGTTCCTATTGCTTATATTGAGAAACCACCTTTCCCTGTTAGAATAAAGGATCATGCAAAAGCTTCAACTGTGGTCAACAAAAGTAATATTAAGACACCCAAACCCCCCGAGAAACTTAAAATTGAACCAGATATTGCTATGGTTAAAGATCTCTTGGCCCATAATATTGATGGGCATGTTATTTACTTCTGTGATGAAGCTGCTAGAATTGCTAGACCCGATACTAAAAATAAACATAGACCTGTTGTAGGCATGCCTGTTATTTATGTTAAAATAGGAGATCATTGTTATCATGGCTTATGTGATATGGGTGCTAGTGGAAGTGCAATACCTCATTCCTTATATAAAGAAATTATGCATGATATTGCACCTGCTGAGATAGAGGAAATTGATGTTACAATTAAGCTTGCCAATAGAGATACTATTTCACCAGTTGGGATTGTTAGAGATGTTGAAGTCTTGTGTGGGAAGTTAAATATCCTGCAGATTTTCTTGTTCTTGGTTCCCCACAAGATGACTTTTGTCCCATTATATTTGGTAGACCCTTTTTGAATACCGTTAATGCTAAGATAGACCGCAATAAGGATGTTGTTACTGTTGGTTTGGGGGATATGTCTCATGAGTTTAATTTTGCTAAATTTCATAGACAACCCCATGATAAAGAATTGCCTAGTAAAGATGACATTATTGGTCTTGCTTCTATTGTCGTGCCTCCTAGTGATCCTTTAGAACAATATTTGCTAGACCATGAAAATGATATGTTTATTAATGAAAGAAGGGAAATAGATGAAGTATTCTTTAAACAGGGTCCTATTTTGAAGCACAACTTGCCTGTTGAAATCTTAGGGGATCCTCCTCCACCTAAGGGTGATCCCGTGTTTGAGCTTAAACCTTTACCGGATACTCTTAAATATGCTTATCTTGATGAAAAGAAGATATATCCTGTTATTATTAGTCCTAACCTTTCAGAGCATGAAGAAAAGAAATTATTGAAAACTCTGAAGAAGCACCGTGCTACTATTGGATATATTCTTGATGATCTTAAGGGCATTAGTCCCACTCTATGTCAGCACAAAATAAAATTGGAGAAAGACGCTAAACCAGTTGTTGATCACCAATGATAGTTAAATCCTAAGATGAAAGAAGTGGTAAGAAAAGAAATACTAAAGCTTCTGGAGGCAGGTATAATTTATCCCGTTGCTGATAGTCAGTGGGTAAGTCATGTCCATTGTGTCCCTAAGAAGGGAGGTATTACAGTCGTTCCTAATGATAAAGATGAATTGATCCCACAAAGAATTGTTATAGGTTATAGAATGGTAATTGATTTTCGTAAACTAAATAAAGCTACTAAAAAGGATCATTACCCTTTACCTTTTATTGATCAAATGCTAGAAAGATTATCCAAACATACACATTTTTTCTTTCTAGATGGTTATTCTGGTTTCTCTCAAATACATGTGTAAAAAGAGGATCAAGAAAAGACAACTTTTACTTGCCCTTTCGGTACCTTTGCTTATAGACGTATGTCTTTTGGTTTATGTAATGCACCTGCTACCTTTCAAAGATGTATGACTGCTATATTCTCTGACTTTTGTGAAAAGATTGTTGAGGTATTCATGGATGATTTCTCCGTGTTTATGGGACTTCTTTTGATGATTTCTTAAGCAACCTTGATCGAGTTTTGCAGAGATGTGGAGAAACTAGTCTTGTCTTGAATTGGGAGAAGTGCCACTTTATGGTTAATGAAGGCATTGTCTTGGGGTATAAAATTTCTGAAAGAGGTATTGAAGTTGATAAAGCTAAAGTTGATGCTATTGAAAAGATGCCGTGTCCTAAGGACATTAAAGGTATAAGAAGTTTCCTTGGTCATGCCGGTTTTTATAGGAGGTTCATTAAGGACTTTTCTAAAATTTCTCGGCCTCTGAATAATCCTTTACAAAAAGATGTTCCTTTTGTCTTCGATGATGATTGTGTAGAAGCATTTGACATACTTAAGAAAGCTTTGATTTATGCACCTATTTATTCAGCCTCCTGATTGGAATTTACCATTTGAAATCATGTGTGATGCTAGTGATTATGCTGTAAGGGCTGTTCTAGGACAAAGATTTGATAAGAAATTAAATGTTATCTAATATGCTAGTAAAACTCTAGACAGTGCCTACAGAAATTATGCTACTACTGAAAAAGAATTTTTAGCAGTTGTATTTGCTTGTGATAAGTTCAGACCTTATATTGTTGATTCTAAAGTAACTGTTCACACTGATCATGCTGCTATTAAATATCTCATGGAAAAGAAAGATGCCAAACCCAGACTTATTAGATGGGTTCTCTTGCTACAAGAATTTGATTTGCATATTATTGATAGAAAGGGAGCTGAGAACCCCGTTGCAGACAACTTGTCTAGGTTAGAGAATGTTCTTGATGACCCACTACCTATTGATGATAGCTTCCCTGATGAACAATTAGCTGTCATAAATGCTTCTCGTACTGCTCCATGGTATGCTGATTATATTGTTGCTAAATTTATACCACCTAGTTTCACATACCAGCAAAAGAAAAAGTTCTTCTATGATTTAAGACATTACTTCTGGGATGACCCACATCTTTATAAAGAAGGATTAGATGGTGTTATTAGACATTGTGTACCTAAGCATGAACAGGAATAGATCCTATGCAAGTGTCACTCCGAGGCTTATGGAGGACACCATGCTGGAGATAGAACTGCACATCAGGTATTGCAATCCGGTTTTTATTGGCCTACTCTCTTCAAGGATGCTTGTAAGTTTGTTTTGTCTCGTGATGAATATCAAAGAATTGGTAATGTTAGTAGACATCAAGAAATGCCTATGAATTATTCACTTGTTATTGAACCATTTGATGTTTGGGACTTTGATTATATGGGATCGTTTCCTTCCTCTAATGGGTACACACATATTTTAGTTGTTGTTGATTACGTTATTAAGTGGGTAGAAGCTATTCCAACTAGTAGTGTTGATCATAACACCTCTATTAAGATGCTTAAAGAAGTTATTTTTTTGAGGTTTGGAGTCCCTAGATACTTAATGACTGATGGTGGTTCACATTTTATTCATGGTGCCTTTCGTAAAATGCTTGCTAAGTATGATGTTAATCATAGAATTGCATCTCCTTATCACCCACAGTCTAGTGGTTAAGTAGAACTGAGCAATAGAGAGCTTAAATTAATTTTGCAAAAGACTGTTAATAGATCTAGGAAGAATTGGTCCAAGAAACTTGATGATTCATTATGAGCCTATAGAACTGCATACAAAAATCCTATGGGTATGTCTCCATATAAAATGGTTTATGGAAAGGCATGTCACTTACCTCTTGAACTATAACATAAGGTATATTGGGCTATTAAAGAGCTCAATTATGATTTCAAACTTGCCATTGAGAAGAGACTTTTTGACATTAGCTCACTTGATGAATGGAGAACCTAGGCTTATGAAAATGCCAAACGATTTAAAGAAAAAGTTAAAAGATGGCATGACAAAAGGATACAAAAACGTGAGTTTAATGTAGGTGATTATGTATTCTTATACAACTCTTGTTTAAGATTTTTTGCAGGCAAAATCCTCTCTAAATGGGAATGTCCTTACGTCATCGAGGAGGTCTATCGTTCCGGTGCCATAAAAATCAACAACTTCGAAGGCACAAATCCGAGGGTGGTGAACGGTCAAAGAATCAAACATTATATGTCAGGTAATCCTATAAATGTTGAAACTAATGTTATTGAAACCGTAACCCCAGAGGAATACATAAGGGACACATTCCAGAATGTTCCAGACTTCGAAAAGGAATAGGTATGTGGTACGGTAAGTAAACCAACTCCAAAACAGTTCTAATGGCAATTTTTCTCCGTTTTGGAATATATAAGAAAATAGGAAAATAAGAAGCAGTCCGGAAAGGACACAAGGCTTCCACGGGGGTGGAGGGTGCGCCCTACCCCCTGGGCGCGCCCCCTGCCTCGTGGGCACCTCGTGTGCCCTCCGGACTCCGTTTTCTTGCACGACACTTCTTTTGGTCGGTAAAGATTCATTATATAATCTTCCGAAGGTTTTGACCACCGTATTATGCAAATATCTTCTTTCTTTGTTTTGAGCTATTTTTCTGACAAATCTAGATCACCATGACGTCTTCAAGCGCCCCCAAGGACAAGTTCTTCGAGAAGGTCATCAACCCCTACCTCGCAGAGGTGCTGCAACACCCTCAAACCATTGAGATGCGTGAGGGGTTGCTGCACATCCGCGATGTTGAGGGACCAAGGAGGACCGGAAGCGTGGAGACAAGGCTCGAGGCGATGGAGCAACAAGTTTTCATGTGCCAAGAGATGGTGGAACATGGACTCGACTCCAATCATATAATGATCACAGAGTTCACCAACAACCACAAGTTGGATGCCAAGAACATTAGGGAAGCCACCTTCAAGCTTCATGAGAAGATCGAGCGCCTCCAAGCCCAGATCTATGACCTGCAAAACCAAAACTATGAGTATGAATATAGATTCAAGAGGATGAGTTTGGCTGCAGATTTGAGGATCACGGAGACTCGATCATACTTTTACGATGGTGAGCCTATGCCTTGGAAGATGGACGACAAGCCTACATCATCAACAACTCCATCATCACCACCTCCGAGGAAGGAGAAATAAACACATGGGTATGGGCACTCCCCTTGGCAACTGCCAAGCTTGGGGGAGTGCCCCGGTATCGTATCACTACCACACCTTTATCTTTACTGTTTTTCTTAGTTCGATCCTTTTGGTAATATCTTGATCTAGTAGAGTAAAGTTTTAGTATGATCTAGTTTTTAGTTTTGCTTTATGATCCTTCTATGTAATCGAGTCCGTGAGATATATATAATAAAGATTAGTATTGAGTCAAGGGCTTGATTATCTTGCTATGATCTTGAGGAAATAAAATAAAAGAGAAAGAATAAAAATAAATAAAGAGATCATATGGATCTTATGGAGGGTAATGACTTCACATATAAAGAGTAGGATGAATAAAAGTTGTGAGAGTTGACAAACATAGTTTTGGTAATCGTTGAAATTAATAGGAAATAATAAGGAAAGAGAGGTTTTTACATATAAATATACTATCTTGGACATATTTTATGATTGTGAGCACTCATTAAAATATGACATGCTAAAGAGTTGAGGTTGGACAAGGAAGACAACATAATGGGTTATGTTTTCTTGCATCTGAAATAAATTATATTGTCATGGATCATCCAACATGTTTCTTTGACTATATACTGCAAGGCAACAGCCTCACAGTCTTTTATTAAACCACAGAACCAAAGTTTTACAAAGTCACAAGATAAAGGCAAGTGAGGGGAAGGGAATACTTACGATTAGGGTAAGGCACTATCCAAGAAATTAGTCTACTCCTATATTTACATTTGATTCTATGAGCTAAAAGAGAGATGTCATGCAGAAAATTTCTCCTCCAGGATCTGAAAGAAGGTAATTCATTCCTAAAAATCTTCCCATTTCTTTGTGTCCAAATATTCCAAGTGGTAGTGAAGACTACCTCTGAGAAGAAGGGAAGGCCAAAATCCCTCCTAGAAGCAAAATCCATCTCATAAGTGGTCTGGTTAAGTTGAGGACTCCATGAAATACCCAGGTAGTTCCAGACATGTTGGCTGAAATTACAAGCGAAGAAGAGATGTGCTCTGTCTTCATGAGAGGCCAAATGACACAGAACACAAGTGTCATCCTGGATAATCCAATGCCGCCGCTGCATCATGTCCCTAGTGTTCAGGCGATCCATCAAAAGAAGCCAGCCAAACACCTTAAACTTAAGGGTACAAGAGCTTTTCCAGATCCACCGGAATATGGGATCAACCACCGTGTCCGAAAAGCAAGACATGTACTAAATCCTGGACTGATAATCACCAGACTTGGAAGGCCATTTCCAGACATCCTTTTCCCCATCCAGAAGGGTGACCAAAGGAAGCAACGCTTGAAGCTGATTAAATTCCTCGAAAGCCTCAGCAGATAGTGGCAGATGGAGATTGTCGGTTGGGTCCGATAGTTCCATCATATCCTTAATGGTGAGAGAGTCATCAATCACAAAAGAGTGAAGCCTCGGAAACTGATGTTGCATGATAACCGTATTGTTGCCAAGTTGCTAGCGGTCCAGCCAGAAGATCACCGTATCTCCCGCACGTACGTGTGGTACCGCCAACTTGCAAAACCTATCATATAACCTGAATACATCCCTCCACTAGAAAGAGCCGCAGCTTTGAGTGACTTGGGGAGGTGCTGCGGCATAATAGGTGTCCCAAATAAGAGATACCCATGGCACGTCCATCTTATTAAAGAACTTGAAAAGATGCTTGATCAACAAGGCATCATTCTGAATGCCCAAGTCTAGAACGCCCAGACCTCCAAAGGTTTTAGGACGGCATACCAGATCCCAAGCCGCCAATGATTGCCGGGGTGTATCCGTGTTCCCTCTCCACAAGCATTGTCGCATGATATGCTCAATCTGTTTCAAGATGCCCTGTGGCAACAAAAGAGTGCACAGAAAATATATTGGCATAGAACTAAGAACAGATTGCAAGAGCTGTAGTCGGCTTCCTTGGTTCAACAGGTAAGAAGACGCAGATAATCGTCGCTCTATACGATCCACCAAAGGCAATAGATCATAAATTATTGGCCGGGAGGTACCCATGGGTAAGCCAAGGTAAGTGAACGGCATAGACCCAACATCACACCCAAGTAAACAAGCAACACGCTTACCCTCATCATCAGTCATATTGATAGGTATCAAGGAGGACTTACTAAAATTAACCCTTAGTCTGATTGATTTAGCAAAGACTTCAAGCATTTCTTTGAAAACAATGAGCTGGCTGTCAATAGCTGGGAGAACAATGAGGGTGTCGTCCGCATATTGAACGATCGGATAGTCCATCGAAGCGGCTGGGATAGGCAAGGTGAGAATGTTCCTTGAGCACATTTCATTTACAACCGATTGAAGTAAGTCCACAGTGATCACAAAGAGCAAAGGAGATAGTGGATCTCCTTGACGAACACCTGAACGACAGACAAAATGATTACTGGGCACTCCATTCAAAAGAACCGAAGAGGAGCCCGTGGACAGAATGTTCTCAATCCAACTTGTCCAACTATCATCAAAACCCTTACATTTCAGAATCCTAAGAATCAGATCATGCTCAATGGTGTTGAAAGCCTTTGTGAAGTCAACCTTAAGAAGAATGATTGGCCTCTTGGAAGCTTTGCATTGGTGGATGTACTCAAAACACCACGCCAAACAGTCTTGAATGAATCGACACCGAAGAAAGCCATATTGGTTGCGGTGAATACATCTCAAGATCACACCCTGGAGACGATTTGCCAAAAGATTGGTTAAGAACTTCAAACAGGTATTTGTCAATGTTATGGGCCGGAAATCACCAACATATTCAGGGCTCAACTTCTTAGGAATGAGGGTGATAAGAGATGTGTTTAGAAACTCCAAGTTACATTTCCCATCATAGAATTCTTGCACAAGCTTCATAAAATCCTCCTTCAAAATAGGCCAACATTTCTTTAAGAAAAGGCCAGTAAACCCGTCGGGTCTCGGGGCATGGTCAGTAGGCATGTTCTTAATTACCGCATCCACCTCAGAGTCCATGAACGGTAAAGATAACTCCTCTAGACCATCAATCCGGGGAATTAATGTGTCTAGATCAAAACCCATTTGAATGCCTTTTGATTGGCCCATTCGTTGGTTGAAGTCAGCCCAGAACATCCCTGCCAACTGCTGGTGATCCGTGACCAGATCACCCTCCACAGACTTGATCGAGGAGATTGTGTTCCTCCGATATCTTTCCGTAGCCATGGCATGAAAAAAATTCGAATTTTCCTTGCCAACTTTGATGTTTCTGATCGTGCAACGTTGCTTCCAATAGATAAATTGCCAATGTAAGATATCCTCAAGGTGCAATTTAACAATTCTGTGAAAATTGAACTCCGGCCAACTCAAAGGCCTAATTTCCTCAAGATCGTCTAAGAAAATAATCACTTTATTACAATCATCAATGAGAGCTTTGACTGTGGACATGTTGAGATGCCATTTCTTGAGAGCATATAGGAGGGACTTAAATTTAGCCAAAATTGTTAAAGCTATCGAAGATTTTGCCACTGGCCTGTTCCAAACCTCAGAAACACATTCAGCAAAACCAGGAAAAGCAACCCAATAATTCTCAAAGCGGAAAACTTTTGCCTTGGGAATACATGTGGCAGTCGAGACCACACATGGAACGTGGTCGGAGGCAGTGCGTGCAAGAGGGAAAACCATTGTGTTGGGGTGATCTGATGTCCAAGCCACCGACGTGAAAAACCAATCGATCTGCTCGAGAAGCGGCGAAGTTTGCATATTTGACCATGTATATTGACGACCCTTGATCGGTAGCTCAACAAGACCCCAATGACCAATTATTTCGTTAAACAAGAATATATCATTAACATCACCACCCGGAAGGTTACGGTTCTCAAGCGATCGCATGAAGTTGAAATCACCCAAAATCAACCAATTCTCACCAAACTGAATATCAAGATTATATAACCACTGAACAAAATCATCACGGGCAGGGCCTTGACAAGGGCAATATATGGAGACTAAAGACCAGGTTTCAGAAGTGTGCTTGGACCTAAACTCCACAATAATCCCATAGGGTTTTGCCTCAATTAAAGAACCTATGAAAAAGGATGAATTCCAAATAACTACCATCCCATCAGACGTACCAGCCGAGGGAACATAAACAAAATTATCAAAACGCCTCGGGCAGAACTTCCTAATGAAACGTTGATCGATATGCATGCATTTAGTTTCCTGAAGACAAACAACAGAACAACCACTTTCAACGATCTTTTGCCTAACCGCAAGCTGACGTGCTTCAGAATTGAGGCCCCAAACATTCCAACATAGAACTTTCCACTCCTTAAACTTTGTCTGATTCATTACAAACTAAAAGTAAAAGCATTAAAAGTAGGCCACGCAATGACCTACACTGACCCGCAAAGCAGACAAGCATCACATAGTTGCAAACATAGAAATAAAGATAAATGGCGATTATGGTACGCCATAGACCAGAATCCTGCATGAAGTAACTAATCATCAGAACCCATGTTACTGTTGGACTTGGCAGGATCAGCAACAAGCTTATCCATAGAAATCTTCTCGGGTGCAATGCGAAGGCGAGCACCAATGCGCTGTAGATCGGCTATAGTTGTTGGTGGGGGCACAGAAGGAGTATCTTCAGACTGGAAACTGCCAGTTTTGCGCTTCTTCAAAGTGTGAGATTTCTTAGCTGGAGTGCCACCTGTTACTTTGCAGTAGCCATCACGGAGAGCGCTCAGACGTGCACTGCGCCTAACCTCAGTATCAACAATAATTCTTGAGGCCTTAGACTTTCTTCCATGCTTCAAAGAGACATCAAGAACAGCTGAGAACTCAAAAGCTTCAGAAACTGGTTCATCCAGGTCATCAAAGCAGAGAGCCCGAGCTACTGGCCTTTTAACAGGTGCAGCTGGCACTGGGCAGATAGGGGAAGCAGGTGCAGGAAGGAGCTGAAGATTGGAAGCTGGAGCATTGCAGAGAATCTCCCAGGACTGTTTATTCAGCAAAGCACCAATGTCAGACTTGAAAACAAACTGGGATATGTCCGAAGGCCACATACACGGCAACATCTTCTCAAAAGTACGCTGCCACTGCATCACAGGCGGCAATATTGGTCCATAGACAGTGAAAACTTGCCCAATTAGAAGAGGAGGTTGCTGTGGTCCCATTGGGGGCTGGAAGACAGCCACTTCAGCAGCATTGTCAACATTGTTAACTGAATCTTCAGAAAGCTGCAGAACAATGGACTCCTGAGACTGGATCTCCTCAACTTCCTCTTGCTGCACAGCATCCTGGACTGGTGGCACATCATTGTGTTGTTGCTCATTGACAGGGTGGGGTACATCATTCCAACCCAGCTCTGGAAACTCCGGCATAACCCAATTGTGATGATCAAACTGCATATTGCCAGGGAGGGGGTGCGGATTACCATTGAAGGGCATGGGGTCTTCATCAACTGGCAAGATGTCTGCAAAATCTGCTGAAAGGATATAGACAGGCGCAGACCAAGAGATTCTAGCACCACCAAAATCTGCATATTCTCTATAAGTCACAGAGCGAGGAACTAATGTCGGCGCAGGGAAAGAAACATAAGCCAGCGAGCGGACAAGCATGGGATCATCTTGGTGCCAATGGTGGAATCTACCAAACGTGCTGATGACATCCGCAAGGTACTGTGTGCACCTATAATCCAGAGGAAAACCAAGCAACATGACCCATCCACGGTGAAAACCCTGTGTAGCTCTATAATTTATACCCTCATCATGCGGAATAAACCGAACAAATCTATCGTTGCCCAGATTGAAGGGTGGGTGATCAACTAATGCTTGACGAGCCAGAGCACTATGAAAATGAAACAACCCAACTCCTTGGATCCAAGGTTGGGCATCCAGAACAGCTCTTCCCAGATCATTGACAACAAAATCACTGACCATGTTCCGAAAGATGGCGACTTCTTCAGGCAGAGGGGCTGGCTCGACGATGGCGATGGCGTATTCCTCATGCTGCCGATCTGGAGCCACCGCAGACGCGAAGAAGGTGCATGGCAGACGCAGCTCACCGCCATCGATGATGTCAAAACCTTGTGGGATAAACTCCATGGGGTCCACCGCGAAGGTCGCCATTGCCGGCGCCGAAGAAGGAGAGCAGCACCGATCGGCAGTGGCGCAGTAGGAAGGCGATGCAGACGGCGATGAGGGAGGCAGAGGAGGCGTTATGGGCGGTGGCTCTGCGGGCAGAGGTGGAATAGATGGGGTGGCAGGCTCGACGGGACTGGGCAGAGACCCAGCGGGACTAGCTATGGAGGGAATCGAGGCGTCCAGCATAGAAAAACCTGCTGACCGGCTGGACTCACCTGATTTGATCCGCGGGACCCACTTGTAAGAGGGAGAAGGAGTAGAATCCGAACAGCCCTTTGCCCGGTGCCCCAACCGAAAGCATCTACGACACCTAACCCTGCTGGTGCACGCTTTGGTTAAATGTACCATGGACAAACAATTCTGACATTTCCACACATTAAAAACCATGTCATCAATAAGATCATTTAAACCAGGTGAGTCCGTTGGGCGCAAATCAATATTCTCCTCATTGCCAAAATCAGTTGGAGAAATAACAGAAGAGTCCAGATTTGATAGGGCCGTGGAAACAATCGGTATGGAATCAACCTGGGCCATGAGAACATCCGGGTCGGGAGAAACGTTATGGGCTGGGGAAACAACCTGGGCCGGAAACGAAGCTGGTCCAACCAGCTCTCCCCCATGCACATGCAAATTGACGTCAAAACTGGTTGGGGTGGCCATTGAAAACCCGGCCGAAGAAATCTCGTGAACGTTAACTGTTCCGAAAGTGATGGGTGGATCGGCCACCGTCCATCGGAGATCAGTCGCCGGCGGCTGAGGCAAAATTACTCGTTCACGAGGAAGGACTGAATACCCAGCATCAGTGACAGCATCAACCAAACCTGGCGAGGCAGGATAGCTATATCCCTTGCAAACGTCATACTATTGGAAAGTAGCAAATGAAATTTTCTTCGTAGATCGAGAACCCGAACACAAAGTAGACTTGGAAGGTGGCTTATGCATGGCAATCAAACCGAGAGAAGCACGCCTCTTAGATGGACTGATTAAGATCCATTCAGCATCACATTCCTTCTTCCAAATAAGAAACTCACGTTTCCAATTAGGGCCACCATTACCCCATAGATGGAAGAAACATTTGAATTGCGGACACGCAAAAGATCGCAATTGAAGAATAAGAAGACCAACACGTTTGCAAGAGACAATAAATGAGAATACCTTGTCTTTAATGAGTTGAACAGAGAAATCAATTGCAGATCCTCCAATTGCTGATTCCAATGCAACCGCCACTGAATCCTCATCAAGACGAAAGATATGCCTGCTAAAAGACACGACCATAATGAAATGGCCCGTGTCATCCAAGGGATGGATGCATTTCCCACAAGATCTAAAAACTTCCTCCGCAAAAGCCATTCCTTTGGAAAAGTCCAAATCCAAAGTTGATCCATCATGATGACCCATGTGAGATGGGTATAGGAAGAAAGATCAGAGAACGCCGGAGATGATGGGTGGAGAAGGAATAAGATTTACTGGTTGGAGAGGGAGATCACCAGAGAGCCTGGGGCGCCGGTGGGAGGGGAGGTGGGGCTCTCATTTTCGAGTGATCTGATCATCCAACATGTTGAGCATGCCTTTCCCTCTTATGCTAGCCAAGTTCTTTGCACCAAGTAGAAATACTACTTGTGCTTCCAAATATCCTTAAACCCAGTTTTGCCATGAGAGTCCACCATACCTACCTATGGATTGAGTAAGATCCTTCAAGTAAGTTGTCATCGTTGCAAGCAATAAAAATTGCTCCCTAAATATGTGTGATTTATCAGTGTGGAGAAAATAAGCTTTATACGATCTTGTGATGTGGAAGAAATAAAAGCGACGGACTGCATAATAAAGGTCCATATCACAAGTGGCAATATAAAGTGACGTTCTTTCGCATTAAGATTTTGTGCATCCAACCATAAAAGCACATGACAACCTCTGCTTCCCTCTGCGAAGGGCCTATCTTTTATTCTTGTCCTATACTTCATGCAAAGAGTCACGGTGATCTTCACCTTTCCTTTTTACATCTTATCCCTTGGCAAGCACAATGTGTTGGAAAGATCCTGATATATATAGCTAATTGGATGTGAGTTTTCATGAACTATTATTGTTGACATTACCCTTGAGGTAAAAAGTTGGGAGGCAAAACTATAAGCCCCTATCTTTCTGTGTCCGATTAAAACTTCATACCCGTAAATATTGCGTGAGTGTTAGCAATTGTGAAAGACTAAATGATAGTTGAGTATGTGGACCTGCTGAAAAGCTCTTGTATTGACTCTTTCCGATGTTATGATAAATTGCAATTGCTTCAATGACTGAGATTATAGTTTGTTAGTTTTCAATGAAGTTTATGATTCATACTTGAAACTGTGAATGAATTGTTACTTTAGCATAAGAGATCATATGACAATATATATATATATATATATATATGTTGTTGTTCTAAGAATGATCATGATGCCCTCATGTCCGTATTTTATTTTATCGACACCTCTATCTCTAAACATGTGGACATATGTTTCGACTTCCGCTTTCGCTTGAGGACAAGCGAGGTCTAAGCTTGGGGGAGTTGATACGTCCATTTTGCATCATGCTTCTATATTGATATTTATTGCATTATGGGCTGTTATTACACATTATGTCACAATACTTATGCCTATTCTCTCTTATTTTACAAGGTTTACATGAAGAGGGGGAATGCCGGCAGCTGGAATTTTGGGCTGGAAAAGGAGCAAATATTAGAGATCTATTCTGCACATCTCCAAAAGTCCTGAAACTCCACGGGAATTATTTTCAGAATATATAAAAAATATTGGGTGAAAGAAGTACCAGAGGGGGGCCACCCACCGTCCACGAGGGTGGGGGGCGCGCCCTACCCCCCTGGGCGCGCCCCTTGCCTCATGGGCCCCCTGGTGGCCCTCTGATGCCCATCTTTGGCTATATGGAGTCTTTCATCGAGGAAAAAATCATAAGCAAGCTCACGGGAAAAAACTCCGCCGCCACAAGGCGGAACCTTGGCGGAACCAATCTAGGGCTCCGGCGGAGCTGTTCTGCCGAGGAAACTTCCCTCTGGGAGGGAGAAACCATCACCATCGTCATCACCAACGATCCTCTCATCGGAAGGGGGGCAATCTCCATCAACATCTTCACTAGCACCATCTCCTCTCAAACCCTAGTTCATCTCTTGTATCCAATCTTTGTCCCAAAGCCTCAGATTGGTACCTGTGGGTTGGTAGTAGTGTTAATTACTCCATGTGGTTGATGCTAGTTGGTTTACTTGGTGGAAGATCATATGTTCAGATCCATTATGCATATTAATACCCCTCTGATTATGAACATGAATATGATTTGTGAGTAGTTATGTTTGTTCCCGAGGACATGGGAGAAGTCTTGCTATAAGTAGTCATGTGAATTTGGTATTCGTTCGATATTTTGATGAGATGTATGTTGTCTTTCCTCTAGTGGTGTCATGTGAATGTCGGCTACATTACACTTCACCATTGTTTGGGCCTGGGGGAAGGCATTGGGAAGTAATAAGTAGATGATGGGTTGCTAGAGTGACAGAAGCTTAAACCCTAGTTTATGTGTTGCTTCGTAAGGGGCTGATTTGGATCCATATGTTTCATGCTATGGTTAGGTTTACCTTAATACTTCTGTTGTAGTTGCGGATGCTTGCGATAGTGGTTAATCATAAGTGGGATGCTTGTCCAAGAAAGGACAGTACCCAAGCACCGGTCTACCCACATATCAAATTATCAAAGTACCAAACGCGAATCATATGAACGTGATGAAAACTAGCTTGACGATAATTCCCATGTGTCCTCGGGAGCGCTTTCCTTCATATAAGAGTTTGTCCAGACTTGTCCTTTGCAACAAAAAAGGATTGTGCCATCTTGCTGCACCTTATTTACTTTCATTACTTGTTGCTCGTTACAATTAATCTTATCACAAAACTACCTGTTACCGATAATTTCAGTGCTTGCAGAGAATACCTTGCTGAAAACCACTTATCATTTCCTTCTGCTCCTCGTTGGGTTCGACACTCTTACTTATCGAAATGGCTATGATAGACCCCCTACACTTGCGGGTGATCAGTATGAACCATGGAAAAGTTGGAATAGAGTAGATATTACACCAATATAAATAAAGAATGAGTTCACAACAGTACCAAAAGTGGTGATTTATTTTCTTATACTAACGGAGGTTACGAGATTTTCTGTTGAAGTTTTGTGTTGTGAAGTTTTCAAGTTTTGGGTAAGGATTTGATGGACTATGGAATAAGGAGTGGCAAGAGCCTAAGCTTGGGGATGCCCAAGGCACCCCAAGGTAATATTCAAGGAGGCCAAAGGGCCTAAGCCTAGGGATGCCCCGGGAAGGCATCCCGTCTTTCGTCTTCGTCTATCGGTAACTTTACTTGAGGCTATATTTTATTCACCACATGATATGTGTTTTGCTTGGAGCGTCTTGTATGATTTGAGTCTTTGCCTTTTAGTTTTCCACAATCATCCTTTTTGCACACACCTTTTGGGAGATACACGCATGAATCGTGATTTATTAGAATACTCTATGTGCTTCACTTATATTTTTTGGGCTAGGCAAAATTGCTCTAGTGCTTCACTTATATCTTTTTAGAGCACGGCAGTGGTTTTATTTTATAGAAATTGATGAACTCTCGTACTTCACTTATATTATTTTGAGAGTCTTTAGAACAACATGGTAATTTGCTTTGTTACAAAATTAGTCTTAATATGATAGGCATCCAAAAAGGATATAATAAAAAATTTCATATAGAGTGCATTGAATACTATGAGAAGTCTGATTCCTTGTGATTGTTTTGAGATATGAAGATGGTGATATTAGAGTCATGCTAGTAAGTAGTTGTGAATTTAAGAAATACTTGTGTTAAGGCTTGTGAGTCCCGTAGCATGCACGTATGGTGAACCGTTGTGTAACGAAGTTGGAGCATGAGATGTTTTTTATTGTCTTCCTTATGATTGGCGACCGGGGACGAGCGATGGTCTTTTTTCTACCAATCTATCCCCCTAGGAGCATATGCATAGTACTTTGTTTTGATGACTAATAGATTTTTGCAATAAGTATGTGGGTTCTTTATGACTAATGTTCAGTCCATGGATTATACGCACTCTCACCTTTCCACCATTGCTAGCCTCTCTAGTACCGCGCAACTTTCGCGAGTACCATAAACCCACCACATAACCTTCCTCAAAATAGTCACCATACCTACCTATTATGTCATTTCCATAGCCATTCCGAGATATATTACCATGCAACTTCCACTGTTCCGTTTATCATGACACACTTCATCATTGTCATATTGTTTTGCATGACCATGTAGTTGATATCGTATTTGTGGCAAAGCCACCATTCATCATTTTTTTATACATGTCGCTCTTGATTCATTGCACATCCCGGTACATCGCCGGAGGCACACATAGAGTCATATTTTTGTTCTAGTATCGAGTTGTAATCTTTGAGTTGTAAGTAAATAAAAGTGTGATGATCTTCATTATTAGAGCATTGTCCCATGTGAGGAAAAAAGAGAAAGGCCAAATAAAAAGAGAAAATAAAAGAAAAATGAGAGAAAAAGAGAGAATGGACAATGTTACTATCCTTTTTGCCACACTTGTGCTTCAAAGTAGCACCATGATCTTCATGATAGAGAGTCTCCTATGATATCACTTTCATATACTAGTGGGAATTTTTCATTATAGAACTTGACTTGTATATTCCAACGATGGGCTTCCTCAAAACGCCCTAGGTCTTCATGAGCAAGCAAGTTGGATGCACACCCACTTAGTTTTCTTTTTGAGATTTCATAAACTTATAGTTCTAGTGCATCCGTTGCATGGTGATGTCTACTACACAACCTTCTTCTTGTAGACGTTGTTGGGCCTCCAAGTGCACATGTTGTAGGACAGTAGCAAATTTCCCTCAAGTGGATGACCTAAGGTTTATCAATCCGTAGGAGGCGTAGGATGAAGATGGTCTCTCTCAAGCAACCCTGCAACCAAATAACAAAGAGTCTCTTGTGTCCCCAACACACCCAATACAATGGTAAATTGTATAGGTGCACTAGTTTGGCAAAGAGATGGTGATACAAGTGGTATATGGATGGTAGATAAAGGTTTTTGTAATCTGAATATATAAAAACAACAAGGTAACTAATGATAAAAGTGAGCACAAACGGTATTGCAATGCTAGGAAATAAGGCCTAGGGTTCATACTTTCACTAGTGCAAGTCCTCTCAACAATGATAACATAATTGGATCACATAAATATCCCTCAACATGAAACAAAGAGTCACTCCAAAGTCACTAATAGCGGAGAACAAACGAAGATATTAAGGTAGGGTAGGAAACCACCTCAAAGTTATTCTTTCCAATCAATCCGTTGGGCTATTCCTATAAGTGTCACAAACAACCCTAGAGTTCGTACTAGAATAACACCTTAAGACACAAATCAACCAAAACCCTAATGTCACCTAGATACTCCAATGCCACCTCAAGTATCCATGGGTATGATTATACGTTATGCATCACACAATCTCAGATTCATCTATTCAACCAACACATAGAACCTCAAAGAGTGCCCCAAAGTTTCTATCGGAGAATCACGACGAAAACGTGTGCCAACCCCTATGCATAGGTTCATGGGCAGAACCAGCAAGTTGATCACCGAAACATACATCAAGTGAATCACGTGATATCCCATTGTCACCACAGATACGCACGGCAAGACATACATCAAGTGTTCTCAAATCTTTAAAGACTCAGTCCGATAAGATAACTTCAAAGGGGAAACTCAATCCATTACAAGAGAGTAGAGGGGGAGAAACATCATAAGATCCAACTATAATAGCAAAGCTCGCGATACATCAAGATCGTGCCAAATCAAGAACATGAGAGAGAGATCAAACACATAGCTACTGGTACATACCCTCAGCCCCGAGGGAGAACTACTCCCTCCTCGTCATGGAGACCACCGGGATGATGAAGATGGCCACCGGAGAGGGATTCCCCCCTCCAGCAAGGTGCCGGAATGGGTCTAGATTGGTTTTCGGTGGCTACGGAGGCTTCTGGCGGCGGAACTCCCGATCTATTCTGCTCCCCGATCGTTTTAGGGTATATGGAGATATATAGGAGGAAGAAGTGCGTCAGGGGGGCCACGAGGGGCCTACGAGGGTGGAGGGCGCGCCCCCTGCCTCGTGGTTTCCTCGTTGATCCCCTGACGTGCACTCTAAGTCTTCTGGGCTTCTTCTGATCCAAAAATAAGTTCCATGAAGTTTCAGGTCAATTGGACTCCGTTTGATTTTCCTTTTTTGTGATATTCTAAAACAAGGAAAAAACAGAAACTGGCACTGGGCTCTGGGTTAATAGGTTAGTCCCAAAAATCATATAAAATAGCATATAAATGCATATAAAACATCCAAGGTTGATAATATAATAGCATGGAACAATAAAAAATAATAGATACGTTGGAGACGTATTAGCATCCCCAAGCTTAATTCCTGCTCGTCCTCGAGTAGGTATAATCCGTGGACTCAACATTAGTCATAAAGAACTGATAACCCACAAGTATAGGGGATCGCAATAGTTTTCGAGGGTAGAGTATTCAACCCAAATTTATTGATTCGACACAAGGGAAGCCAAAGAATATTCTCAAGTATTAGCAGCTGAGTTGTCAATTCAACCACACCTGGAAACTTAATATCTGCAGCAAAGTATTTAGTAGCAAAGTAATATGATAGTAGTGATAACGGTAGCAAAAGGTAACAGTAGTAAAAGCAATGTTTTTGGTATTTTGTAGTGATGATAGCAATAGCAGCGGAAAAGTAAATAAGCGAAGCACAATATATGGAAAGCTCGTAGGCAATGGATCGGTGATGGAGAATTATGCCGGATGCGGTTCATCATGTAACATTCATAACCTAGGGTGACACAGAACTAGCTCTAGTTCATTGATATAATGTAGGCATGTGTTCCGAACATAGTCATACGTGCTTATGGAAAAGAACTTGCATGACATCTTTTGTCCTACCGTCCCGTGGCAGCGGGGTCCTTACGGAAACTAAGGGATGTTAAGGCCTCCTTTTAATAGAGAACCGGAACAAAGCATTAACACATAGTGAATACATGAACTCCTCAAACTACGGTCATCACCGGTAAGTATCCCGATTATTGTCACTTCGGGGTTACCGGATCATAACACATAATAGGTGACTATAGACTAGCAAGATAGGATCAAGAACACTCATATATTGATGAAAAACATAATAGGTTCAGATCTGAAATCATGGCACTCGGGCCCTAGTGACAAGCATTAAGCATAGCAAAGTCATAGCAACATCAATCTCAGAACATAGTGGACACTAGGGATCAAACCCTAACAAAACTAACTCGATTACATGATAGATCTCATCCAACCCATCACCGTCCAGCAAGCCTACGATGGAATTACTCATGCACGGCGGTGAGCATCATGAAATTGGTGATGTGATGGAGGATGGTTGATGATGACGATGGCGACGGATTCCCCTCTCCGGAGCCCCGAACGGACTCCAGATCAGCCCTCCCGAGAGGTTTTAGGGCTTGGCGGCGGCTCCGTATCGTAAAACGCAATGATATCTTATCTCTGGTTTTTTTTCTCCCGGGAACTCAATATATGGAGGTGGAGTTGGAGTCGGAGAGGCAACAGGGGGCCCACGAGGTAGGGGGCGCGCCCTAGGGGGCAGGCGCGCCCCCCACCCTCGTGGCAAGGTGGTGGGCCCCCTAGCCTTCATCTTTGGCAGGTATTTTTCTTATTTTCTGAAAAGTGTCTCCGTGAAGTTTCAGGTCATTCCGAGAACGTTTGCTCCTGCACATAAATAACACCATGGTAGTTCTGCTGAAAACAGCATCAGTCCGGGTTAGTTCCATTCAAATCATGCAAGTTAGAGTCCAAAACAAGGGCAAAAGTGTTTGGAAAAGTAGATACGTTGGAGACATATCAACTCCCCCAAGCTTAAACCTTTGCTTGTCCTCAAGCAATTCAGTTGACAAACTGAAAGTGATAAAGAAAAACTTTTACAAACTCTGTTTGCTCTTGTTGGTGTAAATATGTAAAGTCAGCATTCAAGTTTTCAGCAAAGATTATAACTAACCACATTTGTAATAATTCTCAGGTCTCATAATTACTCATATCAATAGCATAACCAACTAGCAAGCCATAATAATAAATCTCGGATGACAACACTTTCTCAAAACAATCATAATATGATATAACAAGGTGGTATCTCGCTAGCCCTTTCTGAGACCACAAAACATAAATGCAAAGCACCTTTAAAGACCAAGGACTGACTAGACATTGTAATTCATGGTAAAAGAGATCCAGTCAAGTCATACTCAATGTAAACTAACAGTAATGAATGCAAATGACAGCAGTGCCCTCCAACTGGTGCTTTTTAATAAGAGGGTGATGACTCAGCATAAAAGTAAATAGATAGACCCTTCGCAGAGGGAAGCAGGGATTGTAGAGGTGCCAGAGCTCGGTTTTGAAACAAAGGTGAATAATATTTTGAGCGGTATACTTTCATTGTCAACATAACAACCAAGAGATGGCGATATCTTCCATGCTACACACATTATAGGCGGTTCCCAAACCGAATGGTAAGGTTTATACTCCCCCTTCCACCACAAGCATCAATCCATGGCTTGCTCAAAACAACGAGTGCCTCCAACTAACAAGAGTCCCAAGGGGAGTTTTGTTTGCAATTATTTTGATTTAGTTTGCATAAAGCATGGGACTGGGCATCCCGGTGACCAGCCATTTATCTCGTGAATGAGGAGCGGAGTCCACTCCTCTTGAGAATAACCCGCCTAACATGGAAGATACAGACAACCCTAGTTGATACATGAGCTATTCGAGCATACAAAATAGGATATTTATTTGAAGGTTTAGAGTTTGGCACATAAAAATTTACTTGGAACGGCAGGTAGATACCGTATATAGGTAGGTATAGTGGACTCATGTGGAATAACTTTGGGGTTTAAGGGATTGGATGGACAAGCAGTATTCCCGCTTAGTACAGGTGAAGGCTAGCAAAAGACTGGGAAGCGACCAGCTAGAGAGCGACAACAGTCATGAACATGCATTAAAATTAATCAACACCGAATGCAAGCATGAGTAGGATATAATCCACCATGAACATAAATATCGTGAAGGCTATGTTGATTTTGTTTCAACTACATGCGTGAACATGTGCCAAGTCAAGTCACTTAAATCATTCAGAGGAGGATACCACCCTATCATACCACGTCATAACCATTTTAATAGCATGTTGGCACGCAAGGTAAACCATTATAACTCATAGCTAATCAAGCATGGCACAAGAAACTGTGCTCTCTAGTTGTCATTGCAAACATATTTATTAATAATAGGCCGAATCAGGAATGATGAACTAATCATATTTACTAAAACAAAAGTGGTCGAGTTCATACCAGTTTTTCTCATCTCAGCCAGTCCATCATATATCATCATAATTGCCTTTCACTTGCACGACCGAACTATGTGAATAATAATAATAGTGCACGTGCATCGGACTAAGCTGGAATCTGCACGCATTCAATAAACAGGAGAAGACAAGGCAATATGGGTCTTTTGTCAGATCAACAATAATGCATATAAGAGCCACTTCAACAATTTAATCATGGTCTTCTCCTATTGACCCCCAAAGAAAAGAAAAGAAATAAAACTATTTACATGGGAAAGCTCCCAACAAGCAAAAGAAGAACAAGAAATCTTTTTCGGTTTTCTTTTTAACTATTACTACAAGCATGGAAAGTAAACTAATTAAAAGCTACAACTATTTTTTTTTTGGTTTTTCCTAAGGTTTATTAAACACACAAGAAGAAAGCATAAAAAGGAAATTAACTAGCATGGATGATACAATGAAAAAGTATGAGCAGAAAGCATAAAAAGGAAATTAACTAGCATGGATGATACAATGAAAAAGTATGAGCACCGACATCTAGCAATGAGTGTGTCAACATGAATGTAATGTCGGTGGGAAATACGTACTCCCCCAAGCTTAGGCTTTTGGCCTAAGTTGGTCTATGGTCACGACTGACCTGGATGATATCCATAATAGTAGCTGGGGTCGTACTGTGATGCAGTAGCTATCGCCTGCTGAGCTGCAGCATGGCGACGAGCAGCCTCCTATCTCCTCTCGTACTCATCTGCCTCCTCTCTGATAATAGTATATTCTCCTCTTGCCTGATAATCAAAGAAAGCAGGAGCAGGGAGAGTAATATGGACAACACGGCGTCTGTCAAAGATTAGTCGATACTGGAGAGGTGATTCATTCCTCTCGACAAACTGGTGGTGAACCATAGCATTAAAATCTAGATAGGTAGGAGGCAATTCAATATCATCTTCGCGCACATCTATACTAAGAAAATTAGCTACACGGGTTGCATAAATTCCACCAAAGAAATCTCCATTACGTCTATTAAGATGCAACCTACGTGCAACAATGGCTCCCAAATTATATGATTTGTCTCCTAACATAGCACTCCTCAGAATACTAAGATCGGGGACACACATGTGACATGCCTCATCTTTACCGTTTATGCATCTACCTATGAAGAGAGCAAAATAATGTATAGCAGGAAAGTGAATGCTCCGTATGGTAGCTTGTGTAATATCTCTAGATTCTGCCACCGTTATATTAGCAAGAAAATCTCTAAATTCAGATTTGCGAGGATCCCTTATACTACCCCATTGTGGAAGTTTGCATGCAGTGGTAAAATCCTCTAAGTCCATGGTATAAGATTTATCATAAAGATCAAACAGGACAGTTGGAGAATTACGTGAAGTGGAAAATTCAAACCTCCTCACAAAGGAACTAGTAAGCTCATGATACTGACTGCCCTTCTCTTCCTCGAAGCTCACAAGATCAGTGTTACACAAATATGCGTTGAATTCTTCTTTTATTCCCACTTGATCCATAAATTTTTAGAAGGCCACTCACAAGGATGCACTGGAGCGTCTCTTGGTGGCTCTTCGTCAGCGTCACGCATTGCAAGCCTGGGTCCTTGCTTCTTTGAAGAACCACCTTCGAATATTTTCCTAAGCATTTTTTTCCTCTGAAAAATTCTGAATTTTTTTAGTAACTTCAAAATAAAAGTAAACTAAACTCAATAATGTTGATAGCAACTACTCCTACAAGTGCCTAGGGCCTATATCATGCATCAAAACTACTTTTGACCATCTAAATTTGACATGCAAGCTCAAGAACAGGGTCACATAAGCAGAAACAATTTGCAATGAATAAAGCACTAGAACAAAAACTAATTGGACCAATGGAGGAGTCACATACCAAGGAACAATCTCCCCAAGCAGTTTTGTGAGAGGTGCTTTGAGCAAGGAGATCGAAAATGGCAGCAAAACGAGCTTGGACTCGGGTTTGAGCTGGTTATTCGTGTTTGGGGGAGGAAGATGAAGTGTGTGGGTGCAGGAATAAGTGGAGGAGGGCCACCGTGGGCCCACGAGGCAGGGGGCGCGCCCTCCACCCTCGTGGCAAGGTGGTTGGCCCCCCTGGTGTGTTCTCAGTTCCATAAATCCTCAAATATTCTAGAAAAAATCATATTTAATTTTCAGGGCATTTGGAGAACTGTTATTTTCGAGGTATTTTTATATTGCACGGATAATCAGATAACAGTCAGAAAAATAATTATTTTTATTTTATTTAATATAAATAACAGAAAGTAAAAGTGGGGTACAGAAGGTTTGCCTTCTAGTTTTCATCTCCATGATCATCAAGGAGTCCTAACAAGGTTGATCAAGTCTTGTTAACGACTCATTCTGAATAACATGGAACCAGGAAATTCGAATACACTATGGTTACCTCAACGGGGATATGCACATCCAATTAATAAGAAATATCAATTTTCTGACAGTAAGGAAGAGGAAATTCAAAACCAAAATAATCGATGGAATTTTTCAATAGAGTTGATACTATGAAACTTGAGGTGTTTCCTCGGAAAGTGTACCGTATGCTCATTACCATTACATGAAAGTGACATTGCCTTTAGTGCATCAATAAAAGCCCTGCCGGTATTCAAAGGGTCTTCCAGAAAATAGACATATTCGTCTGGAATATCAAGAATAACAGTCTTTAAATAGTAAATGTTTGCAACTACAACAGGCACATCCTCACAAATACGACAGGTATAGCATTTGATTTAATAGCCATTTGCAAAGATATTTCAGTAAGGTGTCAACTTATTCAAATCAAGTCTACGATATAAGAGAGAGGCATAACACTAACCGGCTCCAAGATCACATAAAGCAGTTTTAACATAGTTCTTTTAAGGAGCATGGTATAGTGGGTACTCTGCAGTTTTAACATAGTTTCTTTTAATGGAGCATGGTATAGTTGGCACTCTTGGATCTCCAAGTTTCTTTGGTATTCCACCCTTAAAAGTATAATTAGCAAGCATGGTGGAAATTTCAGCTTCTGGTATCTTTCTCTTATTAGTAACAATATCCTTCATGTACTTAGCATAAGGATTCATTTTAAGCATATCAGTCAAACGCATACGCAAAAAGATAGGTCTAATCATTTCAGCAAAGCGCTCAAAATCCTCATCATCCTTTTTCTTGGATGGTTTAGGAGGAAAAGGCACGGGTTTCTGAACCCATGGTTCTCTTTCTTTACCGTGCTTCCTAGCAACAAAGTCTCTCTTATCATAACGTTGATTCTTCGATTGTGGGTTATCAAGATCAACAGCAGGTTCAATCTCTACATCATTGTCATTACTAGGTTGAGCATCAACATGAACGTCATCATTAACATTATCACTAGGTTCATGTTCATTACCAGATTGTGTTTCAGCATTAGAAATAGAAATATCATTGGGATTCTCAGGTGTGTCAATAATAGGTTCACTAGAAGCATGCAAAGTCCTATCATTTTTTTCTTTTTCTTCCTCTTAGAAGGACTAGGTGCATCTACATTAGTTCTTTGAGAATCTTGCTCAATTCTCTTAGGATGGCCTTCAGAATACAAAGGTTCCTGAGTCATTTTACCACCTGTAGTCACAACTCTAACAACATTATTATTTTTCTTACTATTTAATTCATTGAGCAAATCATTCTGAGCTTTAAGTACTTGTTCTACTTGAGTGGTAACCATAGAAGCATGTTTACTAATAAGTTTAAGTTCACCTTTGACATTAGCCATATAATCACTCAAGTGTTCAATCATATAAGCATTATGTTTCAATTGTTTACCAACATAAGCATTGGAATTTTCTTGTTTAACAATAAAATTATCAAACTCATCTAAGCATTGGCTAGCAAACTTACTAGGAGGGATTTTAGCTTTATCATATCTATAGGGAGAATTTACCTTTACTACCCGTGTCGGGTTATCAAGACCATGTGTTTCTTCAACAGGCGGTAAATTAAGACCATGTATTTCTTCAACAGGAGGTAAATTCTTAACATCATCAACTTTAATACCTTTTTCTTTCATAGATTTCTTTGCCTCTTGCATATCTTCAGGACTGAGAAATAGAATACCCCTTTTCTTCGGAGTTGGCTTAGGAGTTGGTTCAGGAAGTGTCCAATTATTTTCATTAGTCAACATATTATTCAATAGAATTTCAGCTTGATCAACTGTTCTTTCCCTGAAAACACAACCAGCACAACTATCCAGGTAATCTCTAGAAGCATCAGTTAGTCCATTATAAAAGATATCAAGTATTTCATTTTTCTTGAGAGGATGATCAGGCAAAGCATTAAGTAATCGGAGAAGCCTCCCCCAAGCTTGTGGGAGACTCTCTTCTTCAATTTGCACAAAATTATATGTTTCCCTTAAAGCAGCTTGTTTCTTATGAGTGGGGAAATATTTAGCAGAGAAGTAGTAAATCATATCCTGGGGACTATGCACACAACCAGGATCAAGAGAATTAAACCATATCTTAGCATCACACTTTAATGAGAACGAAAATAATTTAAGGATATAATAATAGCGAGTTTTCTCATCATTAGTAAATAGGGTAGCTATATCATTTAATTTAGTAAGATGTGCCACAACAGTTTCAGATTCATGGCCATAGAAAGGATCAGATTCAACCAAAGTAATTATATCAGGGTTGACAGAGAATTCATAATCCTTATCAGTTATAAATATAGGTGAAGTAGCATAAGCAGGTTCATATTTCATTCTAGCATTTAGAGATTTTTGTTTCATCTTAGCTAATAGTTTCTTAAGATCACTCCTATCATTGCAAGCAAGAAAGTCTCTAGCAGTTTCTTCATCCATAACATAACCCTCGGGAACAACAGGTAATTCATATCTAGGGGAGAATCTTCATCATCACTTTCATCCATATTATCAGTTTTAATACTTTCATTCTCTCTAGCCCTAGCAAGTTGTTCATCAAGAAATTCACCTAGTGGCACAGTAGTATCAAGCATAGAAGTAGTTTCATCATAAGTATCATGCATAGCAGAAGTGGCATCATCAATAACATGCGACACATCAGAATTAATAGCAGAAGCAGGTTTAGGTGTCGCAAGTTTACTCAAAACAGAAGGTGAATCAAGTGCAGAGCTAGATGGCAGTTCCTTACCTCCCCTCGTAGTTGAGGGAAAAATCTTGGTTCTTTGATTTGTCTAGTTCTTCATAGTAATAAACAGATATAAATCCCAAGTGACTCAAAGAATAGAGCTATGCTCCCCGGCAACGGCGCTAGAAAATAGTCTTGATAACCCACAAGTATAGGGGATCGCAACAGTTTTCAAGGGTGGAGTATTCAACCCAAATTTATTGATTCGACACAAGGGGAACCAAAGAATATTCTCAAGTATTAGCAGCTGAGTTGTCAATTGAACCACACCTGGAAACTTAATATCTGCAGCAAATTGTTTGGTAGCAAAGTAATATGATAGTAGTGGTAACGATAGCAAAAGTAACGGTAGCAAAAGTAATAATTTTGGGTTTTATAGTGATTGTAACAGTAGCAGCAGAAAAGTAAATAAGCGAAGAACAATATAGGAAAGGCTCGTAGGCATTGGATCGGTGATGGAGAATTATGGCGGATGCGATCAATCGTGTAACAGTCATAACCTAGGGTGACACAGAACTAGCTCCAGTTCATCAATGTAATGTAAGCATGTATTCCGAATATAGTCATGCGTGCTTATGGAAAAGAACTTGCATGACATCTTTTGTCCTACCCTCCCGTGGCAGCGGGGTCCTAATGGAACCTAAGGGATATTAAGGCCTCCTTTTACTAGAGTACCGGACCAAAGCATTAACACATAGTGAATACATGAACTCCTCAAACTACGGTCATCACCGGTAAGTATCCCGATTATTGTCACTTCGGGGTTAACGGATCATAACACATAATAGGTGACTATAGACTTGCAAGAGAGGATCAAGAACTCTCATATATTGATGAAAACATAATAGGTTCAGATCTGAAATCATGGCACTCGGGCCCTAGTGACAAGCATTAAGCATAGCAAAGTCATAGCAACATCAGTCTCAGAACATAGTGGATACTAGGGATCAAAACCTAACAAAACTAACTCAATTACATGATAAATCTCATCCAACCCATCACTGTCCAGCAAGCCTATGATGGAATTACTCACGCACGGTGGTGAGCATCATGAAATTGGTGATGGAGGATGGTTGATGATGATGATGATGGCGACGGATTCCCCTCTCCGGAGCCCCGAACGGACTCCAGATCAGCCCTCCCGAGAGAGTTTAGGGCTTGGCTGCGGCTCCGTATCGTAAAACATGATGAATCCTTCTCTCTGATTTTTCTCTCCCCGAAAGTGAATATATGGAGTCAAGGTTGAGGTCGGTGGAGTGTCAGGGGGTCCACGAGGCAGGGGGCGCACCCCCACCCTCGTGGACAGGTGGAGGCCCCATGACGTGGATTCTTCTTCCAGTATTTTTTATATATTCCAAAATAATTCTCCGTTGATTTTCAGGTCATTCCGAGAACTTTTATTTCTGCACAAAAATAACACCATGGCAATTCTGCTGAAAACAGCGTCAGTCCGGGTTAGTTCCATTCAAATCATGCAAGTTAGAGTCCAAAACAAGGGCAAAAGTGTTTGGAAAAGTAGATACGATGGAGATGTATCAACACACCATTACGTTGTGGTGTTCCAGGTGGCGTGAGTTGCGAAACTATTCTGCATTGTTTCAAATGAAGACCAAACTCGTAACTCAAATATCCACGATCAGATCATAGAAACTTTATTTTCTTGTTATGATGATTTTCCACTTCACTCTGAAATTATTTGAACTTATCAAATGTTTCAGATTTATGTTTCATCAAGAAGATATACCCATATCTTACTCAAATCATCTGTGAAGGTCAGAAAATAAAGATACCTGCCGCGAGCCTCAACATTCATCAGACTACATACATCAGTATGTATTATTTCCAACAAGTCTGTTGCTCGCTCCATTGTTCGGGAGAACGGAGTCTTAGTCATCTTGCCCATGAGGCATGGTTCGCAAGCATCAACTGATTCATAATCAAGTGATTCCAAAAGACCATCAGCATGGATTTTCTTCATGCGCTTTACACCAATATGACCTAAATGGCAGTGCCACAAATAAGTTGCACTATCATTATTAACTTTGCATCTTTTGGCTTCAATATTATGAATATGTGTATCACAACGATCGAGATTCAATAAAGCATTCACCTTGGGTGTATGATCATTGAAGGTTTTATTCATGTAAAGAGAACAACAATTATTCTCTAACTTTAAATGAATAATCGTATTGCAATAAACATGATCAAATCATATTCATGCTTAACGCAAACACCAAATAACATTTATTTAGGTTCAACACTAATCCCAAAAGTATAGGGAGTGTGCGATGATGATCATATCAATCTTGGAACCACTTCCAACACACATCATCACTTCACCCTTAACTAGTCTCTGTTCATTCTGCAACACCCGTTTTGAGTTACTAATCTCAGCAACTGAACTAGTATCAAATACTGAGGGGTTTCTATAAACACTAGTAAAGTACACATCAATAACATGTATATCAAATATACCTTTGTTCACTTTGCCATCCTTCTTATCCTCCAAATACATGGGGCAGTTATGCTTCCAGTGACCAGTCCCTTTGCAGTAGAAGCACTTAGTCTCAGGCTTAGGTCTAGACTTGGGCTTCTTCACTTGATTAGCAACTTGCTTGCTATTCTTCTTGAAGTTCCCATTCTTCCCTTTGCCCTTTTCTTGAAACTAGTGGTCTTATCAACCATCAACACTTGATGTTTTTCTTGATTTCTACCTTCGTCGATTTAAGCATCACGAAGAGCTTGGGAATCATTTCCGTTATCCCTTGCATATTATAGTTCATCAGGAAGTTCTAGTAACTTGGTGATAGTGACTAGAGAACTCTATCAATCACAATCTTATATGGAAGATTAACTCCCACTTGACTCAAGTGATTGTAGTACTCAGACATTCTGAGCACATGCTCATTAGCTGAGCTATTCTCCTCCATCTTGTAGGCAAAGGACTTGTCAGTGGTCTCATACCTCTCGACTCGGGCATGAGTCTGAAATACCTTTCAACTCTTGGAATATCTCATATGCTCCATGTCATTCAAAACATTTTTGAAGTCCCGGTTCTAAGCCGTAAAGCATGGTGCACTAAACTATCAAGTAGTCATCATACTGAGCATTGTCAAACATTCATAACGTCTGCATCTACTCCTGCAATCGGTCTGTCACCTAGCGGTGCATCAAGGACATAATTCTTCTGTGCATCAATGAGGATAATCCTCAGATCACGGATCCAATCCGCATCATTGCTACTAACATCTTTCAAATTAGTTTTTCTCTAGGAACATATCAAAATAAACGGGGAGCTACATCGCGAGCTATTGATCTACAACATAGTTATGCAAATACTATCAGGACTAAGTTCATGATAAATTTAAGTTCAATTAATCATATTACTTAAGAACTCCCACTTAGATAGACATCCCTCTAATCATCTAAGTGATCACGTGATCCAAATCAACTAAACTATAACCGATCATCACGTGAAATGGAGTAGTTTTCAATGGTGAACATCACTATGTTGATCACATCTACTATATGATTCACGCTCGACCTTTCGGTCTCAGTGTTCCTGTAACATCCCAAATTTTCAATTTGGAATGTTATACATTAGATCATCAATGCATATCATATTTCTTTTGCATTTTCGATGATCCTAGAAATTCTACGCAACTCAATGACCCACGGAGAGAGTTGGGGATTTCGATATTTTCATATTTGAGTTCTCTCAAATTTTGAGAATAGGATCATTTGATTTTATTTATTTTATCATCAATTATTTCTATTACAAAAATATGAGAGAGGGAATAAAATGACTTTACCAAAATAAAGAAATATTGAGGATTTAATAATAAGATCAAATAAGTTTTTATTTCGGAGTTTTTCGATGTTTTATTTGAATTTAGGAAAAAAGTGCATTTTTCAAAATTGCATTTAGGTCCCAAATAAATGTTCACCTTGTGAGTCTTGATTTTAGAAGCCCGTGAAAATTTATTTCGGAATTTTTGGAGTCCGTTTAGTATTTCTTTTTATTCTTTTCTTCCGAGCGGATTATTTAAAAAAACCCGCGCCCGACTGGGCCAAGGGCCCAGCCGAAGCCAGGGCCGGCCCAGCCGCCGGACTCGGGAGGAGTCCGAGCCGGAGCCGCCTCGCCGCCGCCCGACCCCCTCCCCAAGTCAGCCCCCCTCCCTCTCTTAAATCAGCCCCCACCGCCGCCCTCTCCTCACCCCGCGCCCCGCACCGCCAGCCCGCCCCCGCCGCCGTGCGCTGCTGCCGCCGCACGCCGCACGTCGCCTACCGCCTGCCGCCGCTGCTGCCGCCCCGCCGCCGCATAGCCGCCGCCGCCCGGAGCCCCGCCGGAGTTTGCCGGAGCCCGAGCCGAGGTAGCCGCCCCGCCGCCCGATTTTCTGAGAGAAACCGCTTTGGTTTTTTTATAAAACCCTAGTTTTCGTTTTTTTAATAGATCATTTTTTTGGTTTATTTTTATTTAGCGAGCGTTCGCTCGTTCGTTCGTTTTAACGAACACGTTCAACGTTTAGTTTCAGATAACGAACGTTCGTTCGTTAATCTGTTCTTCATTTTTCTTTTTCTCGGATTAAATCCGCGATTTTTTTGATCGCGATTCCTGATCCGATTTTCGTTTTAGTTTAACTTTTAGCTCGTTTATCGGAATCAGGCGATTCAAGCGCCTAGGGATTCGTCTCGAAACCCTCTATCCGTTTAACCAACTTAAACAAGATTTTGCTACTGTAAAATTTGCCCTAGATCCAGATTTCTAGAATGAAGTTGTTTTCTTTCGTCATTTGTCTTTCGTTGCTTCGTTCGATTTGATTCTTTTGCCAACCGGAGTTCTTAAGTTGAATCTTCTGGTTAGATCTCTTATTTGAGTTTTACCTGTGCATTAGATGAGTACTTATTGTATGCTCGTTTGTTTGTTTGCGATAGAGTATCCGGAGTGCGCCGCCTGTTACTTCGAATCACTAGGTTTCCCGGATCATCAGCAAGGCAAGTAACACTTTGATCATACCTTCTCTACTACCCAGTTTTAATGCATTAGATCAATCCTCACACATTGCATGATTAGGATCTAATTAAATTGTGGGATGGGAAGTAGATGAGGTAGTACATATTACCAGTTTATTTTCAAACCTTTGGGAGTTACTTCTACGTTTGATTATTATGCCATGCTATGCTAGTAGACGTGGATTGGGTGAGTGAAATCCATGACAGATGTGAGATTGTTAATTAATGGTTTATCTAAGGTGGCAACTTAAACACACATCTGGGTGGATTGAGGCACCTGGGTATTCCAGGACTTGCCTGTTTTCTTTTGGACCGCCACCCAGGCTCAAAGGGATCATAAGACTATTCATACTAGAAACTTCCGTGTGCAACCACAAGCTATTATGGGCTCTAGCATAGTTGACTAAGTTGTGCGAACTCTTACAGTGGTAGACTAGCAGATGTAGGGGATATAGGTGGTACGGTCTACCCGATCGTAAGGTGCTAGCGCTTCTGAAAGACTATGTCTCGGTCATCCATCTTCTCAAACACCATGTAGTGTGAGAAACCAAACGGAGGCGATCAAGTCTTGTGGGGAAAAGTGCGCAAACCTCTGCAGAGTGTAACAAACTAATCATGATTAGCCGTGTCCCCAGTGATGGACATCTTGAGTATCTAGTACCTGGATTTTCATGTGAATCTCAACATGTTACTCTAAATTAATTTTGTTGGGTTATGTTTAATGATGATGCTTAATTGGGATTGAGAATGCTGTCAACCATTCTCAATGTTTAACAACTACCATGATAGTTAAATAAATTTATTCCTTTGAAGTAGGGAAAATTGGCTTTACGCAAAAACTGTAATCATAGAGCTTTCCACCAGCCAAATATGCATATAGTATAGCTGTTTCATTCCATTACTCTCTATGTGTTACATTGCCAGCATATTCCATGTGCTGACCCGTTTTTGGGCTACAACGTTAATGTTGCAGACTTCTCAGACGATGATTAAGGAGTTTTAGGTCGTGGTTCTATACTCAGTGATGCCGTTGGAGTTGATGGACTCGCTTATCTTCCAAGCCTTCCGCTGTTATCGTTATTAGATGGCCTTAAGCCATATTTACTGTAATAAGTTCTCTTTTGAGACACTCGATGTAATAAGTGTGTGATTGCTACTCTGCTATAAATCCTCCGAGTACAGTGTGGTGTCAGCATTACTGATCCAGGGATGACACCGGAGCACAGAGATCAGACTGTTGAGGTCTGGTCGCTACAGAGATGGTATGAGAGCACACGCTGACTGTAGGACACGACCACTAAGCTAAAAGACCTAGATCACTATTTACTCTCTTCTCTTCTGACTTCTCATCTTTTCTACTCTTTAGGATGGCGGATGCAAGGAACAGGTTCACGCAACCGGATGAAGATACACCCTTTGGACGACACTTGAAGGAAGTCACTAGATACCTGAACATAGGAGTACCAAGCTTCACGGGAACCTACAACGCCACTTTACCTGAAGAAGAGCGCTGGATGATTCAAGTTCAAGTTCCAGGCAGGACGTTCATGCCAGTCACTGAGCCCATAGAGTTTTCATTTGATGCACCAACTTGGAGTCTAGGAAAGAGCATGGCAGCTCACATCGCCATGGGACGCATTGGAGAAGTCTACCGCAAGGATCTCAAGGATACTATCTACCAGATTTATGGGCGCCGAGATGAACACTGGGAGATGATCAGCACCAGGAAGGATAGATCAATCGCAGCTTTTATCCAAGAGCTAAACCAGCACATTCGACGACAGGAGAACCAGATGTGCGGCGACATGATAGATCTGAAGAAGGCTAAGACTAGAATCAAGGAACTGGAGGAAGAACTCAAGGCTACACGTGAAGATTACGAAGAGGAAATTGAAGTATTGGTGGAGAAGAATGACGACCTGATCAAGAAGATTGGAATATTTATGGGAGGCCCTACGCTACTAGATGAAGACGAAGAACCCAAGGAGATTAGCCCGGAAGACTACATCATCATCGACGGCACCGACTCGGAACCAGATAGTAGTGATGATGACTATGTTGATGAAGCTGGAGCAGATATCATGGAGTCTGCAACCGAGGAATATTTCTAGTAGACCACCTCATCAGTAGTAGTAGTCCACCATGTAAATATAGTAGTCTGAGCACTTTTGCGATAGTTAGATTGATTGTATGCCCTTGTTTGATTGATTGAATGAAGTGAATGGTAGTGTTTTCTCTTTAGACCCCCTCTATTCTTAGATCTCATCTTTTCAAAACCCACAGATTCCTCCGAGACGTGACCCTGGATTTGCTTTCCCACCGCAGCTCACCCAGTTGATCCAGCAGCAGAACACATTGATGCAGTTGCTAGTCCAGAATCAGAATCAGGGGAACAACAACAACAACCCACCACCACCACCACCTGTTGACCACTTAGCCCGTTTTCTTAGGCTGAATCCGTCGGTGTTTTCCAGTAGCACCGAGCCGATAGTAGCAGATGATTGGTTCCGCAAGATAGCTAGGGAGTTGACCACAGCAGGATGCACAGATGCGGAGAAGGTGAAGTTTGCCGCACATCAGCTGGAAGGACCCGCAGCATCATGGTGGGAGAATTTCACAGCCAGTTTTCCTGTAGACACTCACATGGGACCAGTTTCAGCAGGCTTTCCGTACTGCCCATGTTTCAGCAGGAGCTATGGCCATGAAGAAGCGTGAGTTTCGTAACTTGCGCCAAGGAGGACGGACAATTGGCCAGTATGTGGAGGAATTTAGTAAGTTAGCACGTTATGCCCCAGATGACGTTGCTACGGATGCAGCTAAGCAAGAGAAGTTTTTGGAAGGACTGAATGATGAGTTGAGCATGCATTTGATGGTAGCCACTTTCAACAACTACCAGGAGTTGGTAGATCATGCTCTTATGATTGAAGGGAAGCAGCAGCAAATTGAAAATCGCAAGAGGAAATATGGACAAGGAAAGTACAATTCAGGAGCTCAGCAGAAGCCACGTTTTACCCCTAGACCGGGAGGACACTTTCAGCATACCCATGGAGGAGGTAGCTCGCACAATCACAATGGCACCAAAAATGGTAATGGCAATGGAGGAAGCAACGGCCAGAACCGCACCAATCCCTCAACCCCAGCCAAGAAGGACCTAAGTCAAGTCACTTGTTTTAAGTGTTCGAAGACAGGACATTATGCCAATGAATGTCCTGAAGGCCAAAATGGCAATGGAAGTTCTGGGAAGAAGCTGAACCCTTTCAACAGGGGACAGGTGAACCACGTTAGCGTGGAGGACGTTGAAGCTCAGCCCGATGCAGTAATAGGTAAGTTTTTGGTTAAGTCCTTTACTGCACCAGTTCTTTTTGATACTGGTGCATCGCATTCATACATCTCAAGGGGATTTGTGGATAAGTATAACCTACCAACCCAAGCCCTTAGGTCACCCATGTTAGTAACCTCGCCCGGAGCAGAGTATGTGGCTAGTCTATGGTGTGACCGGTTACCATTAAGGATTGGTAACTATGTTTTTCCCTCAGACCTAATAGTATTGGAATCTCAAGGATTGGATGTGATATTAGGCATGGATTGGTTATCAAAGTATGAAGGGAATATTGAATGTGCTAGTAAGTCAATTTTGCTTACTACCCCAGAAGGGAGAAGGATCAAGTATGTATCCCGGCATGTGCCAAAGAGGGCCCAAGTAAATTGCCTAACAGGAGTTGTGCAGGAGGAGGTACCAGTGGTAAGGGATTTCCCTGATGTATTTCCAGAGGAGTTGCCAGGCATGCCACCGGATAGAGATATTGAGTTCTTGATTGAGCTATTGCCAGGCACAGGGCCAATATCAAAGAGACCATATAGGATGCCAGCAAAGGATTTGGTGGAAATTAAGAAGCAGATTAAGGAGTTACTGGATAAGGGATATATTCGCCCAAGTTCTTCACCTTGGGGATCGCCAGTACTTCTAGTGGAGAAGAAGGATGGATCGTTAAGGATGGTTGTTGATTATCGAGGATTGAATGAAGTAACAATCAAGAACAAGTACCCATTAACAATGATCAACGATCTGTTTGATCGATTGCAAGGAGCTAAGGTATTTTCCAAGATCGATCTGCGATCAGGATACCACCAGTTGAAGATTCGAGAACAGGATATTCCGAAGACAGCTTTACTACCAGATATGGGCTGTATGAGTATACCGTTATGTCATTTGGTCTGACTAACGCACCTGCCTATTTTATGAACATGATGAACAAAGTGTTTATGGAGTTTTTGGATAAGCTCGTCATAGTGTTCATTGATGATATCCTGGTTTATTCAAAGAATGAAGAGGAACATAAGGAGCATTTGCGTTTGGTACTTGGAAAACTCAGAGAACATCAATTATATGCCAAGTTCAGCAAATGTGAGTTTTGGTTAAAGGAAGTAGGATTCCTCGGACATGTTATATCTGGTGAAGGTATAGCAGTAGATCCCGCTAAAGTTGAAACCGTGACCAAGTGGGAAGCCCCAACAACAGTTGGAGAGATCCGGAGTTTTCTTGGACTCGCAGGATACTACCGGAGATTTATTGAGAATTTCTCAAAGATTGCGAAGCCTATGATAGAGTTATTAAAGAAGGATACCAAGTTCATATGGACAGAGGAGTGTGAGGCTAGTTTCCAGGAGTTGAAGAAACGTTTGGTTACCTCACCAGTGTTGATTTTGCCAGACCAGACCAAAGATTATGAGGTGTACTGCGACGCTTCACGTCGAGGACTTGGAGCAGTGCTTATGCAGGAAGGGAGAGTTGTTTCATATGCCTCAAGACAACTGAAGCCTCATGAGTTGAATTATGCTACGCATGATTTGGAGTTAGCAGCCGTAGTGCATGCTTTGAAAACATGGAGACATTTTCTCATTGGTAATCATTGTGAGGTGTACACGGATCATAAGAGTTTGAAGTACATTTTCACCCAGAAGGAGTTGAATCTCAGACAAAGGAGATGGTTGGAGCTTATCAAGGATTATGATATGAAATTGCATTATCACCCCGGAAAGGCTAATGTAGTAGCTGACGCATTAAGCCGTAAGAGCCATGTCAATACATTAATGACGGGAGAAATACCCAAGGAGTTAGCGGATAATCTTCATGAACTATGTGTGGAAATAGTTCCGAGAGGCTATGTAGTAGCATTGGAGATTCAGTCAACTTTGATGGATAGAATCAGAGAAGCTCAGAAAATTGACAAAGAGATTGCCTCTATAAAGGAGAAACTGAGCAAAGGAAAAGCTAAAGGATTTCGTGAGGATGAACACGACACCCTATGGTTTGAAGACCGCGTTTACGTGCCCAATGACCCGGAGATCAGGAAGTTGATTTTGCAAGAGGCACACGATTCACCATATTCAATTCATCCAGGAAATACCAAGATGTATCTGGATTTGAAGGATATTTTCTGGTGGACCGGAATGAAGAAGGATATAGCGGAGTATGTAGCCGTTTGTGATGTATGTCAGAGAGTAAAGGCAGAGCATCAGAAGCCAGCAGGATTGTTACAACCATTGCCGATACCCGAATGGAAGTGGGATAAGCTAGGCATGGATTTTATCACGGGATTTCCCAGGACTCGTTCAGGCTATGACTCAATTTGGGTTGTAGTTGATCGATTGACGAAAGTAGCTCATTTCATCCTAGTAAAGACCACTTACACCAGTGCTAAGTTGGCAAAGATATACATGACCAGGATCGTATGTCTGCATGGAGTTCCAAGGAGTATCGTATCAGATAGAGGAACCCAGTTTACCTCAAAGTTCTGGAAGCAGTTGCATGAAACTTTGGGTACCAGGCTAGAATTCAGTACAGCTTTTCATCCACAGACAGATGGACAGACCCAGAGAGTTAATCAGATTTTGGAGGATATGCTGAGAGCTTGTGCGCGAGATTACAGATCTAGTTGGGACGATAATTTGCCATATGCAGAGTTCTCTTACAACAACAGTTACCAAACCAGTTTAAAGATGGCCCCTTTCGAAGCTTTGTACGGAAGGAGATGCAGGACACCGTTGTCGTGGGATGAAGTTGGAGACCGCCAGTTGTTTGGACCTGACTTGATTAAGAAGTCTGAACGGAAGGTGAAATTGATTCACGATAGGCCCAAGATAGCCCAGTCCAGACAGAAGAGTTATGCAGATTCAAAACGGAAGGAGACAGTTTACGAAGTCGGAGATACAGCTTATCTTCGAGTATCTCCACTTCGGGGAACAAAGCATTTTGGAGTTAAAGGGAAGTTAGCGCCATGATTTGTAGGACCATATCGAGTTTTGGAGCGTATGGGAGAAGTGGCCTACAAGTTGGAATTGCCCGAAGAATTGTCAGGAGTTCATGATGTGTTCCACGTTTCCCAGTTAAAGAAGTGCCACGAGGAGATGGCTGACATACCTTTGAGAGACACAGTGCCATTGGAAACTATTCAGTTGGATAACGATTTGAGCTACGAGGAGAAACCAATTAAGATCCTCTAGTTTGCCAGCCGAGTCACTCGCAGCAAGGTTATCAAGTTTTGCAAAGTTCAGTGGAGCAATCACCCGGAGGATGAAGCCACTTGGGAACGAGAGGAAGATTTGCTCAAGGACCACCCTCACCTATTTTCTAGCCAACCCGAATCTCGAGGGCGAGATTCATCTTAAGGGGGGTAGGTTTGTAACATCCCAAATTTCCAATTTGGAATGTTATACATTAGATCATCAATGCATATCATATTTTTATTTTGCATTTTGGTTGATCCTAGAAATTCTACGCAACTCAAGGAACCATGGAGAGAGTTGGGGATTTCGTTATTTTCATATTTGAGTTTTCTCTAATTTTGAGAATAGGATCATTTGATTTTATTTATTTTATCATCAATTATTTGTATTACAAAAATATGAGAGAGGGAATAAAATGACTTTCCCAAAATAAAGAAATATTGAGGATCAAATAAGATTTTTTTATTTCGGTTTTTATTTTTTTTCTGCGCTAATAATAAAAAAAACGCTCACCGACCTACGGGCGTGTCCGACCTGGACACCGGCCTGGGAAGGCTTTATAAGCCGGGGAAGAGGCCCAGCCGAGCCAGCGCCCCAGCCCCGAAACCCTAGCCGCCGCTCCCGCCGCCGCCGCCGCCGCCGAGCCACCGCCGCCGACCGCGCCGGTCCGCGCCTCCTTTCCGCTCCTTTTTTTGAAACCGTTCGGTTTTTCTGTCGTTTTTTTAGTTTATTTTTTTAAATAGATCGGTTTTTCCGGTTTATTTAAATAGTGAGCATTCGCCCAAATAAATGTTCATCCTGTGCGGCTTGATTTTAGAAGCCGGGGAAAATTTATTTCGGGATTTTTGGAGTCCGTTTAGTATTCCTTTTGTTTTTTTCTGAGCGTAATTATTTAAAAAAAAAGTCGAACCGACCTAACCGGGCCGTGTCCGACCAGGACACCTGGCCCGACCGGCCTTTATAGCCGCGAGGGCCCGAGCGGAGCCGTAGCTCCAGCCAAAACCCTAGCCGCCTCGATCCGCGCCGCCCCGCCGCCGTTCGCCGGAGCCGCCTGAGGTAGCCGCCGTTGCCTCGGTTTTCGCGAACAAAACCGATCGGTTTTTTTTCGAAAACCTAGATCCGTTTTTTTATTTTTCTCTAGTTTGGTTTATTTTTTTCTGGTTTAGTTTATTTAGCAAGCATTCGCTTGTTTGTTCGTTTTAATGAATGCGTTCTTCGTTTAGATCCAGATAACGAACGTTCGTTCGTTAATCTGTTCGTCATTTTTCTTTTTCTCGGATTAAATCCGCGATTTTTCTGATCGCGATTCCTGATCCGACTTTCGTTCTAGTATAACTTTTCGCTCGTTTATCGGAATCGGGCGATTCAAGTGCCTGGAGTTTCGTCTCGAAACCCTCTTTCCATTTAACCAACTCAAACAAGTTTTTGCCTCTGTAAAATTTGACCTAGATCCAGAATAGTAAATGAAGCCTGTTTCTTTTGCCGTTTGTCTTCCGTTGCTTCGTTCGATTTTGTTCTTTTTGCCAACCGGAGTTCTTAAGTTGAACTTTCTGGTTAGATCTCCTTTTGATTTTTATCTTTGCATTAGTTGAGTACTTATTGTATGCTTGTTTGTTTGCGATAGAGTACCCGGAGTGCGCCGCTTGCTACTTCGAATCTCTAGGTTTCGCGGATCATCAGCAAGGCAAGTAACACTTTGATCATACCTCCTACTACCCAGTTTTTATTGCATTAGATCAATCCTCACACATTGCATGATTAGGATCTAATTAAATTGTGGGTTTGGGAAGTAGATGAGGTAGTACCTATTACCTGTTACTATTAAACCTTTGGGAGTTACTTCTACGTTTGCTTATATCGCCATGCTATGCTAGTAGACGTGGATTGGGTGAGTGAAATCCATGACAGATGTGAGTTTGTTAAATTAATGGTTTATCTAAGGTGGCAACTTAAACACACATCTGGGTGGATTGAGGCACCTGGGTATTCCAGCGATTGCCTGTTTTCTTTTGGACTGCCACCCAGGCTCAAAGGGATCATGAGATTATTCATACTAGAAACTTCCGTGTGCAGCCACAAGCTACTATGGGCTCTAGCATAGTTGATTAAGTTGTGCAAAATCTTACAGTGGTAGACTAGCAGATGTAGGGGAAAGTAGGTGTAACGGTCTACCCGATCGTAAGGTGCTAGCGCTTCTGAAAGACTATGTCTCGGTCATCCGTTTCTCAAACACCATGTAGTGCGAGAATCCCAACGGAGGAGATCGAGTCTTGTGGGGAAGGAGAGACTAGCAACGAGGGGAAGGAGAGTGCATCTACATACCCTTGTAGATCGCTAAGCGGAAGTGTTCAAGTGAACGGGGTTGATGGAGTCGTACTCGTCGTGATTCAAATCACCGATGATCAAGTGCCAAACGCACGGCACCTCCGCGTTCAACACACGTGCAGCCCGGTGACGTCTCCCACGCCTTGATCCAGCAAGGAGAGAGGGAGAGGTTGAGGAAGACTCCGTCCAGCAGCAGCACAACGATGTGGTGGTGATGGAGGAGCGTGGCAATCCTGCAGGGCTTCACCAAGCACCACAGAAGAGGAGGGAGAGAGAGATACAGAGCTGCACCAACGAGGGATCAAATCACATGTGTTTTGGGGCAGCCCTAGGCCTCATATATATAGGGGAAGGGGAGGAGGCTGCGCCCCCTCTAGGGTTCCCACCCCTAAGGGGGGCGGCAGCCCTAGATGGCCAAGGAGGTGGCGGCCAAGAGGGGAGAGGGGAGGGAGGCGCCACTAGATGGGCCCTAAGGCCCATCCTCTTTAGGGTTTGCCCCCTTCCCACCTCTTAGGCGCCATGGGCCCTTGTGGGAGGCGCACCAGCCCACTAAGGGGCTGGTTCCTCACCACTCTTAGCCCATGCAAGCCTCCGGGGCAGGTGGCCCCACTTGGTGGACCCCCGGGACCCTCCCGGTGGTCCCGGTACATTACCGATAAACCCCGAAACTCTTCCGGTGACCAAAACAGGACTTCCCATATATAAATCTTTACCTCCGGACCATTCCGGAACTCCTCGTGACGTCCGGGATCTCATCCGGGACTCCGAACAACATTCGGTAACCACATACAAACTTCCTATACAACCCTAGCGTCATCGAACCTTAAGTGTGTAGACCCTACGGGTTCGGGAGACATGCAGACATGACCGAGACGTTCTCCTGTCAATAACCAACAGCGGGATCTGGATACCCATGTTGGCTCCCACATGTTCCACGATGATCTCATCGGATGAACCACGATGTCAAGGACTTAATCAATCCCGTATTCAATTCCCTTTGTCTATCGGTACGATACTTGCCCGAGATTCGATCGTCGGTATCCCGATACCTTGTTCAATCTCGTTACCGGCAAGTCTCTTTACTCGTTCTGTAACACATCATCCCGTGATCAACTCCTTGATCACATTGTGCACATTATGATGATGTCCTACCGAGTGGGCCCAGAGATACCTCTCCGCTTACACGGAGTGACAAATCCCAGTCTCCATTCGTGCCAACCCAACAGACACTTTCGGAGATACCCGTAGTGTACCTTTATAGCCACCCAATTACGTTGTGACGTTTGGCACACCCAAAGCACTCCTACGGTATCCGGGAGTTGCACAATCTCATGGTCTAAGGAAATGATACTTGACATTAGAAAAGCTTTAGCATACGAACTACATGATCTTGTGCTAGGCTTAGGATTGGGTCTTGTCCATCACATCATTCTCCTAATGATGTGATCCCGTTATCAACGACATCCAATGTCCATGGTCAGGAAACCGTAACCATCTATTGATCAACGAGCTAGTCAACTAGAGGCTTACTAGGACATGGTGTTGTCTATGTATCCACACATGTATCTGAGTTTCCTATCAATACAATTCTAGCATGGATAATAAACGATTATCATGAACAAGGAAATATAATAATAATCAATTTATTATTGCCTCTAGGGCATATTTCCAACAGTCTCCCACTTGCACTAGAGTCAATAATCTAGTTCACATCGCCATGTGATTAACACTCATAGGTCACATCGCCATGTGACCGACATCCAAAGAGTTTACTAGAGTCAATAATCTAGTTCGCATCACTATGTGATTAACACTCAATGAGTTCTGGGTTTGATCATGTTTTGCTTGTGAGAGAGGTTTTAGTCAACGGGTCTGCAACATTCAGATCCGTATGTACTTCACAAATCTTTATGTCATCTCCTAGATGCAGCTACCACGCTCTATTTGGAGCTATTCCAAATAACTATTCTACTATACGAATCCAGTTTACTAATCAGAATAATCTGGATTAGTGTCAAAGTTTGCATCGGCGTAACCCTTTACGACGAACTCTTTTACCACCTCCATAATCGAGAAAATTCCTTAGTCCACTAGTTACTAAGGGTAACTTTGACCGCTGTCCTGTGATCCATTCTTGGATCACTCTTGTACCCCTTGACTGACTCATGGAAAGGCACATTTCAGGTGTGGTACACAGCATAGCATACTGTAGAGCCTATGTCTTAAGCATAGGGGACGACCGTCGTCCTTTCTCTTTATTCTGCCGTGGTCGAGCTTTAAGTCTTTAACTTCATACCTTACAACTCAGGCAAGAACTCCTTCTTTGACTGATCCATCTTGAACACCTTCAAGATCATGTCAAGGTATGTGCTCATTTGAAAGTACCATTAAGCGTTTTGATCTATCCTTATAGATCTTAATGCTCAATGTTCAAGTAGCTTAATCCAGGCTTTCCATTGAAAAACACTTTCCAAATAACCCTATATGCTTTCTAGAAATTCTACATCATTTCTGATCCATAACATATACTCATCAGAAATTCTATAGTGCTCCCACTCACTTCTTTGGAAATACAAGTTTCTCATAAACTTTGTATACACCCAAAATCTTTGATCATCTCATCAAAGCATACATTCCAACTCCGAGATGCTTACTCCAGTCCTCAGAAGGATTGCTGGAGCTTTGCATACTTATCAGCATCTTTCAGGATTGACAAAACCTTCCGATTGTATCACATACAACCTTTCCTCAAGAAAATCGTCGAGAAAACAATGTTTTGACATCCTATCTGCAAGATTTCATAAATAATGCAGTAATCGCTAATATAATTCCAACAGACTCTTAGCATCGCTACGAGTGAGAAAGTCTCACCGTAGTCAACTCCTTGAACTCATCGGGAAACTTCTTAACGACAAGTCGAGCTTTCTTAATGGTGACATTTACCATCATTGTCCGTCTTCCTTTTAAAATCCATCTTGCACTCAACAGCCTTACGACCATCGAGTCGTTCTGCCAAAGTCTACACTTTGTTTTCATACATGGATCCTCTCTCGGATTTTATGGCCTCGAGCCATTCATCGGAATCCAGGCCCACCATCGCTTCTCCATAGCTCGTAGGTTCATTGTTGTCTAGCAACATGACTTCCAAGATAGGATTACGTACCACTCTGAAGTAGTACGCATCCTTGTCATCCCACGAGGTTTGGTAGTGATTTGATCTGAAGTTTCATGATCACTATCATAAGCTTCCACTTCAATTGGTGTAGGTGCCACAGGAACAACTTCCTGTGCCCTGCCACACACTAGTTGAAGAGATGGTTCAACAACCTCATTAAGTCTCCACCATCCTCCCACTCAATTCTTTCGAGAGAAACTTTTCCTCGAGAAAGGACCTGATTCTAGAAACAATCCCTTATTGCTTTCAAATCTGAGACAGGAGGTATACCCAACTGTTTTGGGTGTCCTATGAAGATGCATTTATCCGCTTTGGGTTCGAGCTTATCAGCCTGAAACTTTTTCGCATAAGCGTCGCAGCCCCAAACTTTTAAGAAATGACAGCTTGTGTTTCTCTAAACCATAGTTCATACGGTGTCATCTCATCGGAATTACGTGGTGCCCTATTTAAAGTGAATGTGGTTGTCTTTAATGCCTAACCCATAAACTATTGTGGTAATTCGATAAGAGACATCATGGTATGCATCATATCCAATAGGGTGCAGTTATGATGTTCGGACACACCATCACACTATGGTGTTCCAGGCTGTATTAGTTGTGAAACAATTTCCACAATGTCTTAATTCTGTGCCAAACTCGTAATTCAGATATTCATCTCTATGATCATATCATAGATCTTTTATCCTCTTGTCACGACGATCTTTCAACTTCACCCTGAAATTACTTGAACCTTTCAATAATTCAAACTCGTGATTCATCAAGTAAATATACTCAACATCTACTCAAATCATCTATGAAGAAAGAACATAACGATATCCACTACATGCCTCAGCATTCATTGGACTGCACACATCAAAATGTATTACTTCCAACAATTTGCTTTCTAGTTCCATTTTACTGAAACCGAGGCTTTCAGTCATCTTGCCCATGTGGTATGATTTGCATGCCTCAAGTGATTCAAAATCAAGTGAGTCCAAACGGTCCATTTGCATGGAGTTTCTTCATGCATACACACCAATAGACATGGTTCGCATGTCTCAAACTTTTCAAAAACGAGTGAGCCCAAAAGATCCATCAACATGGAGCTTCTTCATGCGTTTTATACCGATATGACTTACGTGGCAGTGCCACAAGTAGGTGGTACTATCATTACTATCTTTTGGCATGAACATGTGTATCACTACAATCGAGATTCAATAAACCATTCATTTTAGGCGTAAGACCATTGAAGGTATTATTCAAATAAACAGAGTAACCATTATTCTCCTTAAATGAATAACCGTATTGCGATAGACATAATCCAATCATGTCTATGCTCAACGCAAACACCAATCTCGATGGTAGAGGGAGCGTGCGATGCTTTGATCATATCAACATTGAGAACACTTCCAACACATATCGTCAGCTCACCTTTAGCTAGTCTCCGTTTATTTCATAGCTTTTATTTCGAGTTACTAACGCTTAGCAACTGAACCGGTATCTAATACCCTGGTGCTACTAGGAGTACTAGTAAAGTACACATCAACACAATGTATATCCAATATACTTCTATCGACCTTTCCAGCCTTCTAATCTACCAAGTATCTAGGGTAATTCTGCTCCAGTGGCTGTTCCCTTTATTACAGAAGCACTTAGTCTCGGGTTTGGGTTCAACCTTGGGTTTCTTCACTGGAGCAGCAGCTGAATTGCCGTTTTATGAAGTATCCCTTCGTGCCCTTGCCCTTCTTGAAACTAGTGGTTCCACCAACCATCAACAATTGATGCTCCTTCTTGATTTCTACTTTTGTGGTGTCAAACATCACGAACATCTCAAGGATCATCATATATGTCCCTGATATATTATAGTTCATCACGAAGCTCTAGCAGCTTGGTGGTAATGACTTCGGAGAACCATCACTATTTCATCTGGAAGATCAACTCCCACTCGATTCAAATGATTGTTGTACTCAGACAATCTAAGCACAAGCTCAACAATTGAGCTTTTCTCCCTTAGTTTGCAGGCTAAGAGAATCGTCGGAGGTCTTATACCTCTTGACGTGGGCACGAGCCTGAAATCCCAATTTCATCTCTCAAAACATCTCATATGTTCCGCGACGTTTCAAAAACATCTTTGGTGCCTCAATTCTAAACCGTTTAACTGAACTATCACGTAGTTATCAAAACGTGTATGTCAGATGTTCGCAACATCCATAGACGACGTTCGAGGTTCAGCACACTGAGCGGTGCATTAAGGACATAAGCCTTCTAAGAAGCAATGAGGACAATCCTCAGTTTATGGACCTAGTCCGCATAATTGCTACTATCAACTTTCAACTAATTTTTCTCTAGGAACATATCTAAACAGTAGAACTGAAACGCGAGCTACGACATAATTTGCAAAATCCTTTTGACTATGTTCAGGATAATTAAGTTCATCTTATGTACTCCCACTCAGATAGACATCCCTCTAGTCATCTAAGTGATTACATGATCCGAGTCAACTAGGCCGTGTCCGATCATCACGTGAGACGGACTAGTCAACATCGGTGAACATCTTCATGTTGATCGTATCTACCATACGACTCATGCTCGACCTTTCGGTCTTCTGTGTTTCGAGGCCATGTCTGTACATGCTAGGCTCGTCAAGTTAACCCTAAGTGTTTTTGCTGTGTTCCGAGGCCATGTCTGTACATGCTAGGCTCGTCAACACCCGTTGTATGTGAACGTAAGGATCCATCACACCCGATCATCACGGCGTGCTTAGAAACGACGAACTGTAGCAACGGTGCACAGTTAGGGGAGAACACTTCTTGAAATTTTAATGAGGGATCATCTTATTTACTACCGTCGTTCTAAGCAAATAAGATGTATAAACATGATAAACATCACATGCAATCAAATAATGGTGACATGATATGGCCAATATCATATAGCTCCTTTGATCTCCATCTTGGGGCTCCATGATCATCATCGTCACCGGCATGACACCATGATCTCCATCATCGTGTCTCCATGAAGTTGTCACGTCATCTATTACTTCTACTACTACAGCTAACGGTTAGCAATAAAGTAAAGTAATTACATGACGTTTATGTTGACACGCAGGTCATAAATAAATTAAGACAACTCCTATGGCTCCTGCCGGTTGTCATACTCATCGACATGCAAGTCGTGATTCCTATTACAAGAACATGATCAATCTCATACATCACATATATCATTCATCACATCCTTTTGGCCATATCACATCACATAGCATACCCTGCAAAAACAAGTTAGACGTCCTCTAATTGTTGTTGCATGTTTTACGTGGCTGCTATGGGTTTCTAGCAAGAACGTTTCTTACCTACGCAAAAACCACAACGTGATATGCCAATTGCTATTTACCCTTCATAAGGACCCTTTTCATCGAATCCGATCCGACTAAAGTGGGAGAGACAGACACCCGCCAGCCACCTTATGCAACTAGGGCATGTTTGTCGGTGGAACCGGTCTCACGTAAGCGTACGTGTAAGGTTGGTCCGGGCCGCTTCATCCCACGATGCCGCCGAATCAAGATAAGACTAGTAACGGCAAGCATATTGAACAAAATCAACGCCCACAACTACTTTGTGTTCTACTCGTGCATAGAATCTACGCAATAGACCTAGCTCATGATGCCACTGTTGGGGAACGTAGCATAAATTCAAAATTTTCCTACGTGTCACCAAGATCTATCTATGGAGAGACTAGCAACGAGGGGAAGGAGAGTGCATCTACATACCCTTGTAGATCGCTAAGCGGAAGCGTTCAAGTGAACGGGGTTGATGGAGTCGTACTCGTCGTGATTCAAATCACCGATGATCAAGTGCTGAACGCACGGCACCTCCGCGTTCAACACACGTGCAGCCCGGTGACGTCTCCCACGCCTTGATCCAGCAAGGAGAGAGGGAGAGGTTGAGGAAGACTCCGTCCAACAGCAGCATAACGACGTGGTGGTGATGGAGGAGCGTGGCAATCCTGCAGGGCTTCACCAAGCACCACAGAAGAGGAGGGAGAGAGAGATACAGAGCTGCACCAACGAGGGATCAAATCACATGTGTTTTGGGGCAGCCCTAGGCCTCATATATATAGGGGAAGGGGAGGAGGCTGCGCCCCCTCTAGGGTTCCCACCCCTAAGGGGGGCGGCAGCCCTAGATGGCCAAGGAGGTGG
>NC_053022.1:549906444-550004367 GCF_003073215.2 Triticum urartu
GAAATTCGAGCCCCTCGAACCGAGGTGACATTTTTAGGACGGCGTTTCGATAGGCCGCCATTTTCGGATCCTTGGCGTCAAAGTCTCCATTTATTTGGGATATTGTGAGGTTTGAATCCCCACGCACCTCCAGGCGTTGAATGCTAATGGAGACTGCCATCCGAAGACCATGCAACAGAGCTTCGTATTCGGTTGCATTCACTACAAGAATTCTGTTAATACATGACGGCTCTAGTCTGTCATGGATCAGTGAAAAACTGTCATGGGTGTCCGTCCATGACGGACTTGAAATCTGTCATGTATATCGCGTCATAATTTGACGATGTACTGTCCATGACGGTGCTCGGCCGTCATGGATCTGCCCCAGGCATGCTTAACGGATGTGCTCGTAACGACGTTAACAGGTTTGCCACGTCATCATTTGACATGGATCTGACACAGCAACCCATATAGGAATCGGCCCAGTTAGAATTTTGGCCCACCAGGTGTAATAGGGACGGCCCAAGCAATCAACCCAAATTAAAATTCAGCCCATTAAACTATGGTCGGGCCAAGGCCCACTAATTCACTACAAGCCATACACCCACCTCTAATCTCATTTCTCTTCTCTTTCTAAAAATAACTCTCATTTGTCTTCTCTTCTTCCATGGAAATTTTAAGTCAATATGTATTGTCGGAAACTATATTCTCATTTCATTAAATAAAATGAAAGTTACATAATCAAATCGATAAAGACATATGAACACAAGCAAAAAGATCCCTAAAAACTTAAAATTACAAACATCTCCTCAAGAAGACAAAGCTACTCTCCAGCTCCCCAGCACCGGCGGCGCTCGCCATACGTCAACTGGGGTTAATCCCCGTGCCTTTGTGGTCGCGGATCCGTCCGTACCCGACGAAGTCATCAGAGGGACACACCATTTTCGCAACCATCTGCCTCGAACCATGCTCCTGAATGGCACTCTGTCTCCGAAGAACCCATGGAACTTGTATCACCTGCATGTTGAGAACCTCTAAGAATGGCTCAGAAAATCAGAAACGAAAGGTATGGGAAATATCAAAAGCAACAGGGGGAGGGAAACCTAGTGTTAGTTGAGGCTCACAGTCTGTCGAGGATCCCGCCGGTCCAATGCGACGGAATTCCACCAGGCACATCGTCAGGTGGGGGATGAAGAGGGATCTCGATCACGCCTGTAGTCGTCACGCGCGGCCCATCCAGCTTCTGTACGAAGCGTCCTCAGCAAGTGGGCACCATCCACACCAACGGCAATGGCACCACGTGCACTAGTCTGCCTTCAGGGGCGTTCCCGCCTACGAGACGAGGCTAACATCGCGGAGGCAGATGGTCGCTGTGGGATGCAGAGGGGAAGATGGTCGTGGATGGCGAGGTCGCGGCGGCTACTAACCCGGCGGTTGGGGGATGCAGAGGGAATGATGGCCATGGATGGCGAGGTTGGGATAGCTGCCAGTCTTTTTTCGGTTGGGATGGCTGCGGCCATGGATAGGGAGGGTGCCATGGATGGGGACGGGGAAGGGGGATGGCGAAGGATCTGGAAGAGGCCGACCGAGATCCACTTCCTCACGGTGGAAGAGAAGAGGGCGTCTCGTGCGTGGGCGGAAGGAAGCACAAAAAGAGGGGGAGGTTTCCTTGCCGTTGGATCTCAGGTGGATGGACGGTTCACATCTGCGATCCGTGGGACGCTTAGTTCAACCAATCGGAGCACAGGTTTGCCCTCATACTGGATTTCCACTTCGCTGGAAACTATATCGGGCCACTGTTGATAGTGAGGCCGGCCCAGAATTCCTTTTTTTCAGTTATTCAAATAACCCAATAAGGCATCCTTGTGGAGTAACTTGGAAAAAAGAATTATCATATATAGCACAATAAATTTTTCATGTAAGTATAGTTGCACACGAGGTGAACAACAAACTAGAAAAGCATGCGTGCCTACTTTTCATTTAGATTTGGAACATTATTTTTGGCACATATTTGAATAAATGTTGTAATAGACCTACAATTTTTGCAATACATGATTTTCTTTTGATCTACAATTATGTTCCTTAAAATGTATGCGTATTTCTCAAAAGTACATAAACGTTTCAAACTTTGAAGAAAGGTTAATTTTGTGTTCCCATAAACGATTTGCAAAAGATCAATGGTTTGTTATGCATAATTCAAACTCCTATTTGCAACCTATCAAAAAATGGTTAACACAAATATGTTTTGTCAAACCAATTTTTCCTGTAACACAACTTGAATTATATGAGCGCATAGGCTCATTAACACAAATATGATTTTTCATGCACATGTAGTTCAAAAATGAATTGTATTCATTAAATGCCTAGAAACGCACTAAAGGAGTTAAATATAGCAAAGGACCCCCAAAAGGCCAAATTTTGACATGGATCATGTAATTGTGTATGTTTTATTAGTGTAGAAAACAATTCAAGGACAAAGGATGAAGCAGTGGTCACTTTGCCTTCAATCCTGGTTGTTGCCTCTCGAAACCTAGATTCTTTCGTGAGATGATCCAGTTTCAAAGCAGCGCATGTTACAAATTTTACAAAACCTTCTCAAGTTTTTACCACAAGTTTTGGGTGTCATGTGTGGGTACCATGCCAAATTTCATGACTTCCAGACTTAGTTTGCATTTTTCAGAATTAAAAGGGTATACTCCATGCTCGGGATCGTGTCTTAGCACCATCATGTTTAGAATTTCTTTCCTTTTATTGCATCGGCCTAAACATATACTTGCTAACAAAAATATGATTTTTCAAACAAATTTTGTAAACTTTTTCGTGCACCTGCAGTTTAAAATTGAATTGTATTCATTAATTGCATTGAATGACTTAAATATAACAAACTGACTCTGAAAAAGTCAAATTTTGATATGGTTTCATGTATTGGAGTATGTTGCATGCAATTTGACCAACAGAAAAAGTAATGGTTGTTTCGTGTTCAAACCTGACCCGTCGCTTCTTGAAACCTAGTCTTTTGTTCTTTAGCTTAAATTGGTTAAAATATATTCTATGTTGTGTTTCGAGTCAATAGAATATGCATAGAACATTTTTTAATATATTAATATATTACTCAGTGCACATTGGTATCGCAACAATATCTTAGCATCTATCTATCGATGATCCTCTTCAAGTGATTTTCCCTTTCATTCTTGATGGATTCAAACGATTTTTCTGACAATTGTTTTCCATTGGTTTTATTTTTATTTTTCCAAGTACATGTTTATACTTGTTGTTGATTTTCTTTCCTTTTGAGAAAAGAAATATAATAAAAATTTACAAATGCCATCATAATACTTTAAGAAAGTGTAACTGCATTTGGAATAATGGACAAACATGTTTTTGTACAATGTATCGTATCTATTAAAAAGTTGTCGATGCATTTTTAGAAAATGTTCGCCATGCATTAATAAAAATGCCAACGTGTACTTTTAAATTTTGTTCAATTTGTTTTTAGGAAATGTTAGACGTGTATTAAAAAAATATTGTGTAATAATTGTGCATGCTTTTGGTCCTGAATGAATATACATAAATTTACAGATTAATTTTTAATACACATCGAACTGTGTAAAGCCACATCAATTTAGGAAAAAGTTCATGTTTGGCTCTTCAAGGTACACACTAATGAAAATAAATAAATATTTTTAATACACAATATTTGCAACTTTTATAAGAGAAACGAATAAATAAAAAATAAAAACAGGAGTGTCTACACATATGGGCGGAATGGATGAAGCAAACTATTGATTTGGTATTCTTTTGTGTCACTTACTATTATTTGTACCTTTTTTGTCATGTTTAATCTATTGGTTCCATTCTTAAGGATTGAGTTTCCGTTCTACATATATTGTGCAATGGAGCAATTTATATATGCCTGGCATGAGGAGTTCCTTGGATAGTGAGGTATTATTTGGCGAGTGTTGATATTCTTTGGTTATACGAATTAAAAAAAGGACCTGGTATGGAGTCACGCTACGACATCATGAGACTATGCTCAGAATTTGCAAAAGGTTAAACATGTATTTAAAAATGTTAAACAAGCATTCATAAAATGTTTATTAAGCATTCGGAAAAAAAATTGAACGCGCATATAAAATTATTTCTCATGTACAAAAAATGATTTTTATCATGTATATAAAATGTTATAAAGAATTTGAAAAAAAGGATGAACAAATATTTGAAAAATGTTAAAAAAGCATTCGAAAAATATTGAACAGGAATAGAGAAATTGTTGACCATGTATCAAAAAAATATGATTTTTTATCATGTATATTAATTGTTAATAAAGAATTTTGAAAAAATGATGAGCAAGTATTTGAAAAATGTTAAACTAGCATTTTGGGAGTGCTAAATGTGTATAGAAAAAATGTTGACCATGTATTAAAAAATAATGAGTTTTTATCATGTAGATAAAAATGAATTATAATAAAACAACCGGAGAAGAAAAAGAAAAAAACAAAACAAGAAGAAAACTGAGAAACCGGCTCTAGTTACCTTAAGAGGGACCCCCCACCCCCAACTACAAAACAAGATTGGGAGGTTGGCGCAGTGGCTAGCAAGGATCTACATATTTCTTGAAGTATTGCGATCAATCCCCGCTGCTGCACCTTTTTATATTTCTTTTGTTTACAAAAATGAGCTTCTATCTCGCATGCGAGAATACATAGCGCTTTTTAGGTGAGAATACATAGCGTTTCTGCACACACGGCATATGAGCATGCATGTGTACAATAATTTTTTTTAAATAATGGAAACAAAATTAAGAAATAATCTGATTTTTTATTTTTGTTAAAGCTGACAGGATTTCTATGATCAAGGCCCTTGTTTCAAACCGGTGAGTTTTTTAACAAAACCGGTGACTAATTATGTCGGTCTCAAAAACAAGTGGCTTCTCTGTATACCGGGGTAGATGAGCATGCGTGTGAACACTAAACTAGAAAAAAAATGGCAAAAAATCAGAAAATATATGATTTTTGTTAGAGCTAATGAATTTCCTACGAGCACGGTTCAGCTTCAAACTTTTGCTTTTATACGGCCTTACGTGGACCCCATAGTGGGTCCTTAAGACACCCGACACCTTATTGTCGGGTCCCACAATGGCCTGCGACCTGCAAAGTCTGGCCCTAAGGATGTTCAGTCCGTGATGGACAATATGGTCCATATACAATGTTAAAATAATAGTATGGCTGCTCAATCCATGATGATTTTTGTGACGGTCTGTCGATGTCCGTCATAAAAGGGTATAGTTTTGGGGGGTGTTCAAGTCTGGGTGATCCGTGACGGTTTCCATGACAGTTTACCACAACGTCATGAGAAATCCGTCATGGATTAACAGGTTTCTTATAGTGATTGTTGGAGTCTGTATACAATATTTGTAGTACGTACTGAACGGTATCCCCGGTTGGGGATGTCAGGACGACGCCAGCCCCTAGACCGGCCAGCATTTTAGAACCGTCGAAGTGCATGATCTAGTTGGAGTATGCGCCATACTCTTTAGGGAGTTCGGCCTCCGTCCATTCGGTGACAAAGTCGGCCAATACTTGCGATTTAATGGCTCGTCGGGGTTTTTATGTTATGTCGAACAGGAGGAGCTCAATGGCCCAATTGGCAATCCGGCCCGTAGTGTCGCGGTTGTTTCTAATATCATTAAGTGGCACTTCCGAGGCTACCGTAATCGAACACTCTTGAAAGTAGTGTCGTAGCTTCTGGGACGCCATGAATACCGCATAGGCTATCTTTTGATAATGTGGGTACCGTGATTTGCATGGAGTGAGGACAGTGGATACATAGTATACCGGCTTTTGAAGAGGGAATTTATGTCCGGCAGCTTCTCGTTCGACGACGAGCACTGCGCTTACAACTTGATGAGTTGCCGCAATATACAATAGCATTGGTTCGCCAATGTTTGGCACGTCCAGGATCGGGTTGGTTGCCAAAATGGCCTTTATTTCATCCAATCCGGCTGTGGCAGCGTCCGTCCACTCGAAGTGTTCGGTGCGCCGAAGAAGGCGATAAAGGGGTAAAGCTTTTTCTCCTAAGCGGGAGATAAAGCGGCTTAGAGCCGCCATGCATCCAGTTAACTTCTGGATTTGTTTGAGGTCTGTTGGTGTAGCCAACTCTGACAAAGCTCGGATTTTGGCCGGATTAGCTTCGATACCTCTACTGGAGATAATGAAACCCAGGAGCTTTCCGGCTGGTACGCCGAAAACGCATTTTTCCGGATTGAGCTTGATGTCGTATGTTCGGAGGTTGTCAAATGTGATCCTCAAGTCGTCTATCAAAGAGTCGACATGTTTGGTTTTAACAACCACATCATCTATGTATGCCTCTACTGTTTTGCCGACTTGTTTCTCCAGACATGTCTGAATCATGCGCTGATATGTTGCGCCGGCATTCTTGAGCCCAAAAGGCATTGTGTTAAAACAGAAGGGACCATATGGTGTGATGAATGCCGTTGCGGCTTGGTCGGACTCTGCCATCTTGATTTGATGGTAACCGGAGTATGCATCGAGGAAACACAATGACTCGTGTCCTGCGGTAGCATCAATGATTTGATTGATGGGTGGGAGGGGGAAGGGATCCTTTGGGCAAGCTTTATTGAGGTCTTTGAAATCGACACAAAGGCGCCAGGATTTTGCTTCTTTGGTACCATCACCAGGTTTGCTAGCCAGTACGGGTGTTTTATTTCTTTGATGAATCCAGCCTCCAATAACTTGGCTAGTTCCTCTCCCATGGCTTGTCTCTTAGGTTCGGAGAAACGCCGAAGAGCTTGCTTGACCGGCTTGAATCCCTTTAGGATATTGAGGCTATGCTCGGCCAGCCTGCGTGGGATTCCTGGCATGTCTGAGGGATGCCAGGCGAATATGTCCCAGTTCGTGCGCAGGAACTCTCGTAGTGCGGCATCCACAGCGGGGCTTAGCTGTGCCCCGATGGAGGCTGTTTTTGTAGGGTCCGTTGGGTGGACTTGGATCTCTTGTCGAGTATCACGTCGTCCCTGTCCACTGTGGAGCATAGCGTGGTTAATTCCTCGGCCGAGAGGGCTTCGGATAATGCCTCGAGGGCCAATGCGGCTGTTTTGTTTTCGGCGCGGAGTGCTGTGTCCGGATCACTGGCGAGAGTGATGATTCCGTTGGGCCCAGGCATTTTGAGCTTCATGTACCCATAATGGGGTACGGCTTGGAAGATTTTGAATGCCTCCTATCCTAAAAGAGCGTGATAACCACTGCTGAACGGGGCCACTTGGAATGTAATTTCTTCGGACCTGTAATTATCCGGCGTGCCGAATACTACATCTAGTGTGATTTTCCCAGCACAGCGTGCTTCCCAACTGGGGTGATTCCTCTAAAGGTTGTGCTACTTTGCTCAATGCGGTTCCAGTCTATTTCCATCTTTTGAAGAGTTTCCTCATAGATGAGGTTTAATCCGCTGCCGCCGTCCATGAGTACTTTGGTGAGTCGAAAGCCGTCCATGATTGGACTGAGGACCAGTGCGGCTGGTGCTCGGGCTGTTCGGAATTTAGGTTCGTCACTCGCATTAAAGGTAATAGCCGTGTCACTCCATGGATTTATTGCTGCTACGTGGCAGATTTCGTCCATGTTGCGGAGTGTTCGCTTGCGTCTATTATTTGACGCGAAGGTCTCAAAGACCGTTAACACCGTATTGTTATCCACGGGATGGTGCTCTATGGTATTTGGGAGAAGTAGATCCTCACCACTTTTGGCCACCTGCCGGAGTATCCAACATGCTCTAAGGCTATGCGTTGGTATTGTATCCGTTGTACTATGAATTTTGCAGGGTCCATTGAGCCATCCTTCCAGTACGGTTCCGTACCCTGTAGAGGGTTTTTGCTTTTTGGTAGTTGACCCGGGTGTATTGTGATAATGCACCCTATTGTTTCGGACTGGGTTTGTATTCAGGGCTGGATTATCCCACAAGATTATTTCGGTTTTCTAGGCACTTTCCATCGCACAGTACTTTCGTACTATGGATGCCAAGTCAGCGAAGCGTGTTATCTCACGGCGATTTATGGCATTAAGGATTCCCTTGTCCGTGCAATTATTGCAGAAAAATAGGATTGCGTCTTCCTCGCGACTGTCCTTAACCTTGTTCATCGCAAGGAGGAATCTGGCCCAATAGTGATGTACTGTTTCCTGGGGCTCTTGCCTGATGTGGGAAAGATCGCTTACGTTTGGGTGGGTGGGTGTAATTGAATCTGAACCCTCACCTGATCTGGGATCCAGGGGCCGAGGAATTTCCAATTTTGGAAGTTCCGGTTTCGGGGTGTGACCCGATGATCCTGGCCCGCTGCCTGACTCTAAGTTCAGGGATTGGATGTTGTCCTCCTGCGAACGGGCGTCCGGCTCAGAGAGCTCGGGAATCCGGACATAGTTGGTCCTCAAGATGGAGGAAAGGTCGCCGCATTGTTCCTCCACCACTGCAATATGATGGGTGACCGGTGCAGAGTTAATCTCCCTTTGATCGGGTTTAAGCCCAATCCGATCATAGTCCGTAGCGACTCCCAAGGTGGTGATGCAATCTAAGAGCTCCTTTAAGGAGGCGAGCTCCATTGGATCCATCTGTTCGGCGAGTGCCGATTTGACGTGGAGGCTGTTTTCGATGACCCGAGAAGTCATCATCGGCGCGGCGGCCGAACACGCGGTCATGATGAAACCGCCTAGCCGGAGAGTTTGGCCAACAACCAAAGCTCCCCCGACAGTAGTACCGTCTTTAAAGATGAGACGGGACATCCTTCCTTCTAGCGACGGCACAGAGGAACTCTCAATGAAAGCACCAATGTCGGTGTCAAAACCGGCGGATCTCGGGTAGGGGGTCCCGAACTGTGCGTCTAGGCGGATGGTAACAGGAGGTAGGGGACACGAAGTTTTACCCAGGTTCGGGCCCTCTTGATGGAGGTAAAACCCTACGTCCTGCTTGATTAATATTGATGATATGGGTAGTACAAGAGTAGATCTACCACGAGCTCGAAGAGGCTAAACCCTAGAAGCTAGCCTATGGTATGATTGTCTGTTGTCCTACGGACTAAAACCCTCCGGTTTATATAGACACCGGAGAGGGCTAGTGTCGGTGTCAAAACCGGCGGATCTCGGGTAGGGGGTCCCGAACTGTGCGTCTAGGCTGGATGGTAATAGGAGGCAAGGGACACGAAGTTTTACCCAGGTTCGGGCCCTCTTGATGGAGGTAAAACCCTATGTCATGCTTGATTAATATTGATGATATGGGTACAAGAGTAGATCTACCACGAGATCGGAGAGGCTAAACCCTAGAAGCTAGCCTATGGTATGATTGTTTTGTCTGTTGTCCTACGGACTAAAACCCTCCGGTTTATATAGACACCGGAGAGGGTTAGGGTTACACAAAGTCGGTTACAATGGTAGGAGATCTGCATATCCGTATCGCCAAGCTTGCCATCCACGCCAAGGAAAGTCCCTTCCGGACACGGGACGAAGTCTTCAATCTTGTATCTTCATAGTCCAGGAGTCTGGCTAAAGGTATAGTCCGGCCATCCGGACACCCTCTAATCCAGGACTCCCTCAGTAGCCCCTGAACTAGGCTTCAATGACGACGAGTCCGGCCCGCAGATTGTCTTCGGCATTGCGTGGCGGGTTCCTCCTCCAAGTACTTCATAGAAGATTTTGAACACAAAGATAGTGTCCAGCTCTGTAAAATAACTTTCCACATATTGCCATAGAGAGAATGATAGTTACACAAATCTAATCTGCTGACGTATTCCGTAGTGTGACACACCATGGCCAAGCCTTTATCCGAGTCGTTTCATTATCCCACCTCAGCGCGTCATGCGAGGCAGTTTCCTTGGCACGTCTTGTTAAAGCAGAGATCGTGTCCCCTTATTCCGGGATTCTCATCAATACGGGCGTGGGTAACCCAACCGCTTCAAGGACTCCTAGATTATAGGCAAGTCCAAACGGACACGGAGAGGACGCTTGATATGCACCCTCTTTATAAAGGGACAAGGCTTTTATTTTTCCCTCCCATGCTCAATCGAATCCTTCCCCCACCTCAAGCTCAAACGCCAGAAGTTCAGGTCAGGTGCTCCGAACCTTCAGTCATGTCCGGATCTAGCCTTCAAGGCCGATGGGTGCCTTCCTCCGTCATGGAAGAAGACATCAAAAAGTTGAGGGAGGCCAGATATCTGACCGCCGAGATTTTGCATCGGCTGCCTCCCCGAAGGCAGGCCGTCCCTGTTGGAAATATGCCCTAGAGGCAATAATAAATTGGTTATTATTATATTTCGTTGTTCATGATAATCGTTTATTATCCATGCTATAATTGTATTGATAGGAAACTCAGATACATGTGTGGATACATAGACAACACCATGTCCCTAGTGAGCCTCTAGTTGACTAGCTCGTTGATCAATAGATGGTTACGGTTTCCTGACCATGGACATTGGATGTCATTGATAACGGGATCACATCATTAGGAGAATGATGTGATGGACAAGACCTAATCCTAAGCCTAGCACAAAGATCGTATAGTTCGTATGCTAAAGCTTTTCTAATGTCAAGTATCATTTCCTTAGACCATGAGATTGTGCAACTTCCGGATACCGTAGGAGTGCTTTGGGTGTATCAAACGTCACAACGTAACTGGGTGGCTATAAAGGTGCATTACAGGTATCTCCGAAAGTGTCTGTTGGGTTGGCACGAATCGAGACTGGGATTTGTCACTCCGTGTAAGCAGAGAGGTATCTCTGGGCCCACTCGGTAGGACATCATCATATGCGCAATGTGACCAAAGAGTTGATCACGGGATGATGTGTTACGGAACGAGTAAAGAGACTTGCCGGTAACGAGATTGAACAAGGTATTGGATACCAACGATCGAATCTCGGGCAAGTAACATACCGATAGACAAAGGGAATTGAATACGGGATTGATTAAGTCCTTGACATCGTGGTTCATCCGATGAGAACATCGTGGAACATGTGGGAGCCATCATGGGTATCCAGATCCCGCTGTTGGTTATTGACCGGAGAACGTCTCGGTCATGTCTGCATGTCTCCCGAACCCGTAGGGTCTACACACTTAAGGTTTGGTGACGCTAGGGTTATGAAGATATGTGTATGCAGTAAACCGAATGTTGTTCGGAGTCCCGGATGAGATCCGGATGTCACGAGGAGTTCCGGAATGGTCCGGAGGTAAAGAATTATATATAGGAAGTGCTGTTTCGGCCATCGGGACAAGTTTCGGGGTTATCGGTATTGTACCGGGACCACCGGAAGGGTCCCGGGGGTCCACCGGGTGGGGCCACCTGCCCCGGGGGGCCACATGGGCTGTAGGGGGTGTGCCTTGGCCTATATGGGCCAAGGGCACCAGCCCCAAGAGGCCCATGCGCCAAGAGATGGGAAAAAGAGGAGAGTCCTAAAAGGGGAAGGCACCTCCGAGGTGCCTTGGGGAGGATGGACTCCTCCCCACCCTTGGCCGCACCCTTCCTTGGAGGAAGGGGCAAGGGCTGCGCCTCCCCCTCTCCCTTGGCCCTATATATAGTGGGGAAAAAGGAGGAGCAAACCAATCTAAGGCCTGGCGCCTCCCTCTCCCTCCCGTGACACATCTCCTCCTCCCGCAGCGCTTAGGCGAAGCCCTGCTACTGTGACGCCCTGCATCCACCACCACGCCGTCGTGCTGCTGAATCTTCATCAACCTCTCCCTCTCTCCTTTCTGGATCAAGGCGTGGGAGACGTCATCGGGCTGTACGTGTGTTGAACGCGGAGGTGCCGTCCGTTCGGCACTAGGATCATCGGTGATCTGAATCACGACGAGTACGACTCCATCAACCCCGTTCACTTGAACGCTTCCGCTTAGCGATCTACAAGGGTATGTAGATGCACTCTCCTTCCCCTCGTTGCTAGTCTCTCCATAGATAGATCTTGGTGATACGTAGGAAAATTTTGAATTTCTGCTACGTTCCCCAATAGTGGCATCAGAGCCAGGTTTATTGCGTAGATTCTATGCACGAGTAGAACACAAAGTAGTTGTGGGCGTTGATTTTGTTCAATATGCTTGCCGTTACTAGTCTTATCTTGATTCGGCGGCATCGTGGGATGAAGCGGCCTGGACCAACCTTACACGTACTCTTACGTGAGACCGGTTCCACCGACAAACATGCACTAGATGCATAAGGTGGCTGGCAGGTGTCTGTCTCTCCTACTTTAGTCGGATCGGATTCGATGAACAGGGTCCTTATGAACGGTAAATAGCAATTGGCATATCACGTTGTGGTCTTTGCGTAGGTAAGAAACGTTCTTGCTAGAAACCCATAGCAGCCACGTAAAACATGCAAACAACAATTAGAGGACGTCTAACTTGTTTTTGCAGGGTATGCCATGTGATGTGATATGGCCAAAAGGATGTGATGAATGATATATGTAATGTATGAGATTGATCATGTTCTTGTAATAGATGATCATGGAGCCCCAAGATGGAGATCAAAGGAGCTACATGATATTGGCCATATCATGTCACTATTTGATTACATATGATGTTTATCATGTTATGCATCTTGTTTACTTAGTACGACGGTAGTAAATAAGATGATCCCTCATTAAAATTTCAAGAAGTGTTCTCCCCTAACTGTGCACCGTTGCTACAGTTCGTCGCTTCGAAGCATCACGTGTTAATCGGGTGTGATAGATCCTTTCGTTCACATACAACGGGTGTAAGAAGTTTTACACATGCAAAAACACTTAGGGTTAACTTGACGAGCCTAGCATGTGAAGACATGGCCTCGGAACACAGAGACCGAAAGGTCGAGCAAGAGTCGTATAGAAGATACGATCAACATGAAGATGTTCACCGACGTTGACTAGTCCGTCTCACGTGTTAATCGGACACGGCCTAGTTCACTCGGGTCATGTAATCACTTAGATGACTAGAGGGATGTCTATCTAAGTGGGAGTTCATAAGATGAACTTAATTATCCTGAACATAGTCAAAAAGGATTTTGCAAATTATGTCGTATCTCACGCTATAGTTCTACTGTTTAGATATGTTCCTAGAGAAAAATTAGTTGAAAGTTGATAGTAGCAATTATGCGGACTAGGTCCGTAAACTGAGGATTGTCCTCATTGCTTCATACAAGGCTTATGTCCTTAATGCACCGCTCAGTGTGCTGAACCTCGAACGTTGTCTGTGGATGTTGCGAACATCTGACATACACGTTTTGATAACTACGTGATAGTTCAGTTAAACGGTTTAGAGTTGAGGCACCAAAGATGTTTTTTGAAACATCGCGAAACATATGAGATGTTTCGAGGGCTGAAATTGGGATTTCAGGCTCGTGCCCACGTCAAGAGGTATAAGACCTCCGACGATTTTCTTAACCTGCAAACTAAGGAGAAAAGTTCAATTGTTGAACTTGTGCTCGGATTGTCTGAGTACAACAATCATTTGAATCAAGTGGGAGTTGATCTTCCAGATAAGATAGTGATGTTTCTCCAAAGTCATTACCACCAAGCTGCTAGAGCTTCGTGATGAACTATGATATATCAGGGACATATATGATGATCCTTGAGATATTCGCGATGTTTGACACCGCGAAAGTAGAAATCAAGAAGGAGCATCAATTGTTGATGGTTGGTGAAACCACTAGTTTCAAGAAGGGCAAGGGCAAGAAGGGATACTTCATGAAACGGCAATTCAGCTGCTGCTCTAGTGAAGAAACCCAAGGTTGAACCCAAACCCGAGACTAAGTGCTTCTGTAATAAGGGGAACAACCACTGGAGCATAATTACCCTAGATACTTGGTAGATGAGAAGGCTGGCAAGGTCGATAGAAGTATATTGGATATACATTATGTTAATGTGTACTTTACTAGTACTCCTAGTAGCACCAGGGTATTAGATACCGGTTCGGTTGCTAAGTGTTAGTAACTCGAAATAAAAGCTATGGAATAAACGGAGACTAGCTAAAGGTGAGCTGACGATATGTGTTGGAAGTGTTTCCAATGTTGATATGATCAAGCATCGCACGCTCCCTCTACCATCGATATTGGTGTTTGCGTTGAGCATAGACATGATTGGATTATGTCCATCGCAATACGGTTATTCATTTAAGGAGAATAATGGTTACTCTGTTTATTTGAATAATACCTTCAATGGTCTTACACCTATAATGAATGGTTTATTGAATCTCGATCGTAGTGATACACATGTTCATGCCAAAAGATAGTAATGATAGTACCACCCACTTGTGGCACAGCCACGTAAGTCATATCGGTATAAAACGCATGAAGAAGCTCCATGTTGATGGACCTTTGGACTCACTCATTTTTGAAAAGTTTGAGACATGCGAACCATGTCTATTGGTGTATATGCATGAAGAACCTCCATGCAAATGGACCATTTTGTACTCGCTTGATTTTGAATCACTTGAGACATGCAAATCATACCACATGGGCAAGATGACTGAAAGCCTCGTTTCAGTAAAATGGAACAAGAAAGCAACTTGTTGGAAGTAATACATTTTGATGTGTGCATTCCAATGAGTGCTGAGGCGTGTAGTGGATATCATTATGTTCTTACTTCACAGATGATTTGAGTAGATATTGAGTATATTTACTTGATGAATCACGAGTCTGAATTATTGAAAGGTTCAAGTAATTTCAGGGTGAAGTTGAAAGATCGCCGTGACAAGAGGATAAAATATCTATGATATGATCATAGAGATGAATATCTGAATTACAAGTTTGGCACAGAATTAAGACATTGTGGAAATTGTTTCACAACTAATACAGCCTGGAACACCATAGTGTGATGGTGTGTCCGAACATCATAACTGCACCCTATGGGATATGATGCATACCATGATGTCTCTTATCGAATTACCACGATAGTTTATGGGTTAGGCATTAGAGACAACCACATTCACTTTAAATAGGGCACCACGTAATTCCGATGAGATGACACCGTATGAACTATGGTTTAGAGAAACCTAAGCTGTCATTTCTTAAAAGTTTGGGGCTGCGATGCTTATGTGAAAAAGTTTCAGGCTGATAAGCTCGAACCCAAAGCGGATAAATGCATCTTCATAGGACACCCAAAACAGTTGTGTATACCTCCTGTCTCAGATTTGAAAGCAATAAGGGATTGTTTCTAGAATCGGGTCCTTTCTCGAGGAAAAGTTTCTCTCGAAAGAATTGAGTGGGAGGATGGTGGAGACTTGATGAGGTTATTGAACCGTCTCTTCAACTAGTGTGTGGCAGGGCACAGGAAGTTGTTCCTGTGGCACCTACACCAATTGAAGTGGAAGATTATGATAGTGATCATGAAACTTCAGATCAAGTCACTACCAAACCTCGTAGGATGACAAGGGTGCGTACTACTTCAGAGTGGTGCGTAATCCTGTCTTGGAAGTCATGTTGCTAGACAACAATGAACCTACGAGCTATGGAGAAGCGATGGTGGGCCCGGATTCTGATAAATGGCTCGAGGCCATAAAATCCGAGAGAGGATCCATGTATGAAAACAAAGTGTAGACTTTGGCAGAACGGCTCGATGGTCGTAAGGCTATTGAGTGTAGATGGATTTTAAAAGGAAGATGGACAATGATGGTAAATGTCACCATTAAGAAAGCTCGACTTGTCGTTAAGATGTTTTCTGACAAGTTCAAGGAGTTGACTACGGTGAGATTTTCTCACTCGTAGCGATGCTAAGAGTCTGTTGGAATTATATTAGCAATTACTGCATTATTTATGAAATCCTGCAGATAGGATGTCAAAACATTGTTTCCTCGACGATTTTCTTGAGGAAAGGTTGTATGTGATACAACTGGAAGGTTTTGTCAATCCTGAAAGATGCTAATAAGTATGCAAAGCTCCAGCAATCCTTCTAAGGACTGGAGTAAGCATCTCGGAGTTGGAATGTATGTTTTGATGATGATCAAAGTTTTTGGGTGTACACAAAGTTTATGAGAAACTTGTATTTCCAAAGAAGTGAGTGGGAGCACTATAGAATTTCTGATGAATATATGTTGTTGATCGGAAATGACGTAGAATTTCTGGAAAGCATATAGGGTTATTTGGAAAGTGTTTTTCAATGGAAAGCCTGGATTAAGCTATTTGAGCATTGAGCATCAATATCTATAAGGATAGATCAAAACGCTTAATGGTACTTTCAAATGAGCACATACCTTGACATGATCTTGAAGGTGTTCAAGATGGATCAGTCAAAGAAGGAGTTCTTGCCTGAGTTGCAAGGTATGAAGTTAAGACTTAAAGCTCGACCATGGCAGAATAGAGAGAAAAGACGAAGGTCGTCCCCTATGCTTAAGACGTAGGCTCTACAGTATGCTATGCTGTGTACCGCACCTGAAATGTGCCTTGCCATGAGTCAGTCAAGGGGTACAAGAGTGATCCATGAATGGATCACAGGACAGCGGTCAAAGTTATCCTTAGTAACTAGCGGACTAAGGAAGTTTCTCGATTATGGAGGTGGAAAAAGAGTTCGTCGTAAAGGGTTACGTCGATGCAAGCTTAACACCTATCCGGATAGCTCTGAGTAGAGATACCGGATGCATATAATGGAGCAACAATTTAGAATAGCTCCAAGCAGAACAGTTATTTGGATTAGCTCCAAATGGAACGTGGTAGCTACATCTAGGAGATGACATAGAGATTTGTAAAGCACACACGGATCTGAAAGGTTCGGACCCGTTGACTAAAACCTCTCTCACAAGCAACATGATCAAACCTAAAACTCATTGAGTATTAATCACATAGTGATGTGAACTAGACTACTGACTCTAGTAAACTCTTGGGTGTTAGTCACATGGCGATGTGACCTGTGAGTGTTAATCACATGGCGATGTGAACTAGATTATTGACTCTAGTGCAAGTGGGAGACTGTTGGAAATATGCCCTAGAGGCAATAATAAATTGGTTATTATTATATTTCGTTGTTCATGATAATCGTTTATTATCCATGCTATAATTGTATTGATAGGAAACTCAGATACATGTGTGGATACATAGACAACACCATGTCCCTAGTAAGCCTCTAGTTGACTAGCTCGTTGATCAATAGATGGTTACGGTTTCCTGACCATGGACATTGGATGTCGTTGATAACGGGATCACATCATTAGGAGAATGATGTGATGGACAAGACCCAATCCTAAGCATAGCACTAGATCGTGTAGTTCGTATGCTAAAGCTTTTCTAATGTCAAGTGTCATTTCCTTAGACCATGAGATTGTGCAACTCCCGGATACCGTAGGAGTGCTTTGGGTGTATCAAACGTCACAACGTAACTGGGTGGCTATAAAGGTGCATTACAGGTATCTCCGAAAGTGTCTGTTGGGTTGGCACGAATCGAGACTGGGATTTGTCACTCCGTGTAAGCAGAGAGGTATCTCTGGGCCCACTCGGTAGGACATCATCATATGCGCAATGTGACCAAAGAGTTGATCACGGGATGATGTGTTACGGAACGAGTAAAGAGACTTGCCGGTAACGAGATTGAACAAGGTATTGGATACCAACGATCGAATCTCGGGCAAGTAACATACCGATAGACAAAGGGAATTGAATACGGGATTGATTAAGTCCTTGACATCGTGGTTCATCCGATGAGAACATCGTGGAACATGTGGGAGCCATCATGGGTATCCAGATCCCGCTGTTGGTTATTGACCGGAGAACGTCTCGGTCATGTCTGCATGTCTCCCGAACCCGTAGGGTCTACACACTTAAGGTTTGGTGACGCTAGGGTTATGAAGATATGTGTATGCAGTAAACCGAATGTTGTTCGGAGTCCCGGATGAGATCCGGATGTCACGAGGAGTTCCGGAATGGTCCGGAGGTAAAGAATTATATATAGGAAGTGCTGTTTCGGCCATCGGGACAAGTTTCGGGGTTATCGGTATTGTACCGGGACCACCGGAAGGGTCCCGGGGGTCCACCGGGTGGGGCCACCTGCCCCGGGGGGCCACATGGGCTGTAGGGGGTGTGCCTTGGCCTATATGGGCCAAGGGCACCAGCCCCAAGAGGCCCATGCGCCAAGAGATGGGAAAAAGAGGAGAGTCCTAAAAGGGGAAGGCACCTCCGAGGTGCCTTGGGGAGGATGGACTCCTCCCCACCCTTGGCCGCACCCTTCCTTGGAGGAAGGGGCAAGGGCTGCGCCTCCCCCTCTCCCTTGGACCTATATATAGTGGGGAAAAAGGAGGAGCAAACCAATCTAAGGCCTGGCGCCTCCCTCTCTCCCCGTTACGTCTCTCTCTCGTAGTATAGGCGAAGCCCTGCTACTGTGACGCCCTGCATCCACCACCACGCCGTCGTGCTGCTGAATCTTCATCAACCTCTCCCTCTCTCCTTGCTGGATCAAGGCGTGGGAGACGTCATCGGGCTGTACGTGTGTTGAACGCGGAGGTGCCGTCCGTTCGGCACTAGGATCATCGGTGATCTGAATCACGACGAGTACGACTCCATCAACCCCGTTCACTTGAACGCTTCCGCTTAGCGATATACAAGGGTATGTAGATGCACTCTCCTTCCCCTCGTTGCTAGTCTCTCCATAGATAGATCTTGGTGATACGTAGGAAAATTTTGAATTTCTGCTACGTTCCCCAACAGTCCCCACCCCCAAACCCAACGAGAACGTCGTGTTCGTCTCCCACTTCCTCTGAGGTCTAGGCCTTGCTCTGGATCCTTTTGTCAGGGGTTTGATGTTTTATTACGGGATAGACTTCCATGATCTAGCTCCGGACTCCTTTCTTCATATCACGACATTTATTGTTGTGTGCGAGGCCTTCCTCCGGGTTACCCCTCACTTTGGCCTATGGCTCAAGACCTTTGAAGTAAAGCCGAAGATGATCAAGGGGCAACATGCAGCGTGTGGAGGTGCCTCAATACGCAAGATGACGGGAGCTCCGTGGCCCAAAGGTTCCATCCCAGAGGTGTCTGAATTGTGGCAATAGGAGTGGTTCTACATCACGGCTCCTAGAAGTGCCAAGTGGGCGGCCGCCCTTGTTTTCCGCTCGGGCCCTCCTCCACAACTGATGTCATAGATCAGCAGAGGTCTGAGCTGGGGTCCAGCCAAGGACGTGCCTATACTGCAAAGCCGCATTCGAGATCTCTTCAATGGAGATTTCAGTTTGGTTGCGGTAATACAAGTTATGCTGGTTCGTCAAGTCCAGCCTTGCAAACGCCGGCCTCTTCACCTGTGGGAGTTCAATCCCGAGGGACCGTGCGTCATTCAAAATTTTCTCGGCCTGACGCACGAGGAGATGTATAAGTCATTCTTCGGACCTCATGTGGAGTGTCCGGAAATCACCGAGGACATGGGCCTGTGTAGTAACCGCGCCGCCGAACAGGTAAGGCATCTTCCGGCCGAACATACTATCTCTCCTTTGTTACGAAGTTATTTCTGAGAGTTCGCTTTTTGACCAGGACTGGCTAACAAAGGCGAAGTTGATTCGGTGTTCGGCCCCCCTCCCTGAGGGTTTGGAAAATCCGGTATTGGAAAAGATGCTCCAGACCGCACCTTGCCCGGAGCCCTTGAAGGAAGATATTGTGGAGGATAATACGGGCGGACGCGGGCCCCCAACGCGGCCCATTCTAACCGAGGGAGCGAGCGTCTCCATGAAGGAAGACGACCAGAAGAGGAAAAGGACTGCGCCCGGGGATTCGGAAGCCGAAGCTTCCAAACGGGAGAGAAGAAGTCTCCCACAGAGGGTCCTACCTAGGGGGCGCTGTTGCCGCACAAAGTCCGCGGGGGGATCAATTCTCCCGCAAGTCGTAAGTGACCCGAAATACTTTAATAGTACAGATATGCCATCTTTTTCTTCTGAGAAAATAACCACCACATATATTTTTGCAGTTCGGGCCTTAGCCCCTCTCAAATGCGCTCGTCTTCGGGGGATCTTCTTCCAGAGATGATGGAGAGCAAAACGCCTCCTCCAGACTCCTCCGCTCCGGAAGCGGGCGACCCTGAAGTGTCGTCGCGGAGGGCCTCTCCGAGTCCGGTGAGGCCAGAAGATAATCCCATTGACCCCCGAAGCTCCCAGTGTCCGGCTCCCAAAGAGAGCAGACAAAAGAGTCCGACACCGTCTAGTGTGCGATCGGATGTTCTGAGGGAGTTGGTGGGGCGAGCGGCCATCTCAGATGAACACCGTGTGCTGATGAATACAGTGATGGAGAGAATCTCGTCCGTCGAAATCGGATTGCGTGAAGCTTTTATGAGTCTACTGACAGGCTTTAAGGTACGTAAAAGAATCTATGATAGTCCTGCACATGCTAGGTGTGCCCTGTGTAGATAGTAGCCCCTGAGACTCTCGTTGTCGTCGGAAACGACGACGAACAGAGGATCATATTCCCAGGTAATAACCATACTGCCTCTATGTGCAGGTGATGGATGCTCCGGTGGCTAGCCGGACTAGCGAGTTTGCCCATTTAGAACGACAGTTGGATGCGGCAGACGCCGACATCGAGCTTGTTAACAAAAGGCTTGACGAGGCACAGGGTAAGTGTCATTATCTGGTAAACGCCACATAGGAAGAGCAGCATGATGCCAGTATCTTTAATATGTTGTGACTGCAGATGGAGCTGCCACTGTTGAGGCCTTGCGGGCAGAACTTGCCCGAGCCAAGGAACAAGCAAGGTTGGGTAATGCGGCTGCTTTGAAGGCGGCCGAAGAGTTGGAAGCCGAGAAGGCCGCGCATGGCGAGAGCCGAGACAAGATGGCCAAGATGGCCATAGAATTAAAAGCCGCCACCGACCGTTGTCGGGTTCTTGAAAAGGAAAACCAAGCGAAGGCATCGGACCTTGAGAAGGCTGCTGCGACGAGAAAAGACCTCCGCTTTGCTATGAGGGCAAACAAGGAGGAGCTGCGGGAAGCCGGGGATATTGTGGCTGGGAAATCCTTTATGTTGCGGAGGAAGTTCGGAGATCCACGGTATGCCCCTCTGGATCGGTAGTGGAGTTCGGAGGATGTGTATATGGATTTGGCGGCGAGCTCTACCGATGCGGCCAAGTACTTCCAGGGTCAGATGGACTGTGAAGTAGACCAGCTGTTTTGGAGACAATTCCATTCTCCCGAGCGTCCTCTTTCATTGACTGACCAATTAGCCGAATGGGCCGAACTAAATAGGTTGTCCGGACTCTCCATAAGGTCTGTTGTTGATCAGCTATGGCCGGAAAGGTCAAAACCGAACAGCTATTTCAGCTTGGTGCAGTAGTTCCCTGACGTGGTGCCGCGCATTAATGCGATGAAGAGGTCGGCGTGCATAGAGGGCGCATGGATGGCCTTTGCCCGTGTTAAAGCATATTTGGCGGAGATGGATGCTACTACTGTTGCAGCGCGGGATTCGGCCATAGGTCGAAGGGCTGCTGAGCACTACTTTGAAGAAGTTCTTAAGGGTGCTCGTTTGATAGAGACACGGTGCTCAAAAAATATTATGTTTGAGTGATACGTAATCTCATTGTAAGAAAAATGCTTTTATAAATTTTCATAAGGCTATTTTTATACTTTTGCCTGAAAGTAATATGATGCCTCCTGGGCGGCCATTTATGTATACATGTGTATAACCTGAAAGATTGCAGTCGTCGGCTTCAACCCCCACGCATATAATGCGGAGGTGCTCGCAAAAACACGCGTTCACACTTAACCCAATGTCTTGGTCCTATTAAGGAGGTGATAGTGGAGCGAGCGAGGCAACCGGACTATAATGCTTTAGCACTTTCACTTAGCCATAGGAGTTTGACAGTGGGGCTACTAGATAGCCCCTGGTGGCTCCGCACTCTCCCGATCTCGGGGTGCGTACATGCCTGGCCGGAAAACAGCCCTTCGTTAAGGCGGAGGAATTCTAACATTCCCACAGGTCATCGAGTGGTTGACCAGTCTCACACTATATCATGACAGTCAGTTTTCGGCTTTCTCTACTAAGGTGCTCGTCCGGATGAACCATGGCACAATCGCAGTAGTTCTCCTGGTGCTACCTTAGCCGGTAAAGCAGAATGTAAGGCACCAAAACACAGGAGCCGGGCAAACCCAACATTTGACCAAAGACAATGATTCGAAGCTGATGCATATAGGGCCAAACTCGCAATGCCGAACACTCCCTAAGGTATTCGGTCTTTGTGGTATAAACCGGGCCTAAATAATGGCCTTTGTAAGAAGCCCCTTGTGTCCAGGTACGTGCATTGTTCTGGCGTGGCCACATGCCAAGACGTCAGCATCCTTCTCAACAGTGGATATGTATCAACAAGAGACAGTAAAAAAGGTTCACGCAGGGTCTTAATCTAAAAAGAATCCTTGGAGCGGGTCCCTGCTGCACGTCTGCGCCTGTGTCTCCATTGTGCCGTATGCTGGACGGGTGTAGCACGATGATCGTCTGTAAAAGAGAGGAATTTAGGTGAAAAAGTTGTCGTGCAAAAAGATAGTTTTTAAAGAAATCATGTATAATTCAAGATGAGAAGAAAAGAAATTGCCACTTGTCTGCGCGTGTTGAGCCCCTTGTATTGACAAATAGGGGTGTGACCATTTATTCGGTATAAGTAGCAGCACCGGACTCTATTAGTTGTGTCTGAGGTCTTGACGACCTATTGGATGCTTTCGCTGGTCCGGGCGCCTTTAGTGTGCGGCTGCTAAGGCAGCCTCACTCTCTTCGGCGCGCAGAGATCGCATTGATATTTCCGTGCACTGTAATGATGCCACGTGGACCAAGAATCTTGAGTGTGAGGGAGGCGTAGTGTGGTATTGCATTAAAGCGAGCGAAAGCTTCGCGTCCGAGCAGTGATTGATAGCCACTTTGAAACGGAGCGATGTGGAAAGTTAAATGCTCGCGACGCAAGTTATTGGGGGAGCCAAATAGAACTTGTAGTAGGAGGGAGCCCGTACAACGAGCCCCTGGGCCTGGCGTTACTCCTTTAAAGGTAGTGTTTCTATGGCGAAATTGTGTTGGGTCTAACCCCATCCCGCGGATTGTATCCTGATATATTAGGTTTAGGCTACTGCCTCCGTCCATCAAGACTCGTGTGAAGTGATATCCGCCAATTACTGGGTCTAATACCAGGGCAGCCCATCCTGCGTGTCGGATACTTGCGATGGTCGAAAGTGATCGGTTGAGACGACCAGTGGCAGGACTTCGCGGTGACAGGCACTTGGGTATATTTTCCTGGGAGTGCCGCGTTGTTTTTTCCCTTGATCACGTGTAACATGTTTACTGTTTTGACTTCTGGTGGAAATTTCTTTTGTTCCCCCATGTCTTGCTTGGGGGGCTCATCCTCGTCTTCACTTGGTGTATCCCCCCCTTGTGTACGGCGTTGAGCTTGCTGAACTACTTGAAGACCCAACATTCTCTGTGGGTATGATTAGCAGGTTTACCAGGGGTACTATGGATCTGACATACTTGGTCCAGAATTTTTTTGAGGCTGGACAATTCATCCCTGGTGCCTTTAGGGGGCGGCTTTTGACCTGGCAGAGAGCTTTTGAATCCGGCATTTACTGTCGTACCCTTCGTGCTGTCTTCTTTATTCCAGCGTTTGTTATTGCTGTTGCGCCGTGATTACTCTTTTCCATCTCTAACTTCAGATGTACTGGGGTCGCTGGTGATGCATCTGGCTAGCCAGCTGTCCTCACCCACGCAAAAGCGGGTCATGAGGTTTGTTAATGCGGCCATCGTTCTCGGCTTATTTTGGCCGAGGTGTCTGGTGAGCCATTCGTCACGGACGCTATGCTTGAAAGCTGCCAAGGCTTCGGCGTCCGGACAGTCGACAATCTGGTTCTTTTTAGTAAGAAACCTGTTCCAAAGCTTTCGGGCTGACTCTCTGGGCTGTTGAGTTATATGACTCAAATCATCTGCATCCGGAGGTCGGACATAAGTCCCTTGAAAATTTGCCCGAAAGGCGTCTTCGAGCTCTTCCCAACTTCCAATGGAGCTTTCGGGGAGGCCTTTGAGCCAGTGACGAGCTGGCCCTTTAAGCTTGAGGGGTAAGTACTTGATGGCGTCGAGATCATCTCCTCGAGCCATATGGATATGAAGGATGTAGTCCTCAATCCAGACCCCAGGGTCTGTTGTTCCGTCGTATGCCTCTATGTTTACGGGCTTGAATCCCTCTGGAAATTCATGGTCCAGCACCTCATCGGTGAAACATAGGGGGTGTGCGGCAGCCCTGTAGCTGGGTGTACCGCATTGTTTGGATGTTTGTTGTGTTGCATCGTATGCTGGGGCGCGCTTGCGTGGTCCATAGATGGATCTTGTTGCGCCGTCCTTTGGGTGCGAGCCCTTGCATGGGTCGCATGTTGTATTGTGAGCGGCATTGTATGCCGCTCTGTGTTGGTAGAGGGGTCGTCTATCCGACCAGGTGGCTGCTTTGATATTTGGTTGTGGGGGGTCTGAGGCCTCCTCATCGAATTCGGGTAGCAGCTTCCGCTTTGGGTAGCTCTTGGAGGGGCGATTGTCGCCGTACCTTGCTGCTGTGTTGAGTATTTTACTCCATCTGATTTGGAATGTGTCTCGCGCGGCCTTGAGCCTTTGCTTCTGCTTTTTAAGACTCCTCGCGGTGGCAACAAGCCTTTTACGGGCATTCTGCTGCTCCAGGTGCCTGTCCGGCGTTATGTCGTCCGGACCATTATCCTTGATAGAATTTGTTTGTTCAGTTTGATTATCCGGATTGCCATTGTCCGGCAGCGGTTCACCCTGCTCCAGCGCTGGGTCTGTGTGATCGCTATTTCTGTCGACGCGGGATTTGGGGCGGCGCTTGCGTCGCCGCTTTGACTGCTTTTCGAGGGAACAAGCTTTCGGTGCGTCCTTCCGCTCCTCATCGTCATCTTTTGGTGCGTCCACCATGTATACATCATATGACGAGGTGGCATTCCAGGGCCCAATAGGCGCTGGTTCTTCATCGTCTCCTTCATCGGCATCCATACCGTCGATGTCTTCGGAGTCGAAGTCGAGCATGTCGGTTAAATCGTCGAGAGTGCCTACAAAGTGGGTGGTGGGTGGGCTTTGAATTTCTTCATTGTCTGTATCCCAATCTTGCTGACCGTAGTCCGGCCAGGGCTCTCCTGATAAAGAGAGAGACTTTAGTGATTTCATAATATCGCCGAAGGGCGAGTGCTGAAAGATGTCCGCGGCAGTAAACTCCATGATCGGCGCCCATCGGATTCGATCGGCAGAGGCGCGAATGGTTCGGAGTCCGGGGAGGAGTCCGGCTCCTTGGAATCATGAGTCTCGCGGAGTGCGGGGCTGGTGTTCGGCTCGATCGCCATTAGGATCGCTGCCCCCGAGGCGGCGTCCAACCACCCATCCTCGATCGGCGCAGTTGGCTCCGAATTAAGGGTCGAAGCCGATGCGGGTGCGGCCTTCAGGGCACTGTTAGGCGGCAGAGCTAGATCATGCTCGTCGTGAGAGTGCGGTGTGCTTGGCATGGCTCGAATCCGTCGAAGATCAAGTCCCCGCGGATGTAAGCCGTGTAGTTTAAACTTCCAAATCTGACCTGACGGACAGGGGCATAGCTTTCGATCTGCTCCAGATGGCCAAGTGAATTGGCCCACTGTGCAAAGCCGCCGAAGACAGAGATCTGTCCGGGGAGACAAGTTTCACCCTGGACCGCGGCACTATCGATGATAGTAGGAGCCATCAAGCCTGACGGTGATGACACAGAGGAACTCTCAATGAAAGCACCAATGTTGGTGTCAAAACCGACGGATCTCGGGTAGGGGGTCCCGAACTGTGCATCTAGGACGGATGGTAACAGGAGGCAAGGGACACGAAGTTTTACCCAGGTTCGGGCCCTCTTGATGGAGGTAAAACCCTACGTCCTGCTTGATTAATATTGATGATATGGGTAGTACAAGAGTAGATCTACCACGAGATCGGAGAGGCTAAACCCTAGAAGCTAGCCTATGGTATGACTGTTCTGTCTGTTGTCCTACGGACTAAAACCCTCCGGTTTATATAGACACCGGAGAGGGTTAGGGTTACACAAAGTCGGTTACAATGGTAGGAGATCTGCATATCCGTATCGCCAGGCTTGCCTTCCACGCCAAGGAAAGTCCCTTCCGGACACGGGGCGAAGTCTTCAATCTTGTATCTTCATAGTCCAGGAGTCCGGCTGAAGGTATAGTCCGGCCATCCGGACACCCCCTAATCCAGGACTCCCTCAGCTAGGGTTACACAAGGTCGGTTACAAAGGAGGAGATATACATATCCGTATTGCCTAGCTTGCCTTTCACGCCAAGTAGAGTCCCATCAGGACACAAGACGAAGTCTTCAATCTTGTATCTTCATAGTCCAACAGTCCGTCCAAAGGATATAGTCCGGCTGTCCGGAGACCACCTGATCCAGGACTCCCTCAGCAAGAACATCCAATCTAGTAGGCCAAACCAAACTGATAATTTGAAGAGACTTGCAAAGATAAGCAATCATACATAAAAGAATACAGAGAAGATTCAAATATTATTCATAGATAGACTTGATCATAAACCCACACTTCATCGGTCTCAACAAACACACCGCAAAAAGAAGATTACATCGAATAGATCTCCACGAGAGAGGGGGAGAACATTGTATTGAGATCCAAAAAGAGAGAAGAAGCCATCTAGCTACTAACTATGGACCCGTAGGTCTGAAGTAAACTACTCACACTTCATCGAAGGGGCTTGGATAATGATGTAGAAGCCCTCCGTGATCGATGCCCCCTCCGGCGGAGCTCCGGAACAGGCCCCAAGATGGGATCTCGTGGATACAGAAAGTTGCGGCGGTGGAATTAGGTTTTTGGCTCCGTCCCTGATTGTTTGGGGGTACGTAGGTATATATAGGAGGAAAAAGTATGTCGGTGGAGCTTCGAGGGGCCCATGAGGCAGGGGGCGCGCCCTAGGGGGGCGCCCTCCACCCTCGTGACCGCCTCGTGGCTTTCTTGACAGAGGGTCCAAGTCTCCTGGATCTTATCTGATGAGAAAATCACGTTTCCGAAGGTTTCATTCCGTTTGGACTCCGTTTGATATTCCTTTTCTTCGAAACCCTAAAACAGGCAGAAAAAACAGCAATTCTAGGCTGGGCCTCCGGTTAATAGGTTAGTCCCAAAAATAATATAAAAGTGGATAATAAAGCCCAATAATGTCTAAAACATTAGATAATATAGCATGGAGCAATCAAAAATTATAGATACGTTGGAGACGTATCAATCATCACTTTCATCAATATTATCAGTTTCAATAATTTCATTCTCTCTAACCCTAGCCAGTTGTTCATCAAGAAATTCACCTAATGGCACAGTAGTATCAAGCATAGAAGTAGTTTCATCATAAGTATCATGCAAAGCAGAAGTGGCTGTTGGGGAACGTTGCAGAAAACAAAAATTTTCCTACGATTTCACCAAGATCCATCTATGAGTTCATCTAGCAACGAGTGATCGGATTGCATCTACATACCTTTGTAGATCACGCGCGGAAGCGTTCAAAGAACGGGGATGAGGAAGGCGTACTCGACGTGATCCAAATCACCGGAGATCCTAGCGCCGAACGGACGGCACCTCCGCGTTCAACACACGTACGGTCAGCGTGACGTCTCCTTCTTCTTGATCCAGCAAGGAGGAAGGAGAGGTTGAGGAAGATGGCTCCAGCAGCAGCACGACGACGTGGTGGTGGTGGAGCTGCAGTACTCCGGCAGGGCTTCGCCAAGCACTATGGAGGAGGAGGATGTGTTGGAGAGGGAGAGGGAGGCACCAAAGGCGTGGGTGAGAAGTCCTCCATCTCCCCACTATATATAGGAGGGCCAAGGGGGGGGGGGCTCCGGCCCTAGGAGATCCAATCTCCTAGGGGGGCGGCGGCCAAGGGAGGAATCCCTCCTCCCCAAGGCACCTAGGAGGTGCCTTCCCCCTTTGGGACTCTTCCCTTCTTGAACCCTAGGCGCATGGGCCTCTTGGGGCTGGTGCCCTTGGCCCATGTAGGCCAAGGCGCACACCCCTACAGCCCATGTGGCCCCCCGGGGCAGGTGGCCCCACCCGGTGGACCCCCGGGACCCTTCCGGTGGTCCCGGTACAATACCGGTGACCCCGAAACTTGTCCCGATGCCCGAAATAGCACTTCCTATATATAATTCTTTACCTCCGGACCATTCCGGAACTCCTCGTGACGTCCGGGATCTCATTCGGGACTCCGAACAACATTCGGGTTACTGCATATACATATCCCTACAACCCTAGCGTCACCGAACCTTAAGTGAGTAGACCCTACGGGTTCGGGAGACATGTAGACATGACCGAGACGACTCTCCGGTCAATAACCAACAGCGGGATCTGGATACCCATGTTGGCTCCCACATGTTCCACGATGATCTCATTGGATGAACCACGATGTCAAGGACTTAATCAACCCCGTATGCAATTCCCTTTGTCTAGCGGTATAATACTTGCCCGAGATTCGATCGTCGGTATCCCGATACCTTGTTCGATCTCGTTACCGGCAAGTCTCTTTACTCGTTTCGTAACACATCATCCCGTGATCAACTCCTTGATCACATTGTGCACATTATGATGATGTCCTACCGAGTGGGCCCAGAGATACCTCTCCGTTTACACGGAGTGACAAATCCCAGTCTCGATTCGTGCCAACCCAACAGACACTTTCGGAGATACCTGTAGTGTACCTTTATAGCCACCCAGTTATGTTGTGACGTTTGGCACACCCAAAGCACTCCTACGGTATCCGGGAGTTGCATAATCTCATGGTCTAAGGAAATGATACTTGACATTAGAAAAGCTTTAGCATACGAACTACATGATCTTGTGCTAGGCTTAGAATTGGGTCTTTGTCCATCACATCATTCTCCTAATGATGTGATCCCGTTATCAATGACATCCAATGTCCATGGTCAGGAAACCGTAACCATCTATTGATCAACGAGCTAGTTAACTAGAGACTTACTAGGGACATGGTGTTGTCTATGTATCCACACATGTATCTGAGTTTCCTATCAATACAATTCTAGCATGGATAATAAACGATTATCATGAACAAGGAAATATAATAATAACTAATTTATTATTGCCTCTAGGGCATATTTCCAACAGTCTCCCACTTGCACTAGAGCCAATAATACAGTTCACATTGATATGTGATTAACACTCAAGGTCACATCCCCATGTGACTAACACCCAAAGAGTTTACTAGAGTCAATAATCTAGTTCACATTACCATGTGATTAACACTCGATGAGTTCTGGGTTTGATCATGTTATGCTTGTGAGAGATGTTATAGTCAACGGGTCTGAATCTTTCAGATCCGTATGTACTTCGCAAATCTCTATGTCATCTTGTAGATGCAGCTACTACGCTATATTTGGAGCCATTTCAAATAACTGTTCTACTTTACGAATCCAGTTTACTACTCAGAATAATCTAGATTAGTGTCAAAGTTTGCATCGGCGTAACCCTTTACGACAAACTCTTTTACCACCTCCATAATCGAGAAAATTCCTTAGTCCACTAGTTACTAAGGATAATTTTGACCGCTGTCTAGTGATCCACTCCTGGATCACCTTTGTACCCTCTTGCCAGACATGTGGCAAGGCACACATCAGGTGCGGTACTCAGCATGGCATACCGTATAGAGCCTATGACAAAAGCATAGGGGATGACATTCGTGCTTTCTCTTTCTTCTGCCGTGTCATTTGAAAGTACCATTAAGAATTTTGATCTATCCTTATAGATCTTGATGCTCAATGTTCAAATAGCTTAATCCAGGCTTTCCATTGAAAAATACTTTCCAAATAACCCTATATGCTTTCCAGAAATTCTACGTCTTTCTGATCAACAATATGTCAACATATATTTATCAGAAATTCTATAGTGCTCCCACTCACTTCTTTGGAAATACAAGTTTCTCATAAACTTTGTATAAACCCAAAATCTTTGATCATCATCAAAGCATACATTCCAACTCCGAGATGCTTACTCCAGTCCCTAGAAGGATTGCTGGAGCTTTGCATACTTATTAGCATCTTTCAGGATTGAAAAAACCTTCCGGTTTGTATCACATACAACCTTTTCCTCAAAAAAACGTCGAGGAAACAATGTTTTGACATCCTATCTGCAAGATTTCATAAATAATGCAGTAATCGCTAATATAATTCCAACAGACTCTTAGCATCGCTACGAGTGAGAAAGTCTCATCGTAGTCAACTCCTTGAACTTGTTGGAAAACATCTTAACGACAAGTCGAGCTTTCTTAATGGTGACATTTACCATCATTGTCCGTCTTCTTTTTAAAATCCATCTGTACTCAACAGCCTTACGACCATCGAGGTTGTTCCGCCAAAGTCTACACTTTGTTTTCATACATGGATCCTCTCTCGGATTTTATGGCCTCGAGCCATTTATCGGAATCCGGGCCCACCATCGCTTCTCCATAGCTCGTAGGTTCATTGTTGTCTAGCAACATGACTTCCAAGACAGGATTATGTACCACTCTGAAGTAGTATGCATCCTTGTCATCCCACGAGGTTTGGTAGTGACTTGATCTGAAGTTTCATGATCACTATCATAAGCTTCCACTTCAATTGGTGTAGGTGCCACAGGAACAACTTCCTGTGCCCTGCCACACACTAGTTGAAGAGACGGTTCAATAACCTCATCAATTCTCCACCATCCTCCCACTCAATTCTTTCGAGAGAAACTTTTCCTCGAGAAAGGACCCGATTCTAGAAACAATCCCTTATTGCTTTCGGATCTGACACAGGAGGTATACCCAACTGTTTTGGGTGTCCTATGAAGATGCATTTATCCGCTTTGGGTTCGAGCTTATCAGCCTGAAACTTTTTCACATAAGCGTCGCGGCCCCAAACTTCTAAGAAATGACAGCTTAGGTTTCTCTAAACCATAGTTCATATGGTGTCATCTCATCGGAATTACGTGGTGCCCTATTTAAAGTGAATGTGGTTGTCTTTAATGCCTAACCCATAAACTATCGTGGTAATTCGATAAGAGACATCATGGTATGCATCATATCCCATAGGGTGCAGTTATGATGTTCGGACACACCATCACACTATGGTGTTCCAGGCTGTATTAGTTGTGAAACAATTTCCACAATGTCTTAATTCTGTGCCAAACTCGTAATTCAGATATTCATCTCTATGATCATATCATAGATATTTTATCCTCTTGTCACGACGATCTTTCAACTTCACCCTGAAATTACTTGAACCTTTCAATAATTCAGACTCGTGATTCATCAAGAATATACTCAACTTCTACTCAAATCATCTGTGAAGTAAGAACATAACGATATCCACTACATGCCTCAGCACTCATTGGATTGCACACATCAAAATGTATTACTCCAACAAGTTGCTTTCTAGTTCCATTTTACTGAAAACGAGGCTTTCAGTCATCTTGCCCATGTGGTATGATTTGCATGTCTCAAGTGATTCAAAATCAAGTGAGTCCAAACGGTCCATTTGCATGGAGTTTCTTCATGCATATACACCAATAGACATGGTTCGCATGTCTCAATCCTTTCAAAAATGAGTGAGTCCAAAGATCCATCAACATGGAGCTTCTTCATGCGTTTTATACCGATATGACTTAAGTGGTAGTGCCACAAGTAGGTGGTACTATCATTACTATCTTTTGGCATGAACATGTGTATCACTACGATCGAGATTCAATAAACCATTCATTTTAGGTGTAAAACCATTGAAGGTATTATTCAAATAAATAGAGTAACAATTATTCTCTTTAATGAATAACCGTATTGCGATAGACATAATCCAATCATGTCTATGCTCAACGCAAACAACAATCTCGATGGTAGAGGGAGCGTACGATATTTGATCAACCTTGGAAATACTTCCAACACATATCGTCATCTCACCTTTAGCTAGTCTCCGTTATTCCGTAGCATTTATTTCGAGTTACTAACACTTAGCAACCGAACCGGTATCTAATATCCTGGTGCTACTAGAAGTACTAGTAAAGTACACATTAACATAATACATCCAATATACTTCTATCGACCTTGCCAGCCTTCTTATCTACCAAGTATCTAGGGTAATTTTGCTCCAGTGGCTGTTCCCTTTATTACTGAAGCACTTAGTCTCGGGTTTGGGTTCAACCTTGGGTTTCTTCACTAGAGCAGCAGCTGATTTGCCGTTTCATGAAGCATCCCTTTTTGCCCTTGCCCTTCTTGAAACTAGTGGTTTGACCAACCATCAACAATTGATGCTCCTTCTTGATTTCTACTTTTGTGGTGTCAAACATCGCGAATATCTCAAGGATCATCATATATGTCCTTGATATATTATAGTTCATCACGAAGCTCTAGCAGCTTGGTGGTAATGACTTCGGAGAACTATCACCATTTCATTTGGAAGATCAACTCCCACTTGATTCAAGCGATTGTTGTACTCAGACAATCTGAGCACAAGCTCAACAATTGAGATTTTCTCCCTTAGTTTGCAGGCTAAGAAAATTTTCGGAGGTCTTATACCTCTTGACGTGGGCACGAGCCTGAAATCCCAATTTCAGCCCTCGAAACATCTCATATGTTTCGCGACATTTCAAAAACGTCTTCGGTGCCTCAACTCTAAGCCGTTTAACTGAACTATCACGTAGTTATCAAAATGTGTATGTCAGATGTTCGCAACATCCATAGACAACGTTCGAGGTTCAGCACACTGAGCGGTGCATTAAGGACATAAGCCTTCTATGAAGCAATGAGGACAATCCTCAGTTTACGGACCTAGTCCGCATAATTGCTACTATCAACTTTCAACTAAATTTCTCTAGGAACATAACTAAACAGTAGAACTGAAGCGCGAGCTACGACATAATTTGCGAAGACCTTCTGACTATGTTCAAGATAATTAAGTTCATCTTATGAACTCCCACTCAGATAGACATCCCTCTAGTCATCTAAGTGATAACATGATCCGAGTCAACTAGGCCCTGTCCGATCATGACGTGAGACGGACTAGTCATCATCGGTGAACATCTTCATGTTGATCGTATCTACCATACGACTCATGCTCGACCTTTCGGTCTCTTGTGTTCCGAGGCCATGTCTGTACATACTAGGCTCGTCAAGTCAACCTAAGTGTTTGTTTCGCGTGTGTAAATCTGTCTTACACCCGTTGTATGTGAACGTTAGAATCTAACACCCGATCATCACGTGGTGCTTCGAAACAACGAACTGTCGCAACGGTGCACAGTTAGGGGGGACACTTTCTTGAAATTTTAATGAGGGATCATCTTATTTACTACCGTCGTTCTAAGCAAATAAGATGTATAAACATGATAAACATCACATGCAATCAAATAGTGACATGATATGGCCAATATCATATTGCTCCTTTTGACCTCCATCTTCGGGGCTCCATGATCATCATCGTCACCGGCATAACACCATGATCTCCGTCATCATGATCTCTATCATCGTGTCTTCATGAAGTTGTCTCGTCAACTATTACTTCTACTACTACAGCCAACGGTTAGCAATAAAGTAAAGTAATTACATGACGTTTATGTTGACACGCAGGTCATAAATAAATTAAGACAACTCCTATGGCTCCTGCCGGTTGTCATACTCATCGACATGCAAGTCGTGATTCCTATTACAAGAACATGATCAATCTCATACATCACATATATCATTCATCACATCCTTTTGGCCATATCACATCACATAGCATACCCTGCAAAAACAAGTTAGACGTCCTCTAATTGTTGTTTGCATGTTTTACATGGCTGCTATGGGTTTCTAGCAAGAACGTTTCTTACCTACGCAAAAACCACAACGTGATATGCCAATTGCTATTTACCCTTCATAAGGACCCTTTTCATCGAATCCGATCCGACTAAAGTGGGAGAGACAGACACCCGCCAGCCACCTTATGCAACTAGTGCATGTCAGTCGGTGGAACCGGTCTCACGTAAGCGTACATGTAAGGTTGGTCCGGGCCGCTTCATCCCACAATGCCGCCGAATCAAGATTGGACTAGTAACGGTAAGCATATTGAACAAAATCAACGCCCACAACTACTTTGTGTTCTACTCGTGCATAGAAACTACACATAGACCTAGCTCTGATACCACTGTTGGGGAACGTTGCAGAAAACAAAAAATTTCCTACGGTTTCACCAAGATCCATCTATGAGTTCATCTAGCAACGAGTGATCGGATTTCATCTACATACCTTTGTAGATCACGCGCAGAAGCGTTCAAAGAACGGGGATGAGGAAGGCGTACTCGACGTGATCCAAATCACCGGAGATCCTAGCGCCGAACGGACGGCACCTCCGCGTTCAACACACGTACGGTCAGCGTGACGTCTCCTTCTTCTTGATCCAGCAAGGAGGAAGGAGAGGTTGAGGAAGATGGCTCTAGCAGCAGCACGACGGCGTGGTGGTGGTGGAGCTGCAGTACTCCGGCAGGGCTTCGCCAAGCACTATGGAGGAGGAGGAGGATGTGTTGGAGAGGGAGAGGGAGGCACCAAAGGCGTGGGTGAGAAGTCCTCCATCTCCCCACTATATATAGGAGGGCCAAGGGGGGGGGGCGCCGGCCCTAGGAGATCCAATCTCCTAGGGGGGCGGCGGCCAAGGGAGGAATCCCTCCTCCCCAAGGCACCTAGGAGGTGCCTTCCCCCTTTGGGACTCTTCCCTTCTTGAACCCTAGGCGCATGGGCCTCTTGGGGATGGTGCCCTTGGCCCATGTAGGCCAAGGCGCACACCCCTACAGCCCATGTGGCCCCCCGGGGCAGGTGGTCCCACCCGGTGGACCCCCGGGACCCTTCCGGTGGTCCCGGTACAATACCGGTGACCCCGAAACTTGTCCCGATGCCCGAAATAGCACTTCCTATATATAATTCTTTACCTCCGGACCATTACGGAACTCCTCGTGACGTCCGGGATCTCATCCGGGACTCCGAACAACATTCGGGTTACTGCATATACATATCCCTACAACCCTAGCATCACCGAACCTTAAGTGTGTTGACCCTACGGGTACGGGAGACATGTAGACATGACCGAGACGACTCTCCGGTCAATAACCAACAGCGGGATCTGGATACCCATGTTGGCTCCCACATGTTCCACGATGATCTCATCGGATGAACTACGATGTCAAGGACTTAATCAATCCCGTATGCAATTCCCTTTGTCTAGCGGTACGATACTTGCCCGAGATTCGATCGTCGGTATCCCGATACCTTGTTTAATCTCGTTACTGGCAAGTCTCTTTACTCGTTTCGTAACACATCATCCCATGATCAACTCCTTGATCACATTGTGCACATTATGATGATGTCCTACCGAGTGGGCCCAGAGATACCTCTCCGTTTACACGGAGTGACAAATCCCAGTCTTGATTCGTGCCAACCCAACAGACACTTTCGGAGATACCTATAGTGTACCTTTATAGCCACCCAATTACGTCGTGACGTTTGGCACACCCAAAGCACTCCTACGGTATCTGGGAGTTGCACAATCTCATGGTCTAAGGAAATGATACTTGACATTAGAAAAGCTTTAGCATACGAACTACATGATCTTGTGCTAGGCTTAGAATTGGGTCTTTGTCCATCACATCATTCTCCTAATGATGTGATCCTGTTATCAATGACATCCAATGTCCATGGTCAGGAAACCGTAACCATCTATTGATCAACGAGCTAGTCAACTAGAGACTTACTAGGGACATGGTGTTGTCTATGTATCCACACATGTATCTGAGTTTCCTATCAATACAATTCTAGCATGGATAATAAACAATTATCATGAACAAGGAAATATAATAATAACTAATTTATTATTGCCTCTAGGGCATATTTCCAACAGTGGCATCATCAATAACATGCAACATATCAGAATGAATAGCAGGAGTGGGTGTCGCAAGTTTACTCAAAACAAAAGGTGAATCAAGTGCGGAGCTAGATCGCAGTTCCTTACCTCCCCTCGTAGTTGAGGGAAAAATCTTTGTTCTTTTTTCTTTCAAGTTCTTCATAGTGATCAGCAGATATAAATCCCAAGTGACTCGAAGAATAGAGCTATGCTCCCTGGCAACGGCGCCAGAAAATAGTCTTGATAACCCACAAGTATAGGGGATCGCAACAGTTTTCGAGGGTAGAGTATTCAACCCAAATTTATTGATTCGGCACAAGGGGAGCCAAAGAATATTCTCAAGTATTAGCAGCTGAGTTGTCAATTCAACCACACCAAGAAACTTAATATCTGCAGCAAGGTATTTAGTAGCAAAGTAATATGATATTAGTGGTAACGGTAGCAAAAGTAATATTTTTGGTTTTATAGTGATTGTAACAGTAGCAACGGAAAAGTAAATAAGAGAAGAACAATATATGAAAATCTCATAGGCAATGGATCAGTGATGGATAATTATGTCGGATGCGATTCCTCATGCAATAGTTATAACATAGGGTGACACAGAACTAGCTCCAGTTCATCAATGTAATGTAGGCATGTTGAGGGAGTCCTGGATTAGGGAGTCTCCGGACAGCCGGACTATATCCTTTGGCCGGACTGTTGGACTATGAAGATATAAGATTGAAGACTTCATCTCGTGTCCGGATGGGACTCTACTTGGCGTGGAAGGCAAGCTGAGCAGTACGGATATGGATATCTCCTCCTTTGTAACCGACCTTGTGTAACCCTAACCTTCTCCGGTGTCTATATAAACCGGAGGGTTTTAGTCCGTAGGACATAACAAAAAATATACAACCATACCATAGGCTAGCTTCTAGGGTTTAGCCTCTCTGATCTCGTGGTAGATCTACTCTTGTATTACCCATATCATCAATATTAATCAAGCAGGACGTAGGGTTTTACCTCCATCAAGAGGGCCCGAACCAGGGTAAAACTTTGTGTCCCCTGCCTCCTGTTACCATCCGCCTAGACGCACAGTTCGGGACCCCCTACCTGAGATCCGCCGGTTTTGACACCGACATTGGTGCTTTCATTGAGAGTTCTTCTGTGTCGTCGCCATTAGGCTTGATGGCTCCTTCTATCATCGTTAGTGATGCAGTCCAGGGTGAGACTTTTCTCCCCGGACATATTTTTGTATTCGGCGGCTTTGCACTGCGGGCCAATTCGCTTGGCCATCTGGAGCAGATTGAAAGCTACGCCCCTGGCCATGAGGTCAGCTTTGGAAGCTTAAGCTACACGGCCGATATCCGCGGAGACTTGATCTTCGACGGATTCGAGCCTCTGCCTTGTGCGTCACGCGGTCATGATGAGTACGATTTAGCTCTACCATCCGACAGTGTTCAGGAGATCGCACCTGCAGCCGCTCCGACCCTCCATGGACGGGTGGATGAACCCCGCCACGGAGGCCTTATCCTCATCGGCGATCGAGCCGAACATCGACCTTACTCTGCACAGGAGCCGTGTTGACAAACTGTCGGATCTCTCTCCGGCCACGGACTCCGAACCACCTGCGCCCGTTCCTAGCGAATCCAATTGGGCTCCGATCATGGAGTTTACCTCCGCGGATATTTTTCAGCACTCGCCCTTTGGCGACATACTGAGCTCGTTAAGGTCTCTCTCCTTGTCAGGAGGATCCTGGCCGAACTATGTCTGGCAGGATTGGGATGCGGACGACGAAGAAATTCGCGGCCCGCCCACCACCCACTTAGTAGCCACTGTCGATGACTTAACCGACATGCTCGACTTTGACTCCGAAGACATCGACGGTATGGACGACGATGCGGGAGACGAAGATGAACCACTGCCCATAGGGCACTGGACAGCCACCTCATCATACGATATATACATGGTGGACACACCCAAAGAAGGCAATGACGACGAGACAGCGGCGGATGACCCCTCCAAGAAGCAACCCAAGCGCCGACGTCAGCGGCGCCGCTCTAAGTACCGCCAAAGCAAAAGTGGTGATACCGGCACAGGAGATAATAACACTCCGGATAGTGCCGAAGATAACAACAATCCCCTCCAGCAAGATTTAGAGCAGGAGGATGGAGGAGCCAGCCCTCCTGAGAGAGCGGCAGATGGAGAAGCGGAGGATGATAATTACATGCCCCCTTCCGAAGATGAGGCAAGCCTCGGCGATGACGAATTCGATGTGCCAGAAGATCCCATGAACAAGAGCGCTTCAAGCGCCGGCTTATAGCCACGGCGAATAGCCTTAAGAAAAAGCAGCAGCAGCTTCAAGCTGATCAAGATCTGCTAGCTGACAGACGGACTGAAGTCCTCGCGGCCGAGGAATATAAACCCGAGCGCCCCTCCAAGAGTTACCCAAAATGCAGGTTGCTACCCCGACTGGAGGAAGAAGCATATGACGCGGCTGATCGGCCACCTCGTGGCCACGATAGAGAGGCATTCCAGCCAAAAACTCAGCCTGCACCCTGACGCCATTCAAATAAAAAGGCATGGGGAAATATGCCAGACCTGCGATACGTATTGCAGGACAAATTAAAACATGCAAGATCGATCTATGGATCACGAGGGCGCGCCACTATGCGAGACGATAAACGTCACGCCGGATACAGTAAAAGTCAATCCGGTCGGGCCGAACACAGCGTGCAAGACCCATTCGAGCTGCGTCGCGATATAGCCCAATACAGAGGCGCCGCACACCCCCTATGCTTCACAGACGAAGTATTGGATCATCAAATCCCAGAGGGTTTCAAACCCGTAAATATTGAATCATACGACGGCACAACAGATCCTGCGGTATGCATCGAGGATTTCCTCCTCCACATCCACATGGCCCGCGGCGATGACTTACACGCCATCAAATACCTCCCACTAAAGCTCAAAGGACCAGCGCGGCATTGGCTTAACAGCTTGCCAGCAGAGTCCATTAGCTGTTGGGAAGATCTGGAAGCCGCATTCCTTGACAACTTTTAGGGCACTTATGTGCGACCACCAGACGCCGATGACTTGAGCCACATAATTCAGCAGCCAGAAGAATCGGCCAGGCAATTTTGGACACGGTTCCTAACAAAGAAAAATCAAATCGTCGACTGTCTGGATGCAGAGGCCCTAGAAGCCTTCAAGCATAACATCCGCAACGAGTGGCTTGCCCGGCACCTTGGACAGGAAAAGCCGAAATCTATGGCAGCCCTCACGACACTCATGACCCGCTTTTGTGCGGGAGAAGACAGCTGGCTGGCTCACAGTAACAACATATCAAAAAACCATGGTACTTCAGATACCAAGGACGGCAATAGCAGGTCACGTCGCAACAAACACAAGCGCCGCATTAACAACGGTAATACTGAGGATACGGTAGTCAACGCCGGATTCAAAGGCTCTAAACCCGGTCAGCGGAAAAAGCCATTTAAAAGAAGCACTCCGGGCCCGTCCAGTTTGGACCGCATACTCGATCTCTCGTGTCAAATACACGGTACCCCTAACAAGCCAGCCAACCACACCAACAGGGAATGCTGGGTGTTCAAGCAGGCCGGCAAGTTAATTGCCGAAGATAAAGATAAGGGGCCACATAGCGATGACGAGGAAGAGCCCCGGCAGCCGAACACCGGGGGGCAGAAGAGGTTCCCCCCACAAGTGCGGACGGTGAACATGATATATGCAACCCACATCCCCAAGAGGGAGCGGAAGCGTGCACTCAGGGACGTATATGTGTTGGAGCCAGTCGCCCCAAAGTTCAACCCATGGTCCTCCTGTCCGATCACCTTCGATCACAGGGACCACCCCACTAGTATCCGTCATGGCGGATTCGCCGCACTGGTCCTAGACCCAATCATTGACGGATTTCACCTCACTCGAGTCCTTATGGATGGCGGCAGCAGCCTGAACCTGCTTTACCAGGACACAGTGCGCAAAATGGGTATAGACCCCTCAAGGATCAAACCCACAAAAACGACCTTTAAAGGCGTCATTCCAGGTGTATAAGCCCATTGCACAGGCTCAATTACACTGGAAGTGGTCTTCGGATCCCCGGATAACTTCTGAAGCGAAGAATTAATCTTCGATATAGTCCCGTTCTGCAGTGGTTATCATGCACTGCTCGGGCGAACCGCATTTGCGAGATTCAATGCGGTACCGCATTATGCATACCTCAAGCTCAAGATGCCAGGACCTCGTGGGGTTATTACAGTTAATGGAAACACAGAGCGCTCTCTCCGAACGGAGGAGCACACTGCGGCCCTCGCAGTAGAAGCACAAAGCAGCCTCTCAAGGCAATCCACCAATTCGACGTTTCAAGACCCGGACACCTTCAAACGCGCTTGGAGTAATCGGCAACTAGACCGCCCGGGACGGTCTGAGCTCGCGTAGCAATGCGGCCCCCACCCCGGCCCAAGCCAAACGACGAAATTCGTGCCACGCGTACATAATTACGCATTAAAAATACCATGGGCACAAGTGGGGAGGGGGGCACAACTACGGCATGCTCCAAGACACGGCCTAAACCACACTAGGGGCTTCCTGCTTTGTTATTTTTCTCTTTCAGGACTTTAATCTCTGGAAACCCTGTCCGGCAGCATGATTGCCGAACACATGATGCAGCAACCAAGGAGGCAGAAAGCTACGTCACACCATGGAACTCCCAGGTGGATTATGACAACGAGTGAAATATTTGCTTTAATACTATTCCTCAGCTTGCCCTTGGAAGGGACATAGTCCTACTTTTTGCTTATTGCACTATCTGTATCATTTTGCTTTAAACGCACCTTTTTGCGTAAACAATGCATAGCATTAAGACTATTATTGCATTCTCCTTTTTTACATATATATGTGTGTGTGTGTGTGTTCATTAATGACGCCCTACAACCGTACACTTTGGTACGGCCAATACACCAGGGGCTTAAGTACCCCACAATAGGGTGTGAGAAGTCTGAACACTTTCACAAGTGCGGCACCCCGAACTTATAGAATTATATGCATCAGCTCTGAATCATGTCTTTGGTCAAATGTTGGGTTTGCCCGGCTCCTATGTTTTGGTACCTTATGTTCCGCTCTATCGGCTAAGGTAGCGCTAGGAGAACTACTGCGATTGTGCCCCGGTTCTGCTGGGCTAAGCACCTCAGTAGAGAAAGCTAAAACTGACTGTCATGATAAGGCGAGAGACTGGTCGCTGTTCGGTGAGGTTTCGAGTCCCTAAAGACTTATGCCGCTTAGAGCGAGGGGCCGGTCCTGTCCGTCTTAAAGCGTGTATCGTGCCCCAAATTCGGCCTTCCGAATACCAGGGGCTTCGCCGAAATTTAAAATTATAGAATTCTATGGCTAAGTGAGAGTGATAAAGCATTATTAGTCTGGTTGCCTTGTTCGCTGTGCTGAGCACCTCCCTCGAAGGACCCAACAATGGGAACAAGAGTGCTCAGGTTTATCCCGAACACCCCAGCACTCGCGGCATGGGGGCAGAAGCCGAGGACTAGCCATCTCTCAGATTGGATAAACAGAAGGTAATATTTTAAATTCAAACAAGCGTTGCATAGTGCATATGAAACAAGTTTTCATCATACAGGATCACACGAGCAAGTTTACTCAAATATTACATCCTTTGAACATTCGTCTGCTACAAGACGGGCACCCTTCAGGACACCCTCATAATAAATTTCGGGGGTGCGATGCTCCTTGACATGCGGCGGTCCTTCCTTGATCAGCTTCACGGCGTCTAGCTTGGCCCACTGCACCTTCACATGGGCGAAAGCCCGGCGTGCACCTTTGATGCAGACGGACCGCTTGACGACTTCCAGCGGTGGGCAGGCATCTACAAGCAGCCTCATCAGGCCGAAGTAGCTGTTCGGAAGGGCGTCGCCAGGCCACAGCCGAAATATAAAGCCCTTCATGGCCTGTTCGGCCACCTTGTGTAGCTCGACGAGCTGCTTCAGCTAGTCGCTCATAGGTCCCAGTATACTGAGACCAGAACAGCTTCTCCGTTGAGCTTCCCTCCTCGGCCTAGTAAAACTGTGCGGCATCCGACATGCTGCGGGGCAAATCTGCGAATGCTCCTGGAGAGCTTCGGATTCTGGTAAGTAATAGGTAATTTACTTTCACATGCTTGCTTTTCATATAGAATGCCTTACCCGCCGCTATTTTATTCATCGCGTCAATCTCCTGAAGGGCCTTTTGGGCTTCGGCCTTGGCACTCTTTGCGCTCTCGAGGGCCGCGGCAAGCTCAGACTCTCGCGTCTTCGAGTCAAGCTCCAATGCCTCGTGCTTCGTCACGAGAGCCTGGAGCTCTTGCTGCACCTTGCCCACCCGAGCCTCTTGCCTTTCCCGCTCGATGCGTTCCTTGGCCGCTTTACCTTCGGCCTTGGACATCGCTTGCTTTAGGGTCGCCACTTCGGTCGTGGCCCCTGGAAAATATACGATGATCCTGTCATTTTGCAATCGCGTCTTCTTTTATATATACATATCTATAGACAGTGTATTACTTACCCTTGTTCTCCTCGAGCTGCCTCTTGGCAAGGCCGAGCTCTTTCTTGGACCCCTCGAGGTCCTGCTTCAGTGTGGCGACCTCCGCAGTCAGTGCGGCTGAGGCCAGCAGCGAAGCCTGCATACGCATATTGACATACTTATATTAGACTCCTGCGATATTATTTGATCCTTTGTTCGGCTTTTCTTTGTGAACACCGAACAGAGCATTAGGGGCTACTATCTATGCGGTAATATTTTTCTTATATTTTAAACACTTACCTCAAAGCCTGTTAGAAGGCTGGCACAGGCTTCAGTTAGTCCGCTTTTGGCGGACTGAACCTTCTGGACAACCACACTCATAATAGTACGGTGCTCCTCGTCGATGGAAGCGCTGCGAAGCACTTCCAGCAGATTGTCCGGCGCCTCTGGATGGACAGAGGTCACCGGCACAGGCGTCTTGCCCCTCTTGGAAGGAGGCCGCCTGCCCGAGTCCGGAACCGCTGGAGGATCCGGCGCGGTGTTCGGCTGAGGGCCGAACTCGGAGCCTTCAGGGGCCTTGTCCCCTCTGCTCCCGGAGTCCGGAAGTTCGCCTTGAGGCGCCTCCGGGGCTGTCTCCCCTCAACCCAGTGCCTCTTGAGACAATACCTCGGCGTCGTCCACAGGGCAAGGGGAGGTGGCGGTCGGAACTGCATCGCTATCCATATCCGACGAGCCCAGGGAGTCGTCCGATGATACATCGATACGGGCTCGTGGCGGCCTGCATAATCATATTCGGCGTTAGGGGAAGCAGTGCGCAAAAGGATACTATGAGTTACTCTGGTATCCGAATACTTACGACCTCCCCAGGGGCTCGGCCCTGGGTAACCACTCGTCTTCGTCTTCGGCGGCGGTGGTGGAACTGTCCGGAAGGGGAGTCCTTCCCTTCTTGGACCCTCCGGCCTCCCCAGTTGGGGCGGCCTTCCTTTTCTTGTCTCCCCCAACTGAAGGGGGAGCATCTTCTTCTTCCTCCTCGTCTTCGGGGGAGGAGTGTGCCACAGAGTCATTGGACGGTGAGTCCGATGACGTCTGGCGTCGGGAACTCTTTCGGGTTCCCTTGGCCTTCTTGGTCTTCTCCGGCACCGTGTAAGGAGCCGGAGTCAGCATCTTCGCCAGGAGAGCGTCTGCTGGGCCTTCGGGCAAAGGAGTCAGACAGTCAATCTGTCTAGCCGTCTCCGGCCAGTCCTGTCAAACGTACGGGAGCTTAGATCCCACATAGAGTCAAACTATGAAAAACAATTGTCCTGTGAGAGGTAAAACAGCTTACCGCGCTGGCTTGGCGCTTCGCACAGAATCCGCGGTCCTCAGTAGTGGGAGGGGGAACCTCGGCACTCTTGAATAACACCTTCCAGGCATCTTCGTGAGTTGTGTCGAAGAGCCTGTTCAGAGTTCGGTGCTGGGCCGGGTCGAACTCCCACAAGTTGAAAGCCCGTTGTTGGCACGGGAGGATCCGGCGGATGAGCATGACATGGACTACGTTCACAAGTTTGAGCTTCTTGTTCACCATGTTTTGAATACATGTTTGGAGTCCGGTCAACTCTCCTGAAATACCCCAGGACAGGCCCTTCTCTTGCCAGGAGGTGAGCCGCGTGGGGAAGCCAGATCGGAACTCACACTACAAGAAATATGTCAACTTGTGACCAGCACTATTGGTCAATGAATGGTCACTGTTTTCAATTTGTGACCTTTTTGTGACCAAAAACATAAGGTCAAAAGCTGGCGGTCGTAAACTGACTATAGCGACCTTTCTTCTAGAATGGTCGTAGACGTTTATGTTGGGGAACGTTGCATAAACCAAAAAAAATTCCTACGTTTCACCAAGATCAATCTATGGAGTCAACTAGCAACGAGAGGAGAGTGCATCTACATACCCTTGTAGATCCCGCGCGGAAGCGTTCAAGAGAACGGGGATGATGGAGTCGTACTCGCCGTGATCCAAATCACCGATGACCAAGTGCCGAACAGACGGCACCTCCGCGTTCAACACACGTACGGAGCGGATGACATCTCCTCCTTCTTGATCCAGCAAGGGGGAAGGAGAGGTTGATGAAGATCCAGCAGCATGATGGCGTGGTGGTGGATGCAGCAGTGAACGCAGCAGGGCTTCGCCAAGCTTCTGCGAGAGGGAGAGGTGTAGCAGGGGAGAGGGAGGCGCCAAGGCTTGAGGTACGGCTGCCCTCCCTCCCCCTCCCTTTATATAGGCCCCCTAGGGGGGTGCGCCGGCCCTAGGAGATGGGATCTCCCAGGGGGGCGGCGGCCAAGGGGGTGGAGTACCCCCCAAGGCAAGTGGAGGCGCCCCCTCCCCTAGGGTTCCCAACCCTAGGCGCATGGGGGGCCCAAGGGGGGGGCGCACCAGCCCACTATGGGCTGGTTCCCCTCCACTTCAGCCCATGGGGCCCTCCGGGATGGGTGGCCCCACCCGGTGGACCCCCGGGACCCATCCGGTGGTCCCGGTACAATACCGGTGACCCCGAAACTTTCCCGATGGCCGAAACTACACTTCCTATATATAATTCTTCACCTCCGGACAATTCCGGAACTCCTCGTGACGTCCAGGATCTCATCCGGGACTCCGAACAACTTTCGGATTACTGCATACTCATATCTATACAACCCTAGCATCACCGAACCTTAAGTGTGTAGACCCTATGGGTTCGGGAGACAAGCAGACATGACCGAGACGACTCTCTGGTCAATAACCAACAACAGGATCTGGATACCCATGCTGGCTCCCAGATGATCCTCGATGATCTCATCGGATGAACCACGATGTCGAGGATCTAATCAATCCCGTACTCAATTCCCTTTGTCAATCGGTACGTTACTTGCCCGAGACTCGATCGGTCGGTATCCCAATACCTTGTTCAGTCTCGTTACCGGCAAGTCACTTTACTCGTACCGTAATGCATGATCCCGTGATCAACCACTTGATCACATTGAGCTCATTAGATGATGCCCGAGACTCGATCGTCGGTATCCCAATACCTTGTTCAGTCTCGTTACCGGCAAGTCACTTTACTCGTACCGTAATGCATGATCCCGTGATCAACCACTTCATCACCTTGAGCTCATTATGATGATGCATTACCGAGTGGGCCCAGAGATACCTCTCCGTCATACGGAGTGACAAATCCCAGTCTCGATTCATGCCAACCCAACAGACACTTTCGGAGATACCTGTAATGTACCTTTATAGTCACCCAGTTACGTTGTGACGTTTGGCACACCCAAGGCACTCCTACGGTATCCGGGAGTTGCACAATCTCATGGTCTAAGGAAATGATACTTGACATCCCGAAAAGCTACAGCAAGCGAACTACACGATCTTTGTGCTATGCTTAGGTTTGGGTCTTGTCCATCACATCATTCTCCTAATGATGTGATCCCGTTATCAATGACATCCCCATGTCCATAGCCAGGAAACCATGACTATTTGTTGATCAACAAGCTAGTCAACTAGAGGCTCACTAGGGACACATTGTGGTCTATGTATTCACACATGTATTACGATTTCCAGATAATACAATTATAGCATGAATAATAGACAATTATCATGAACAAGGAAATATAATAATCATTTTATTATTGCCTCTAGGGCATATTTCCAACAGTTTATGACCAAAATACGTCTACTATGGCGTTTTGGTCACTAGCAACCTCCCCAGGCCACGTAGGCATCCAGCATGGCAATCTGATTTGGCACAAGATTCAGCCCTGTCCAATTCGATTTTCTACATGGGCCTAGCCCAACAATTCGGCCTTTTTACTGTATATTTTCTCTATTAATTTTCTCTAGCTACATGGGCCTGGCCCAATAATTTGGGCTTTTTTATATTTTGGGCCATGGCCTTTTTAGTTTTTTAGTATATATTTTTTAATATGGTCCCACAAGTCAGATGGGTCCCACTTGTCATAATCTCCTATATTGGTCCCACATGTCAAAAATGTGAGCATTGTTCAGATTATTTTCACAAATGGGCCCAGTAATCAGGTTTCCATTTCACACGTCTTCAAATCACACAAATAATCAATATTTTAAATAGAACAGAAAAAATATAGAATTTCTTAGGCCTGGAGCTCCTGTACATAGTCTATTACAATCTGTGCATAGTCTATTACAACCCAGATATGCCTACTATTACAGTACTATAATATTTATAGTTTATTACAGTCAAACAGAACAAATCTTTGCTGCTAGGGCTACACGCCGCTTCGAACTTGAAATTTCCTAGGCCTGGAGCTCCTGTAAAAGGGTGAACACAAAGGCATTAGAGTACCATCTTCATTCCTGGAGTAGATATTCAAACCTCCAGGTTTAGTGTATAGACAATCTAGAAAATATATATTTAACAAGTTTATATGCTAGTACAAAATCACCATCATTAACAAGTTTATATGGGAATGAAGACAATCATCGGTACTAGATTAAAAACAATGCTATCTTCATATTAGCAAACAGAATATCTCATTTTCATATTCTCAATAAGCAAGTACAGTCTGCTTCAACCCATGTTCTAAAAAAGATGTTTATCCTAGCTTAATACAAAATGAGCTGTTGCAATTCTAGCAACAATCTGAGAACACAGTCCTCTCGGTATGAACGAGCCAGAGAACTAAACCCAAACCAGACCAGGACACGGAATTCACAAGGAAACTCATCGCACCAACAATTCGAATGAACAGCACAAGACAGAGGCGGACAGGTGGCGGAATGGGACCAAGGCGCTTACCACGGAGACCTGCCTACGTCAGGGTGCTTCTCCTTGTACTCCTTCCTGAAGTTGTTCCTGCGAAGACGAAACACACACCAAATCCTTGGTCAGGACGCGGCTCCACACCACAGAAGCAACATCAATAGAACCAGGAACCAAGACTGGGACTCACATGAAGATGAAGAAGGCACTCGGGGGAGCTTGGGCTTGTTGGGGTCCTCGGCCTTGCTCTTCTTCACCGCGGGCCTGCGCCACCACAACATAAACAACAGCAGCAAACCAAACCGAGTCAGAACCCGACAAGAAACAATAGCAGCCACCACGGGAAACAAAAACGAGATGGGAAGACGAGGGAGGGAGGGTCGGGGCACTGACCTGGAGTCGCCGGCGCGGGAGCCCATCTTTGTTACTATGTTAAAGAAAGTTGATTTGCCAACATTGGGTAACCCGACCTGCATGAAACGTCAATATAAACTTCATATCTCCTCTTATTCCTCAATAGTAAATGTCAATAGCAAACTACTATGTTAAAGAAAATAAGATGATGGTTCTGGAAAGTAAACTTGCAAGAAAATAAGACCACAAACACACTATTGCATTCACAGTTATTAGTAAAGTAGCAATCAAAACTAGTGATAATGCACAAGCAACTTTTGCATATGTCTATACGATCAAACATTACAGAAGTACAATTGTTATTCTCATCTCACTACACAAGTGGCTCTATGAACATGCCAGACACAATACTGAACATGCGAGGAAAAACTATAAAGAAGATATTTTACAAATTTACTGTGACATATTTACCCTACATGCGAAATATTTTTCAATAAATGAACTCGTCTAATAGGACATGACACAATATCTACCAGCTACAAATCCCAGGCAATATCTACTAGCACAGTTAACTAGAAAAATTACAAACAGCAGAGGAAATCATGAATGTTTAAATGCATGAATGGTTCTTTAGATCAACTTCAAAGCTAGCAGCAAGCATGTTTAGAAAACTTAACACATTAGTAATATTGCCAGCATCACAAGAACTAGAATTCATACAAGGAATTCCTAAACAAGCGGCAACCACTGAAATTGCAACTGTAATACTCTGAACAGAAATGTGTCACTATGCTATACATCATGTAGGTGGAGGTGCTCTGCAGGTGATCTGCTGCAACAAATGCGAACTGGTGCTCTGCTGCCACCCAGGAACTGGAGCACTGGTGCTGCTGCAGGTGGAGGCGAGATGGTGCTCTGCAGCCGCCCAGGAGCTGGTGTTCTGCTCCTCGCGCCGTGCACAGGTGCTGCTACATCTCCTTGCCCGGTACTCACTCTGCATCAATTTGATGATTATAAACAATCTGATCATAAACTAAGACTTGCTCATCCGAGAAAAAGAATTTGATGATCATAAACAATCTGAGAACAATAGATGTTGAGCAAGCAATTAGCATGATTCAATTTTGATGATCCAATATTGAGCAAGCAATCTGAATAAACAATCTGAATAAGCAACTAGCATGATCCAATGTTGAGCAAGCAATCTGAATAAACAATCTGAGTAAATTTGCAAAGTTCTTCAATATTTCAGTTAATTAATAGTACCCACTGGAGTAATGTTAATTTCCTACTGTACTCCTTTTATGTGACTATCTCTGTTGACAAGAACAGCAAGCAAATGACTGAACCTACTGTTATTTTACTGACAAGAACAGCAAGCAAATGATTAAACAACAAGTTTCAGTTAATTTACTTGGAGTAGTAAAAACTTAGTGTCTAGAGCAAAGTATTTGCACCATTTGTTAGACCTGTAGCTACTGTTATTTTACTGTATGTTTTTCTCTGTACTTTCATCAGAGCATTCAGAAGCATGCAAACAAGTTTATTTAAACAATTTGCTGTATTCCTCCAAGATACTACAGCAACCACTAATCCTTGAGCAGTAATCCTTATTGGAATGTCATTGTTGGGCATGATGCAATTTGCTAGAGTACAACATGATGCAATTTGCTAGAGTACTCCAGTACTACAGGAAGCTATACTAGAGTACAAATGGTTGTATACATTGAATTCTTTAGCAAACAGCAAAAAACACTGAAAATGCAACCATAATACTCTTCATAGTCAGTCATTAATCATCCGAAATGATGGGCACTCAAATTCAAGCACCAATCAAATCTGAAGCACCCATCCAAGTTCAGGAGCAGCCCAGATTTGCAACATAGATAGAGGCATCAATTTCTCAGATAGTACTAAATATACGCATACTGGAATCCAAAAGGGGGGCGCTAGAAGTGGTGGTGGGGGGAAGATACCTGGAGGGGCGACTCCGGTGGCAGGTGGTGCGAGGCGGGGTGAGCTAGGGACGGACGGAGCAGGTATGGAGGGATGCGCTGGAGGCGGAGGACGACGAGGCCGTCGGCGAGACCCGCTGCGCAACGACGGCGCGTATGGGGACGGCGGAGGCGGTTGGGCTCGTCGGCGAGTTGGATATGGGCGGCGGCGAGGTGGAGGTCGCGGACGAGCCGGGTAGCGGCGGCGGCGGCTCGCAAAGGAGGTAGCAGCACCGCCCACCTCCCTCGTCACCGGCGCTTGGCCCGCCTGCGCCATGCCCGACCTCCAAAAAATCGACAGGGGGCGAAACCCTAGCCACGGGTGAGGTTGCGGGCTTGCACTAGAGGGTGCGAGAGAAGAATCTGACGGGAGGGGAAGAAAGAGCTACACGAGGGGAGCCCGGGGGTGTGTTGCGCGCCGGTGAGAGCCGCCTCAACTCGCCGGAATCGGGTGGAGCAGAGGAGTCGCGGGAGGGAGAGAGAAGGCTCGCAGGGGAGAAGGGCTCGCGGTGAGTGAAGGGGATGGGAGAGAGGAGGAGGGCGCGGGGGAGGGCATGGGGGAGGCCATGGCCGTCGGGGAGCTCGGACGCAGGGAGGTGGAAGCGTCGATCTGGAAAGGAGGAGGTGGCGGCGGCAATCTGGAAGGGAGGAGATGGCGGCGAGGAGATGGGGACGAGGGAGGAAGGGGGCGACGGGGGGAGGGGATCTGAGCTAGGGTTTGGGCTACGGGGGAGGGGTATCTCCTTTTTTTTTCTTTTTTTCTTCTTTTCTATAGATAGATGGATGGATGGATGGATGTGGGATGGAGAGATGGATGGATGGATGGACGCCATGTCATCGATCCGTGGACAGAGTTATGATTGGTTCAGAAAATCAGTGATGTAAAATAGTTTTCAAATACTAAAATTAGAGGGATTTAATGAAGTAGCTATCAAAAATATTTTGTAAAAGGGCACCACACAAACTTTCACTAGAGTTAGACCACATTTTATGGATTAGGACCAATTTGTATGCATTTTTCATATTTCTAGCTATTTTTAATCATTTTTTGAGTGGAAAAATGTTTTTTTGTGAAGAACCTACCAAATAATTGTTGCAAAATTGCAGAAAATAAATTTTCTAAAATATTAGGCCATATTTAATGCACAATTGACAAAATGGTTGGATGTCAAAAGTTTTCATCCACCTCTCGTGAAAAAGACAAATTTCTGCCGGTTCAGTTGGAAGCGGGTCAAATTTGAACTGCAGCTGCCTCATAGTTTGCTCTTTATTTTTTCAAAAATTCATTTTTAGGTACAAAAGTATCTATTTAATCAGAGAAACACCAAAAAAATTCCAAGATTCAACCACTAGCTAGGAACGGTCATTCCCGCCGTTTTGACCGCATTTTGAAACGGGCATAAAAAATTCAAAAAAAATCAAAAAATTGGAAAACCTTCGCATAGTTTCATCATATGTGGCCAAGTTATTGGCAAAAATTATAAAATTGTAATACAACAATTATTTTAAAAAAGTGTTCTCAGAAATGAGCTATCATGCGTGAAGATTCATGGCTTTCAAGCCAAATGATCAATCTTATGGCCACATTCATGGCATAGTTTGTTCAAATGATCTCATATTGTGCACAAGGGTGCATCTTGGAATTCCAAACAATGTTGCCTAAGGGATTTTTCATTTTCTTTGCACGGAAAATTCATTTTCCATTTTTCGAGTGCCCGAAATGAGGTTTTTTTGTGAAGGGCCTACAAAATAATTGTTTCAAAATTGCACCAAATAAATTTTCTAAAATATTAGGCCATATTTAGTGCACACTTGACCAAATGGTTGGGTGTCAAAAGTTTTGATCCACCTCTCGTGAAAAAGACAAATTCCTGCCGATTCAGCAGGAAGCGGGTCAAATTTGAACTGTAGCTACCTCGTAGTTTGCTCTTTAGTTTTTCCAAAAAATCATTTCTAGGTACATAAGTATCTATTTAATCATATAAATACCAAAAAAATTCAAGATTCAACCACTAGCTAGGAACGGTCATTCCCGCCGTTTTGACCGCATTTTGAGACGAGCATAAAAAATTCAAAAAAAAAATCAAAAAATTGGAAAACCTTCGCATTGTTTCATCATATGTGGCCATGTTACTGGCAAAAATTATAAACTTGTAATACGGCAATTATTTTAAAAAAGTGTTCTCAGAAATGAGCTATCATGCGTGAAGATTCATGCCTTTCATGCCAAATGATCAATCTTATGGCCACATTCATGGCATATTTTGTTCAAATTATCTCATATTGTGCACAAGGGTGCATCTTGGAATTCCAAACAATGTTGCCTAAGGGAGTTTTCATTTTCTTTGCACGAAAAATTCATTTTCCATTTTTCGAGTGCCTGAGATGAGGTTTTTTTGTGAAGGGCCTACCAAATAATTGTTGCAAAATTGCACCAAATCAATTTTCTAAAATATTAGGACATATTTAATGCACAATTGACCAAATGGTTGGGTGTCAAAAGTTTTGATCCACCTGTCGTGAAAAAGACAAATTCCTGCCGATTCAGTAGGAAGCGGGTCAAATTTGAACTGTAGCTACCTCGTAGTTTGCTCTTTATTTTTTCCAAAAATCATTTCTAGGTACATAAGTATCTATTTAATCAGAGAAACACCAAAAAAATTCAAGATTCAACCACTAGCTAGGAACGGTCATTCCCGCCGTTTTGACCGCATTTTGAAACGGGCATAAAAAGTTCAAAAAAATCCAAAAATTGGGAAACCTTCGCATTGTGTCATTATATATGGCCAAGTTCCCAGGAAAAATAATAAACTTGTAATACGGTAATTCTTTTAAAAAAGTGTTCTCAGAAATGAGCTATCATGCGTGAAGATTCATGGCTTTCAAGCCAAATGATCAATCTTATGGCCACATTCATGGCATAGTTTGTTCAAATGATCCCATATTGTGCACAAGGGTGCATCTTGGAATTCCAAACAATGTTGCCTAAGGAAGTTTTCATTTTCTTTGCACGAAAAATTCATTTTCCATTTTTCCGAGTGCCCAAAATGAGTTTTTTTGTGAAGGACCTACCATATATTTGTTGCAAAATTGGACCTAATAAATTTTATAAAATACTAGGCCATATATAATGCACAATTGACAAAATGATTGGGTGTCAAAAGTTTTGATCCACCTCTGGTGAAAAAGACAAATTCCCTCCGATTCAGTAGGAAGCGGGTCAAATTTGAACTGCAACTGCCTCATAGTTTGCTATTTATTTTTTTCAAAAATCATTTCTAGTTACATAAGTACCTATTTAATCATAAATACATGGTTTGGTGGCGATACGTTGAGGTTTGGGCGGTGGCCGAGGCCCCCAACTCTAGAGCGTGTAAACTCGCATGCCCGCCGCGTGGTCACCGCGTGACCGTGGCGTTGCCATGTGTTCTGGACAGCCTAGGCATGTCTAGTGGGTTGGGCACTCCCCAGGTAGGTGCTAGGAAGAAAATCACAACATAAGATTCTCACGAGGAGACCGATCGATGCTCAAATATGAATAAGCAACCAAGTGTTTGATTAGCGGTACGGGAAATGCACATGGCCAATGGGCGTGAGTTTTGGCTGAGGATGATCATCTACTAAGGAGAATGTCTTCAGAAATTTTTAGCTCAAAAGGAGGATCCTAGGTGGTACTTAATTTGAAAAGTACCACACTGGACAAAAATATGAATGTTGAAGCTGGGCTCAAAATAATGAATGGATTGAGCTGAAATTTGGTGGAGGTTGGTTATTTGGGCATAGGAAAGCATTGTAGAAAATTGATACCATTTGGACATGCCAAAGTAGTACTTCCTTCACAATGCTCTTCTATGGACAAAAACTTGGGAAAACTAGTGAGAGATATTGGATAAATGAAATGAGCTAAAAATTGCTGTAGGTAAGTTGCATAGGTATGGTCATGCGCTGGTAAATTTTCAGATCATTTGGGTAAGCCTAGGTAGTACTTTCTTCACAAAGCTTCTCTCGAGGTAGAAACTTTGGGAATTTCCTGAGAAAGCTTTACGAGGAAAATTGAGCTGAATATTATCATGTGGCAATGATTTGGGTATGGAAGAGTGCCCGAAAAGTTTGAGGGTAATAGGAGGGGTCTATATAACACTTGCTTTGCAACGTGCCAATTTGGCCATAAAATATAAATTGAACCTGGGCTCACATAGATGATTTTACTGAGCTGCAATTTGGAGGAGGGTGATAATTTGGGCATATGAAGGAACTGTATAAATTTCATGTCATTTGGAGATATAAAAAGGTACTTCCTTCACAATTCTTCTAGGTGGACAAAAACTTTGGAAATTTGTCGAGGAAGATTTGCTAGGCAAATGGAGCTGAATTTTGTCATGCGGTAATGATTTGGATAGGAAAGAGTGCCCAAAAATTCCGAGGGCAATCAAGAATATATAAATAGCACTTCCTTCATAAAGTGTTGTTGTGAACAGAATAGGAAAATGAATATTGTTGAATTAGTTTTGAACTAGGCAAGGAAGGATTTTTACATATTTGATGAAGATATGACCCAAAGAATTTATGAGATTTTTTTGGGAATTTTGGGAATGACAGAAATATAGGTTGCTTCACAACCTAGGGCAAAAACTGCCACATGCACTACTGGAATCAGCTACTTTGCCATCTGCCAGCTCTTTGCCGTCAGCTAGCGGACGGCAAAGAAGCTCTTTGCCATCAGCTACCAAAAAGCAGACGACAAAGAACTGGCTGATGGCAAAGACCTAATTTGCCATCAGCCAGTTCTTTGCCATCGGCTAGCAGATGGCAAAGATTCTTTGTCGTCGGCTAGCGGACGGCAAAGAGGGAGGGGCCCCACTGACGAGCTGCTAAAAAAAACCTAACGGCCCCCCTCTTTGCCGTCCGCTAGCGGACGGCAAAGAGGGAGGGCCCCACTAACGTTAACGGCCGCGCCCCATCCCGCCCCTCTCTCTCTCTTTCTCCCCCCAGTTACTCGTCGCCGCCCCGTCGCCCCACCACCCCGCCGCCGCCCCCGCCGCCCTGCCGTCTCGGCGCCCCGACCGGGCCCGGCCCCGTCGCCACTGCCGCCCGGCGCCGCCGCCCCAGGCCGCCCCGCCCCCCTCCTCCGCCACCCTAGGCCGCCCCGCCCCCCTCCTCCACCCAGGTGAGCTCTCTGCCTCCTTTTTTCCTTTTTTCTGTTTTTTTAGTTTTAGGTTTATTTTTAGTTTAGATTTAGTTTTAATTTTAGTTTTAGGATTAGTTTTAGGTTTATAGGTTTAGTTTTAGTTTAGTTTTAGGTTTAGATTTAGTTTTTTCCTTTTTCTGTTTTTTTAGTTTTAGGTTTAGGTTTAGTTTAGTTTTAGGAAAGAAGAAGAGAAAAAGAGGAGAGGAGAAGAAGAAGAAGAAGAGGAGGAGGAGAAGAAAAAAGAAGAAGAGGAAGAAGAAGAAGAAGAAAAAAGAGGAGGGGAGGAGAAGAAGAGGAGGGAAAAGGAAAGGAGGAAGAAGAAGAAGAAGGAAAAAAGGGAAGAAAAGGAAGAAGAGGAAGAAGAAGAAGAAAAGGAAAAAAGGAAAAAAAAACTGACCCGACACGGTACCCAGACCCCGACCCGGCACCCCGACACGACACCCCGACCCCGAAACAGCACCCCGACCCCGACACGGCACCCCGACACCGACAGGACACCCCGACCCCCGACACCTCCCGAAAAGGTGTTCTTTGGCCTTCAAGAGGCCGACGGGGTCATATATTTGTGAATTATTAGTTAGGTCATATATTTTTCGATTTTGTTATGAAAAACATCATATATAATTGTGTTGCTCGTGTAGTTTTAAATGTGCAGTTGTTTCATCGCTGCGAGGTTTGGTGTTCGACGACCTCGCCGTGCGTTTGACGAGCTCTGCCCCTTCGTTCGTGGGTGAGCACAAATGACAAGTCCTCCTCCCCCATTAATTATTTGATCTATTCCGATGAAACTTGATAGCTAGCTATATATGTGTCTTGAATCATCAGTATGCATAACCAATATGTGTCTCCCGTTCGAAAGCGTCATAGTTATAAATATGCATGCATTTGCATATTTATAACCTTGATTCTTTCGAATTGTCCAACGCTATCCATGGACAGCTCGAGTATGTGTAGATTGGGTTCGTTTTCCCATATGCTTTGCTCCGGATCCGACGCATAAATTTCGTCAGTGTCTCCCCTGTTGTTCTCCGGGTACACATCCTCTCTGTTTATTGCAGAGACGTGTATCAGGAGAACAGCGGGGAGGTGCTGCCGAAATTTTGCGTCGGATTCGGAGCATAGCATGGGAAAATGAACCCAATCTACACATACACGGGTGGGATTAGGACCTATCATTACCTATTAGAGTGTAGGTTGCATGGACGTAATAAAATTGACAAAGTAGATCAACTGATGAATATATACATGGTGAATTACATATATAATTGTTGTGTGTCCAGTAGCTCTGAAAGTCAAGATGAGTGACCGTGCGTGGATGTATACCGGTCACACTGGTCAGAACAAATGGAGCGCTGAATGGTTCACAAAAACCAAGGGGTTTGTGCAAGCCGCATTTGCAAATGGCCAAAAGAAAACCTGGTGCCCCTGTTTCTGGTGCGGCAATTGGGAAAAGAAGACAGAGGCTAAAATGAGCAAACACCTACAGAAGAGTGGTTTTACGCCCGATTATACGGTGTGGACATTTCATGGTGAGTCTGCCCAACATGACCGAGCTGAGGTGGATCGTCGTCGCACCAACGAGCATGGTACCGGGATGGAAAACATGGTGCAAGACTATGATGATGCTCGGGATTCGGACGAGGAGATGGAGGAATCTGCAAAGGCCTTCAATGAAATGTTGGAGTCTTCAAAACGTCGGCTCCACGAGCACACTGAGCTTTGTCAGTTGGATGCCATCTCACAAGTAATGGCTCTAAAGGCTCAGTTCAACTTGGGCAGAGAATGCTATGACGCAATTATGACAGTATTTGGACACTTTCGACCCAAAGGCCATGTAATGCCTGCAAACCTGTACCAGTCAGACAAAATCCTCCGTGCACTGAAGATGCCCTATGAGAAGATACATGCCTGTGAGAAAGGATGTGCCTTATTTAGGCTTGACTATGCGGACTTGAACTATTGTCCCATTTGCAAGTCTTCCAGGTATATTGTGGTAGACAACGGTATGGGTGAGAAGACACAGACCAAAATCCCCGTTAGTGTTCTTCGGTATATGCCAATCGTACCAAGACTTCAACGTCTTTTCATGGTCGAAGAGATGGCCAGACAGATGACATGGCACAAAACAAGCAAAAGAACCGAACTAGATGCAGATAGGAATCTGATGATGGTACACACATCGGATGGTGTTGTGTGGAAAAAGTTTGATGAATTACATGCTGACAAAGCGGCAGATCCGAGGCATCCTCGAGTCGGCATCAGCACGGATGGGTTCAGTGTGTTTGGTATGACGGCAGCCCAATACAGTTGTTGGCCCGTATTTGTCTTTCCACTCAATCTCCCCCCCCCCCCGGACAGATTATGCAAAGAAAGAACATTTTCCTGACGTTGATAATTCCAGGACCCAACTATCCGGGGAAAAATATGAATGTGTACATGCAGCCGCTTAAGGACGAATTGCAAGAAGCCTGGGATAATGGGTTCAAGACATACGACGCCTTTAGCAAACGGAACTTCATAATGCGTGTCTGGTGTATGTACTCGACGCATGACTTGCCGGCGTATGCGCTATTCGTTGGCTGGTGTGTGCATGGAAGGTTCCCGTGCCCCACATGCAAGGGAGCTCTTGAGTTTCATTGGCTTCAGGCCGGTCGCAAGTTTTCTTGCTTCGACATGCATAGACAGTTCCTGGATCCTCGCCATAAGTTCAGGAAAGACAAGAAGAACTTCATCAGGGGTAGAGTTGTCAAAAACTCTGCACCACCTGCATTGACAGGCCAACAGACCCTGGATCAGTTAAACGCTCTCGAGCCAGATCCACAACGTCCAGGGTACTTCAAGGGGTATAATACTAAGCACGCGTGGACTCACAAAACATGCTTATGGGATCTGCCTTACTTCAAAGACCTTCTTTGCCCACACAACATCGACGTGATGCACACTGAGAAGAATATCGCCGAGGCACTTTTTCGTACATTGTTTGGCATAGATGGGAAGTCAAAGGATAATACTAAGGCTAGAGTCGATCTGGAGGCGCTATGTGATAGGCCGTTACAAAACATGAAAGAACCGAAAGGAAAGCAGAACTGGACGAAGCCAAAGGCATGGTTCAATCTTGGAAGGCCAGCTATGAGGGAAATTCTCTTGTGGGTGCAACAGTAGTTGATGTTCCCCGATGGGTATGCAGCGAATCTAAAGAGGGGAGCGAATCTTGATAAACTGAAGATATTTGGTCTCAAGAGTCATGATTGGCACATATGGATTGAGCGGGTAATGCCGGTGATGTTGCGTGGCTTCATCCCTGAGGATGAATGGCTAGTACTGGCAAAACTCAGCTATTTCTTCCATGTTCTTTGTGCGAAAGAACTATCGCCTGGCGTGCTAGAAGAAATGGAAGAGTTGGCGCCGGAGTTGATCTGCAAGTTAGAGAAGATCTTTCCACCGAGCTTATTTTATCCAATGCAGCATTTGATTTTGCATCTCCCGACCGAGGCAAGATTGGGGGGGCCCATGCAAAATCGTTGGTGCTACCCAACTGAGAGGATGCAGAAGACACTTCGAGAAAAATGTAAAAATAAATGTAGAATTGAAGCATCGATGGCTGAGGCATTCATCACAGAGGAGGCGGCAAACTTCGTAACAGCGCACTACGAAGCCAAAAATCGTCATTTGCATAATCCGAAGCCTCGGTACAATGCTGACGAGCCTAAAAAGGGTGGATCCAACCTCAGCCTATTCAAAGGGAATCTCACACCAGCTAGTGTTTCACATCCAGTATCTTTGGATAACGAAGAATGGCGGACCATTTCGTTGTATATCTTCAACAACCTGATAGAAGTGCGGCCGTACATCGAGTAAGTTCTCGGTACATTGTTTCGCAACTTCTATTTCCTTTGAACTGCTCTTATTCCTGGATATTTCATACAGTCGATACGTCGCCATATTCTCATATGGAGCGGAGATCCAAAAGGATTCCGTCGAAGAGTATGAGCTTCTCGCAAAGCAAGGAGGCGGCTATCCCGGTTTCATCTCTTGGTTCAAACAAACGGTAATTTCTATTAGACAATTTCATTTCATTCGCTAATTTGTGCATAATGCAACAATCCTTTCATATTAAACTTGTAGGCTAATTCAGAGTCTATGGACGCCGAATTGAGACAAGTCGCTAATGGTTTTGACTATAAGGTCCGTTCATTTGACAAGTACGTCATCAACGGGTATCGCTTTCGTACCTATGGCAAAGAGCTATCTATGGCCGACCGAAAGTCTACAAATTGTTTTGTATCTGCTATCGGCAAAGGAGGTACCGAGTATTATGGGAGAGTTGAAGCAATTTATGAACTTCTGTTCTATGGTGAAAACCCACCGAATGTCGTAGTCTTCAAATGTTATTAGTTTCAGCCGAAGGAGACTAGAAGGACTCATGAACATATAGGGCTAGTTGAAATCAACCAAAGCACCCATTTAGATGTTCCTGATGTCTATATTACGGCTCAACAGGCGACCCAAGTATTCTATCTACCGTGGGCCTGCCAAACTAATCCAAATCTGAAAGGTTGGGATGTCGTTTATGAAGTGCCGCCACGTGCTAGACTTTCTCCCCCAAAGGAAGAGGATTATGAACCTCGCATTAACCCAGACACATATGAAGGAGAATTCTTCCAAGAGACACGTCTTTCCAAAAAGCATTTCAAGAACCACTATACTTCACCCCAAAACATTGAAGTAGACAGCGACAATGAATCTGACATCACCCCAGAGGAGGAACAAGAAGAGCTGGAACAAGAAGAGGTTACTGCTGCGGATGACCTGTCAATGCTTGACCGATTACGTCAAGGTGGCCTTGCACATGTTGATGCCAATGAACCCTATGAGCCCATCATTGATTATAGTGATGATGATGATTATGCATTTATTGATGATACTGATCGAGATTATTAGTAGTGTCAGGTATTCAATTTTTTTATGTTGTACTTGATGATGATACACTTAAGTGATATACATATTATTATTCATGTCGGTACTTTTTTTATGTTGTACTAATTTCGTTTATTCTTTGTCATGGCAGGTGTTGAAAGATGGTGGGCGCTGGTCGGGAGCGCGCCGAGGCCCCTTCTTCGTCGGCGCGTGGTGCGAGGTCTTCCATTCCACACGCACCTCTCCGCCGAGCGTTGCTGGACAGTATGGCGACACCGCCGGGCCCTTCTTCGTCGACCGTGGTGCCCAGCAGGGGACGAGGTAAGAAGAAGAGAGGAGGTGGAGCACGTGGTTGCGGGAGAGGAGGTAGGGTGACTCTTACGGCGCCTTCCTCGCCGCCGCCCCCAGCTGTTTCACCCGAGCACGTGACTGCTAGGGTGGACTCATCTGAGGAGGAGACTGCACGGACTCCGGTCCACGAGCCTCCGGTCCACGGGTCTTCGGCCCATGAGCCTCAGGTCGACGGGCCTTCGGCCCACGAGACTTGGGCCCACGAGACCCCGGAGGAGCACACGTCTAGATGGGGTACCTGGTCGGGTCAGCCTGAGGAGCCGAGTGGCCACGCTGATGATGGCGGGGAGCCGAGTGGCCATGCTGATGATGGCGGGGAGCCGACTGATGAGGAGGGGAGGAGGGGGGCAACGTCTACCAGCGTGGTGCTACACGGCTCCCGTCCGTGCCGGCGACCCGCGAGCAAAGGTGGTTGATTTTCCCTGATGGGGAGAGGTAAGTGCGTTTAATCTTTTTGTACCTTCTGCATTCACATTTCTTCAAATAACTGATGTGTTGGCCTTGTCATGCTGCAGGGGTTGGGACCACCATGAAAGTGTCCGCCGGCCCAACTCCGTCCTTGGAGTTCTGATTCGGCAAAACTTCCCGGGGTTTGTCACGTTGCCTGGTGAGGGTCGGCTTCCAGAGGTTGGATTGACTTGGGAGCACTACTTGGCTGCCCCGGCCCCGCCGGGTGAGATTATCGACGGTGTCTTGTGCAAGACGAGGGCAGACGTCGTGATCAGAAAGTTCTGGGTAATTGCTCCTTTACACAATTAAAAATCTTCAACTAGCTAGTTATTAATTGTACTAATCAATATTGTCTCATTTGATTGCAGACTCTACAGGTGTGAGGAGGGATATGAGGAGGAGGCGGATCATGTTATCCACAAGGAGTGCAAGCGCCTACTTCAGAACTTACGGCATGAGGTTCGGGTGCAGGCTGTTCGAGACTACTACGCCGGGCGTGGTATCAAGAAGCCCAAGCAGGAGTGCCACGTTAAGTTCTTGAGTAAGGAGAAGTACATGAAGGTAATTCTTAAGGCCTTGTACTTACTTCCTTCATTTAGTAATTCATAGTCGTAGCGCTCAAGTTTCTATTTGCTAACTTAGGCCCCTCCGAGATGGTGTGCGGATCCGATGGATTGTTGGGAGGTGTTGGTCAATGCGTGGTGCTCAAAAGAATGGCTGGCCACCCACAAAGAGGCCAAGGACAAACGTGCCCAAATGGAAGGTGTGCCACACCATCAAGGCAGCTCCAACTTATTTCAGTACGGGCGGAACTGGGTATGTGGTTTGCTTCATGATTCATGCAATTCATTCATCATGCTAGCTTTAGCCCTTTAATTACTAGTTTACTTTGTTTCTCTCTTTCAGGCACGCTACAATAAGGCGGATAAGGTGCCAGAGGTGTACGACCTGTATGCCATGGCCCACACTGGCCCTTACAAGAAAGTCAAGGCATTCTCTGCGTCTGACCTCGATGATCCAAAGAACTTCACCAACATCTCCGCCCACGACAAGCTCGTGCAATATAGAGATCAGGGGAAGGCGAGGAAAGGGGAGGACTTTAACCCGAGCTAGGGTCCCATTGATACAGAGCTGCTGATGATATCTGGTGGCGGGAGGTCCCATGGCTCCATAGCCATGGGAGATGGACTTATCCGTTGTCCTAGCACTCTCCCGGAGATCAAGGCGCGCCAGTCGAGCTCCGCTCCTGACATAAGGCCTCGTGAACGGCCAGTCCAACTCGCCTTCAAGGTTAGTTATACGTACTCAGCTATCTTTCTCCATTACATTGTGTGCGCTTCCATCAATGATTACAAATGGTCATGTGAGTGGTGTTGCAGGCTGCTATACAGAGTGAGAGAGATAGAATGGAGAAACTTCTGGCGGAGGCGGCGGAGAGGCAGCGGGAGTTGGAGGAGAAGACGACAAAGATGTTGGAGCAGGAGAGGGCATGAATGACATGCAGGCAAGGGCCATGTACGAGCTCCTTGTGGTAAGTTTCTTCTGCAGATTACTTGCTAGTCTTAACATTTGAGTCTCATTACTAACTAGTATGACTCTGTTGTGAAAACCAAATGTGTAGTCTGTGTGCGAGAAGTCCGGTCAGACCGCTCCGCCGATGCCAGTGATTGCTCCTGGGAGCACGGTGAGTTTAATTTGAATGGACATTACTTGCTAGTCTTAACATTTGAGTGTCATAATGCTAACGAGACATTGGAAATGATCTTTGGTGCAGCTTAACTCCAGAAACGCATCACACGATCCTTCTCCAGCTACCGGCGCGAGCCAGCCCGCTCCTACACCTCCGTGATCACGGTAAGTTTCTCTAGTGTTTTGCTTAACAAATGCATAAAGACCTAGACTTAGCTTTATTTCCTCCAATATGCTTACCATAATGACCTAGAGTTAGCTTCTTTTCCTCCAAAATGACTTAATAAGCTTACTGACCTCATAAACCATCCATTCTACCTAAGTTAGCTCTAAAATGACTCATTTTCCCTTAGTTAGCTTACAAGTGATCCAATTTATCCAAGTTAGCTCTAAAATGACCCATTTTACGTAGATTAGCTCCTAAATGATCCATTTTACCTACGTTAGCTTTAAAATGACCCATTTCACCTAGGTTAGCTCCAAAATGACCCATTTCACCTAGGTTAGCTCCAAAATGACCCATTTCACCTAAGTTAGCTCAAAAACGATCCATTTTACCTTAGTTAGCTCATAAACGACCCATTTCAACTAAGTTAGCTCCAAAATGATCATTTTCACCTAGGTTAGCTCATAAACGACCCATTTCACCTAGGTTACCTCATAAATGACCCATTTGACCTAGGTTAGCTCATAAATGACCCATTTCACCTAGGTTAGCTCATAAACAACCTATTTCACCTAGGTTAGCTCATAAACGACCCATTTCACCTAGGTTTGCTCATAAACGACTCATTTCACCTAACTTAGCTCATAAACGACCCATTTCACCTAGGTTTGCTCATAAACGACTAATTTCACCTAGGTTTGCTCATAAACGACCCATTTCACCTAGGTTTGCTCATAAACGACCCATTTCACCTAACTTAGCTCCAAAATGATCCATTTCACCTAGGATAGCTCATAAACTACCCATTTCACCTAGGTTAGCTCATAAACGATACGTTTCACCTAAGTTAGCTAATATATGGCATATACTTCTTCTTCTAGTCTTCTTCTTCTATTCTTTTTCTTCTAGTCTAATTCTTCTTCTAGTCTTCTTTTTCTAACTTTCTTATTTGTCATTTTGCAGGTTTCATTTACTTCACGGAAGCCAGCTTCCTATGATGGATTGCTTGCTTTTTCCTGTTTTTTCCTTTGATGCACTTCTTGTATTCTACTCGCTTGCTATGATGAAACTTTGCATATTGTAATATGTATGGATCGATGGAACTATGTGCAACCTACTATGTATGGATGGATGGATATATATGTGCTGGATATTTATTATGTTGGATATATATGTGCTGGATATTTATGTGATGGATATATATGTGTTGTGAAATATTTGTTGTGATAATTGTTGGATATAAGAAAAACAGAACAAAAAAGAGGCAGTGCAGGCTCTTTGCCGTCTGCGGCAGACGGCAAAGACCCCTTTGCCGTCGGTGGCAGACAGCAAAGGGGGCACGTGGCGCCCACCTGTGCTTCCTGGGGATGGACCATTTGGCCAATTTGCCTACCGTGGCGGACGGCAAAGCCAAGCTGATGGCAAAGACTTTGCCTTTGCCGTTCGCCGGGCGGACGGCAAAAAAGAGCGGGCGCTGACGTATAGCTGACGTCGTCTGGCGGACGGCAAAGAGGCGCTCAAATTTGCCGTCCGCTGGCGGATGGCAAAGGCCGTCGTTAGCCGCCTAACGGAGTAACGCTGGCGGACGTGCAACATTTTGCCGTCCCCCCTCTTTGCCGTCAGCCGCTGTAGGCAAAGGGCTCTTTGTCGTCCACCATAAAAAGCAGACGGCAAAGGACCTGTTTGCCGACCCTATCTTTGCCGTCACTGTTTGCCGTCCGCCGCGGACGGCAAAGTGCTTTGCCGTCAGCCGTCCCTGCCTTTGCCGTCCGCCATGGCAGACGGCAAAGTACTGGATTCCTGTAGTGATGGACATGACACATAGGCAAAACTGATGAGGTGGCGCCTAGTCATAGCAACCCACCACAATTTACAAGGTTATGACCATCTATATTGGTCATGATCAGCTAGAAATAAGGCAACAGACCAGTGTTATCTGCTTTATGACCATTTCGTGTAAGGAAATTACGACCTTTCTGACCAAAATGGTCGTTATAGTTTAGGGTTTGGAGCCCCCCAAACAGCTTTTGACCAATTGGTCTGAAATGGTCATAGTTCTATGACCAATTCTTCCAGGGTCACTGACAAAAGGTCACTAGTTGACATATTTCTTGTAGTGTCGGGGGCTGCTGCCCATTTAGGGTCACGCGGCTCGGTGATGTAGAACCACCCCGATTTCCACCCCTTTATGGTTTCCACGAAGGAGCCCTCGAGCCATGTGACGTTGAGCATTTTGCCCACCATGGCGCCTCCGCACTCCGCCTGGCGGCCGCTCACTACCTTCGGCTTGACATTGAAGGTCTTCAGCCATAAGCCGAAGTGGGGCTTGATGTGGAGGAAGGCCTTGCGCACGACGATAAACGCCGAGATGTTGAGGATGAAGTTCGGGGCCAGATCGTGGAAATCCAGGCCGTAGTAGAACATGAGCCCCCGGACGAATGGGTGGAGAGGGAATCCCAGTCCGCGGAGGAAATGGGTAAGGAACACTACCCTCTCATGGGGCCTGGGGGTGGGGACGAGCTGCCCCTCATCTGGGAGCCGGCGCGCGATGTCGTCGGGCAGGTATCCGGCTCTCCTCAGCTTCTTGATGTGTCCCTCCGTGACGGAGGAGACCATCCACCTGCCTCCCGCTCCGGACATGGTTGGAGAAGGTTGAGGTGGGAAATGCAGACTTGGGCGCTGGAGCTTCAGTGTGCGAAAATGGATGAGCAAAGGAGGAAGAAGGCGTGGATGGAAAGGTGAATCCTTATCCCTTTATATGGGCGGACGAAACTATGCGCCCCCATTAGCCTGGTGAAACTCGCTTGTCCCCCAAGCGCCGTAATCGATGGCGCGGTTGGGTTACCCATGCTCGTATTGATGAGAATCCCGTAATAAGGGGAGCACGATCTCTGCTTTGACAAGACGTGTCAAAAAACTGCCTCGCGTTATGTGCGGGGCTAGTTAAAGGAAACGGTTCGAATAATCACCGGGCCATGGCCTAACGTCATATTGCCAAGGCAAGTCAGCAGATTAGATTTGTGGAAATATTATTCTCTCTACGGTGGAATGTGGAACTTATTTTGCAGGGTCGGACACTATCCTTGTTTTGAAATTCTTCCGTGGTGTATTCGGAGGAGGAACCCGCCTTGCAATGCCGAAGACAATACTGCGCTCTGGACTCATCGTCATTGAAGCCTGGTTCAGGGGCTACTGAGGGAGTCCTGGATTAGGGGGTCTCCGGACAGCCAGACAATATCCTTTGGCCGGACTGTTGGACTATGAAGATATAAGATTGAAGACTTCGTCTCGTGTCCGGATGGGACTCTACTTGGCGTGGAAGGCAAGCGGGGCAGTACGGATATGGATATCTCCTCCTTTGTAACCGACCTTGTGTAACCCTAACCTTCTCTAGTGTCTATATAAACCGGAGGGTTTTAGTCCATAGGACATAACAAAAAATATACAATCATACGATAGGCTAGCTTCTAGGGTTTAGCCTCTCTGATCTCGTGGTAGATCTACTCTTGTATTACCCATATCATCAATATTAATCAAGCAGGACGTAGGGTTTTACCTCCATCAAGAGGGCCCGAACCTGGGTAAAACTTTGTGTCCCCCCTCCTGTTACCATCCGCCTAGACGCACAGTTCGGGACCCCCTACCTGAGATCTGTCGGTTTTGACACCGACACATGTATTCCGAATATAGTCATACGTGCTTATGGAAAATAACTTGCATGACATCTTTTGTCCTACCCTCCCGTGGCAGCAGGGTCCTATTGGAAACTAAGGGATATTAAGGCCTCCTTTTAATAGAGTACTGTACCAAAGCATTAACACATAGTGAATACATGAACTCCTCAAACTACGGTCATCACCGGTAAGTATCTCGATTATTGTCACTTCGGGGTTAACGGATCATAACACGTAATAGGTGACTATAGACTTGCAAGATAGGATCACAAACTCACATATATTCATGAAAACATAATAGGTTCAGATCTGAAATCATGGCACTCGGGCCCTAGTGACAAGCATTAAGCATAGAAAAGTCAGAGCAACATCAATCTCAGAACATAGTGTATACAAGGGATCAAACCCTAACAAAGCTAACTCCATTACATGATAAATCTCATCCAACCCATCACCGTCCAGCAAGCCTACGATGGAATTACTCATGCACGGTGGTGAGCATCATGAAATTGGTGGTGGAGGAAGGTTGATGATGACGATGGCGACGGATTCCCCTCTCCGGAGCCCCGAACAGACTCTAGATCAGCCCTCCCGAGAGAGTTTAGGGCTTGGCAGTGGTTCCATATCGTAAAACGCGATGAATCCTTCTCCCTGATTTTTTTCTCCCCGAACATGAATATGTAGAGTTGGAGTTGAGGTCGGAGGAGCACCAGGGGGCCCACGAGGCAGGGGGCGCGCCTAGGGGGTAGGCGCGCCCCCCACCCTCGTGGACAGGGTGTGGGCCCCCTGGCCTTGATTCTTTTGCCAGTATTTTTTATATATTCCAAAAATAATCTCCGTTGATTTTCAGGTCATTCCAAGAACTTCCATTTCTGCACAAAAATAACACCATGGCAATTCTGCTAAAAACAGCGTTAGTCCGGGTTAGTTCCATTCAAATCATGCAAGTTAGAGTCCAAAACAAGGGCAAAAGTGTTTGGAAAAGTAGATACATTGCAGACGTATCAGTGGCACGAGTGAATTGGGTTTTGTGTGTGGGGTGGTGCATCGTACATAGGCCTAAGAGCATCTACAGTCGGGCACCCCAAACCATCTCCAAACGCTCGGGCGGACGGCCCGGTCACTGATCGGTAGTGAAAAAATACCCAGACGGGTGCCTTCAACAGTCCTCAAATGCCCGGGCTGCTCGATGCCCCTCATTTCCAGCCAAAATATGGGGCGGATATGGGGTGGCCTGGGCGCATCCGCCATGTCGGCTTGGCCCGGCCTAGCCCACGTGTGCCACACAAATATCCCATCCGGAAAACCCTAGACCATAGTCAATCCGAACTCCACTTCAGTCCCCTCTCCATCCACTCCACTTCTTATCCCCTCCGGACCCATTTGATGGCCGGCGACCGAAGCAGTGCTGCCTCCAGTGGGGAATCCGGCTCCGACGATGACTTGGCGAGCCTGCTGCGCGAAGCGGAGCCCGATGATGTGGAGGAGGTCACCTTCCGCATCGTGTTGATGCGTTCGAAGCTCGACCAAGGCGGATCCGGCAACGGAAGACCTACTTCGTTAGCGCCCGTCGCCCTCAACACAGCACCGACGACGTCGCCGGCCCTTCCCGCTCGGCGCGCAGCTCCTGTTGCTCCGCTCTTCTCATTCAGGTACGCCACCCACTACCACCACCCTCTGCTCCGAAAGTGGTACTGACCACCGCTGGGTCCTCGAGTTGTTGGAGCGCGAGGCAAACAAAGAGGTTGCGGCGAAGGTGAAGGCGGCCCGCCATGCGAAGGAGCGGCACCTCCTGCTCCGCAGGCTGCTGAGCAAAAGGTGCAGGTTCGACTCTGACCTAGCCACCTCCATCTCCGATGATGACATACCTCCGCACGCCGACGCCTACATGGAGGAGAGGCACAGTCGCGCCGATGACCAGAAGAGGAAGGTGTCGGCGAGGAAGTGTTGATTTCCTCTGCACTTCCCCGTTCTAATTATAGTTTATCTTTGTTTTAAGTAATTTGTAGTATGGAACTATGGGTTTGCAATGTCCACCGTTGAACTCCGATGAACTATGATCCTTTTGTCCGGCAATGAAATAATGATAGGGTGAACTGCGTGTTGGTCATGTTTTATGTATGTTGCATGGTTTTAAGGTTTCGGATACGAGGGACGCGTGTGTGGAAGTCAACATACAAGGCGTACCCGGTCAGTGTCCTCGGACGCGCCCGGGCGCGTCCGCGGACGTTTGAGGACTTGGATTTGCTATTCTTACTGTAGATGCTCTAAGGTCATGCATACCAGTGCAATCAAAGTAGGGAAGTTGGAGAAAATGGAGGTCCATTTCGGTGTATATGGATGGTTAATTTGGTTTATGTAGTATGAAAATGAAAACAGGCCATATGCCCAAACACAAACAATTAGGGATGGAAATATCAAACTGAACACTATAAACCGAATAAAACATGAATATCGATCAACTCAGTTTGGTTCAATTCTTCGATTTTCGATGTAAAAGTGCTCACCTCTAACCATAAGAGCCCGCAAAAAGGAAACTTATCTCACGACACGGGCGGCAAAGCATGTATCACCCTCTAGTAGTAACTAAGCATGGTTCCCTAAAAATGTAACCGGGCCATTGTTGCTGTGGAGCGTCGACCAGGGTCTATCCCCATGCACCTCAGCCCCAGAAACGGTTCCTCCGTCCGACGGAGTCGAAGGAGAGTCGCCGGATCTGCCGCCACAAGCCACAAACCTTGCACGGGATCACATCTTCTCGGGCACATCGTCGTGTCTGCCATCATGTTGAACAACGCTGGCCACACATCTCCGATACAAGCGCCCAGACCACAGGATGATGCCGGAGGCAGCACAACCCAAGCAGAGGTAGGTCCGGGGCACACAACCGCCAACACTTGGTCGCCACCGCCACCATGCCAAGAAAGCCGATTAGGTGATGGTGCGTCCTCAGCTCATTTGATGGTGGCTTCCTGCATCTCTCTGCAGCGTTCGTTGCGGCGGCGGCGGTGGGCCGATTCAGGTGTTTGGCTTCGTGTGTTCAGGAACTTCTAGGGACTTGACTGTATTCTTCTTTCTTTTGCGGGAGTTTTCTTTGCACATAGGCTAGGACTTTTGTCCTCTCTCGTGTTATATGTATGTTTGTACGTGTGGGTCTTGTACTATTGTATTTGTTGCTAATGGAGCACGTAGTAATTTCTTAAAAAAGTAACCGGGCATGCAAAATTCTGGAATTGGAATGGCATAATTGCCTAATTATTCTTTTCTAATTATTATTTTTCATTTAGCGACAACATTATTTACTTCCTTATTCATACCAAGTGCAAATTAAAGTCCATATATTGACATTGTATAGTTCGATTCTAGTTTTTTCTCACTACTTATATTGTTTCTTCGAGGATCTTTCTTCTACCAAACACACACCAAAGCCGCCACAGCCTTCCGCATCCAAGTTCCAAACACCACTTCCTGCTCCAGCACCGACTTCGCCGGCGACCTAACAATGGTCGACGTTTACCACCGGCCGACGCTCCCGCACGGCCTCCCGCGCCATCCTTACCACGCCGCCGGCCTTCGCCGCCTCTCCACCCGCGCCTCGGCACCCAGTACCCCGGCTCCTCCATCTCCCTCCGCAGCGGCGCCCTCCTCCGCGGCGGTTCTCGCTCACCTCGCTGCGGCCGGGGTGCCCGTCCTCCCGGGCCTCTCCGCAACCGAGCTTGCCCTCGTGGAGGCCGCTCTCGGTGGCGTCCAGCTCCCGCCCGACCTCCGCGAGCTCCTGGCGCTGGGCGTGCCCTCGGGGGACGACTTCCCGCACTACCGCTCCTCCGCGGGGCTCCGCCTCCTCCGCTTCGCCGCGCAAGAGGTCCCCGCCGCGGTCGCCGCGACGCTGCCCCTCGCCCCCGGCCGACGCGCGGGGCGGCCTCCGCCTCCCCTCGTCCCGCTCTGCGGCCGGCATTACGTGCCGGCGACGCCCTGCCTCGTGGGAAACCCGGTGTTCCACGTGTCCAACTCCGGCGTGACGTTCGCGGGCGCCAACGTGGCCGACTTCCTCCTCCGCGCCTTCGCCGCCGAGGCCGAGCCGCCGCCGCTCCGGCGCCAGCTGTCCGCGCCGGTGACGCCGTCCCCCGCGACGCCGTCGAACACGGCGCGCCGGAGCCTGGACTCGGTCACCGGCAGGGCTCCGCGCTGGATCGAGTTCTGGAGCGACGCCGCCGCGGCCGGGGACCGTTTCCTGGAGGTCGTCCCGACGGGCGCCACGACCACGAACACCTCCGCGGGGCCGGAGCCGGAGTGGCTGCGGCGCATCCTGGAGCAGGCAGGCTCCGCGCTGACGCGGGGCGGGTGGGACGCCGGCGACGTGGAGGAGATGACGGGTCCCAACGGCGAGGCGAACGTGGACGTGGCATTGGCGCTGACGGTGGACCGGTGGTGCGGGGAGCTGAGCAGGGGACGGTGGGGCGCGGAGGAGGTGGTGGAGATGCTGGGGCCGCTGCTGGGGCCAAGCAGGAAGGCGCGGCGGGCGGCGGTGGCGCTGCCGCCGGACGTGGCTGCGCGGGTGGGGCGGCTCGCCGAGGCGGTGTCGCGGGCGGTCGGGCCCCGTGGGGGTGGCCGATCGAAACCCCCGAGGCCATTTTGAAAATCTATCATTGTTTTCAGGTTCCTAGCCTGGCCAAAAAACTGTGGCGTCTGTGCCCCTGTTCCCTCGCTCGCAGTGTTTGAGTGCGTGCGTGCGTGCACGTGTACTCCACTTGTTCAGATCAGTGCATGCATGCATTCATGCATGGTTTATTTACGAGATCCGGTGCAGAGACGCACGCAGCAGGCCATTGTCGGGCGATGAACGACGTGGTCGAGCCGGGAGCGCACGGTCGGGTCGGAGGTCGGGGGCGTGGAGCAGCGCAGCGTGGCCGGCGGATTGGGGACGGACATGGGAGCGGCAATCGAAGCTAGGGGGACGCACGGGTAAGAGCGACTCTAGCAGACCCGTAAAACCCGGACCCGTATAAGGGGCGGCGCGAGCGAAGTCAGATTCAGACCCCGTAAAACGGACTAGTAAAAAAGGATATTCGGTGAATATGCTTTTTTATGGGTCGGCTACGTGGGTCTGCTCGGCCATTTCCGCGTCGACCCGCAAAATGAAGACGCCCAATTATTGAATTTGACATCGATTCCGACAAATGAGTTCAAATTCAAACAATAGAACACCGTTTACACGTAAATAAAAGATTAGTTTTCTAGGACAAACACAAAAGGGGGTCTTGCAAAAGTGACGACCACGCTCGGCATCATCTTGGTCGATCTTCACTCCGCGCCATCGAGTCCATGGAGGTTATCGGAACCACCGAGTCCACCTCCGGCGCTTGTTCCAACTCCCGCACCGAAATCATCGGCTGGTGCACTAAACGCATCCACGACATTGGTTCCAAACCCCATTGAGAAAACACCTCCAGCACTGTAACACACACTGGGCGACACAACCATTCTTCTCTTCAAGATTTCTCTTCTTGCCATATCATGCCATTCTTTGGTGAGGTCCATGTCATTGCGGTTCAATGTCATGATCTTATTCTCTTCGGCAAACAATTTGGACATGGCTTTGTTTTCAGCGGCACGTGCCCTTCTCTCCTCAATGGCCGTTTTGCGCAGCCCCTCATCCTTAAGCAATTGCCACTTTTCTTGCTTCTCCCGTGCCTTCTTCTCGACCAACTCTTTCTTAATCTCCAACGTCTTCGCTAACATCAACTCATTTGATTGCACCATGGCATCAATCTTGTCCCGCAAGCTCGACACTTCATGCTCTCTCTTCATCTTCTCCTTAGTCTTCTTGTTGCCATCAGGCTTGTTCAAGTTTCTTGGGCCATCATCATCCTCAACTTCATCCATGTTTGTAAGTGAACCTCTCTTCGGTGGGGATTCTTATCAATCAACTTCCACTTCTCGCACTCTTTGAGCAAGTCTCAACATGGTCGGCGACGAGATCCGCCGGAGGGGATTGAGCGTGCGCGACCTCGACGGTGATGGGGGATGGCAGGGAGTCATCCATGGCGGCAAAGGACTGACGGGGAAGATGCACTGGAGCGGGCGGTGGCGGGGGTGGTGGCGGAGGGGAGGGGGAGCAAGAACGGCTGCGCGGAAATTTCCCTCGCGCCAAATCTCAATGTGGATAGGGGCCGAGCTCGGGTCGGCCTCCCACCCCGTGAATCTAGAAGTCGGGGGAGATCTTTTGCCATGCCCCGCAAAAAAAATTACGGGTCGGACGCGTTTGCGGTGTCTAGTCGGGCAGGATTTTTCGCGTCGACCCGTATTTTGGCGGTTATTTTGCGGGTCGCGACGTTATGCAGGGTCTGCTAGAGATGCTCTAACGGAGAGGAGGGTGTGGGTCTGCATTGTTGTTCTTCGAGGTTTGAAGAAGGTGACTCATAGGCGCCGAACGACAGGCCAAAATTTGGATCGGTGAGCGGTACAACGTTGGATACAGGCACATGTAACCATCAGATCCAGAGAGAGAAACAATCCCCTCTTCGCTCGCGCGCACGACTCCATGACCTACCACCGCCTCCCGCTGGCAGCTCGCCGGAGCCGCTCATCCACGTCGCTTGCCGGTTGCAACACCGGTGCTCACTGGTTTGCCCGGCGTAGTAAATTGTAGTGCCGGTTCCAGCAAAAAATCAGCCTTCGGTTTGCAGCTTTTTCATTGAAAGTCGTCGTTGTAGCCGTTTGCAGACGAGGTGGTAGCGACAAATTCACTGGTTCCACCAAGAAAATGGATTCAGTGGGAAAAATCAAAAGAAGGGGTGGTAGCAAAAATTAAATATAATGGTAGCAAAAATCAAATATAAAGGTAGCAAAAACAAAGGCGGTGGTTGCAAATTTATAGTGGTTCCGAGCAAAACAGATGGATCCAGAAAAAAATCGAAGACAGGGTGGTAGCACAAATCGAAGACGGCGGTAACAAAAAACATTGGAGTGGTCCCATATGCATCCAACTAAACAATCAAAGACGGGTGCAAAAAATCAAACTGGACGGTGGTACCCAAAAACAAAAACGATGGTAACAAAAAATCGGACCGGCTGTAGCAAAACGATCACACTAAAAAAAATGGCGGCAACGCCTCCCTGGCGGCTCGGGGGCAACCCTAGACGCCGCACCTTCCCCCGTCGCGCCACCGCCAAAGGCTCAGCCGGCGAAGCATGCGCAGGTGCCTGTGAAGGCGGCAGCGAGGCCTTTCCCTCGGCGCGGTGGCCTCCTGCCACCGGCCAGGCCTCCCACGTGATTCGGCCACCGTCGGCGACGGCTGCTCGCGCCGGCGCGGATCCGGCCGTTCCGCCCCTCCCCTCATCGCCTCCCTCCCCTTCAGTAAGCCGGCTGCTGCCCGTCCTTGGCGCCGAGGAAGCTCTCCGTCCCTTCCTGCTCATGCCAGATCTGGCCGAGCTGGAGGCCGGGGCCTCCTCAGCTGCCTCGGGCCCTCCCACATCTCCTGTTGTGGCGTCGCAGCAGCGGCCGTCTTCTCTGAGCTTCGGTCATGGCAACGGGACTACATCCTCGTTTGGTTACCGGTGGTGCTCCCCAGCAGCGGCTGCTCTTGCGGCGCGCCGGCCTGGCTGCTAGGCGGGTGTTTGAGACCCACGATGGGCGTTCTGCCAAGGGAGGCTCTGGCCATGGCAGCCCTGGACCGTGTTCTCCAGTTCTCTCGGCTTGCCGGTGTCCTCTGCCAGTGCTTCTCCGGTCCTCGGCGCTTTAGAGGTTGCGTTCTCCAACCTCTCGGTTTGCCGGTGTCCTGATTGTCACGGCTCCGATGGTCCGGATTTGCGTCTCTCCAGTTTCGGGCTTGTCGGCATCGTTGGCGTCGTCGCTTTCCCTCGTGTTGGCCTCCTATGCTTCGCCGCCTCCCCAACCCCAACCCCGATCACCTCCTGCCTCGTCCCCGCGCCATGTCCAAGGCTCACGTGTCCGGCGACGCCGGTGCCTTCGTGTTGCACCGGGCGTGGCTCCTCTTCTTGTGGTGTCATCTTCGACCAACGTTTGGTTTCCATGCCTCCTTATCATGATCTGGTGGCTATGGGATTGCTCAGATTCGGGCCGGGGCGAAATCGCCGCTTGGCTTGCCGATGCTGGCAGCGGCGACACTTGCAAGCGTCGTTCCCTCCTTGGAGGCGTTGCTATGGCCCCCTTTATGTGCCCCTCCTCGAGCATCATGGGAAACCCTAGGTCCGATTCCTTGGATCGGACGGCGACGGTGCCACTGCGTCATCCTCCTTCTTGAAGGCGTCATCTTGTTGGCTCGCGGTGTCCCCGGTGTTTGTTTTTGGAGATGCTGGATGTCATGTTGGTTCGGGTTGCCGCTCAAGGCGTGGTTTTTCAGGGCGCTATGTACGACTTCCACGGTGCTTCTCCCATGTCTTCTGGCTCCGACTAGGTCGGGTCCTGCTGCCCACTTCCTGATCTTCCGGTGCTATTGGTGGGGGTACGTTGATCCGATCGAGCCTGGAGCAGTGGATGCGGGGCGGACGTTCTCGTGAGGTCACGACGCGGTCTGAGTTCCTGTGTCCCGCATCCTCGCCTTCTTTGGCTAGAGGCCGGATTAGGGGGGTTTAGCTGTGTTTTTTCTTGTTTTGGGCCGAGCATCCCATGTCTTTCTGCTCCGGGCATCATGTTCACGCCCTCTTGCGTCTTGTGTCATATGATGTATCCTTTCTTGTATTACTTCTCTTTTATTATCAATGAAATGATATGCAAGCTTTGCGTATTCAAAAAAATAGCGACTGTCTAACGCAACACCGGTGCTCGCTGTCTTGCTGATTGCAGTTTTTCCCTGATGAGAAGCAACGCTGAGCGTCGCCGTTGCCAACACTTGCGGCAACTATTTCTAGCATCTGCAGCGGCTGGTTGCAGCTCTTGTTTCGATGGGCGTAGGGGCTGGCGTTGCGGCTGAGACAACTCATGACGGCTCGCAGCAGTGGCTGCTGAGACAGCTCGCGGAGGCGGACTGGGATCAAGTGACATGCGCTACGGTGACATGCACGGTGACATTACAGTCCAAATTCAAATTTAAACATTGTGAAAAAATTTGAAAAAAATCATGCATGTTCACAGCACATATTAAGATAATCCCTAAAAATTTCAGATCAAAATTCGAAACATACATCAAGAAACGAAAAAGAGAAATCTGTCATGAATAGTTTCTGAATGGTTCTCTGTAGACTATTCACATCTGAGTTTCTCTTTTTCGTTTCTCGATGTATGTTTCGAATTTTGATCTGAAATTTTTAGGGGTTATCTTAATATGTGCTATGAACATACATGCTTTTTTTCAAAAAAATTCACAATGTTTAAATTTGAATTTGGACCGCATGTCACCGTGCATATCACCGTAGCGCATGTCACCATACATATCACCGTAGCGCATGTCACCTGATCCCAGTCCCGTGGAGGCAGCCTCGAGGGCATGAATGGGCGGCAGCGGTAGGAATTGTTGCTCGGTGTGCTCGTAGAAGAAAAATGGAGAAAAGGATAAGGTAGGCGCTCAGGAGAGCGAGAGGAGAGCCACCCGCGTGAACAGACAAGGGAGTCATGTGGGCCCTGAACAGGCTGTGTGGTAAAAAGGTTGTGTGACGCTCGCGAGATCGAAGGGTAGGCATTGCTGAATCGGAGCGCGTCGGTGTGACCGGCCGAAAGCTTCACCAGTCGACCGGTGATAAACGTTTCCCTTTGAAGAATATACTTAATTTTTTTTGAGACAAACTGCAAAACTTTATTACGTCGTCACAATGTTTATAGAGACGAAATCAAGATCGTTGGGCTGGCCTAACCAAATATGGCGACCAACCCCAAGAGATAAAGCGTGCTTTGCTAATTTGTGAGCCTCGATATTCAAGATCATAAATTCATGAATTATATTACAAGCCTCAAATTCAGACCTATGTTGTAAGAATACACCTAATGGCAGCAGCGGACCGATGACTCAGAAGACTTCCAGATGTGTGGAATATTTCGAGGGAGGAGTTGTTTAGATTTACGGGGCCAGACTGGCTTCTCATCCTTCTTGACCAATTGGGGTCTCCGGTACGCGAGCAAGTGTTATTTATGTTCTGGAGAGCTTGGCATCTGAGGAACGATTTGATTTTTGAAAGAGGGAAAGAATCGGTGAATGCGTCTGTTATCTTCGTGGATAATTATTGGAAGACTTTTTCCACTTCCAACGCTCGTGTGCAAGTGGACCAAAGCACCAAAGGGAAGGGGGTGATGGGGAATGGGGAGAATCTTAGTCCCCAAAAAGAAAATGAGCGTGTTGTTTGGAAGCCTCCAGAGCGGGAGTATATTAAGATAAATGCTGATGCTAATTTTGTGGAGAGTCTGAGATTTGCTAGCGTTGGGGTTGTCGCTAGAAATCATCTGGGAGAAGTCCTGGTGTCTTCTTGGGATTTTATCCGATTGTGCTCCGGAGCGGAGGAGGCGGAACTTCGTGCGTGCCTCGCCGGGCTGTACATTGGTATTTCTCTTCATAAACCAATTATCTTGAAAACTGACTGCTCCTTTGCTGCATCTTTCCTAGCGAAAGAAATTGTTGACAGGTCTCCTTATGTGGATCTAAAAATGGAAGCGATCAGCGCCTCCAAGTTTATTGTTGATCTCAAGATTGTTAAGATTGATAGGCAGGCTAATAAGGCGGCGCATGAGATAGTAAAATTTAGTTTTGATACCATGTCTGATGGTATTCTATGTAATTCTGTTCCGCCCTGCGTGGCTAATTATGTAATGAACGATTGTAAGACTATTGTTATTTGATCAATATATGGGTGGAGTTTTTCAAAAAAAAAAAATTGGATGGCCGGCCTTACACGCCTGTAAGCTGTAACGACAACTCAGATCGGTTCCGGCTCCAGTCCGACGGTGAGGAAGTTCCCTCAGCGTTCCCCTTGTTAGCCGGCTATGTATTTGGAGACACTGCTCTCTTGTAGTGATTTTTTTTCAAAATATATTCAAATGTTCAAAAACTTGCTCCATGACATTTAAAAAAATCTTCATGAAATACAAAAATGTGTTCACCTGATTTTTAAAACATGTTTATGGTATATATAAAATGTTCGTCCCATTTTAAAAATGTTCATGATATATAAATGTACATACCATTTTAAAAAAATGTTAACGCATTTTAAAAAATCTTCAAAAATTGCAAAAACTTGTTTGTGCAAGTTATAAGAAATATTCATGGCATATAAAAATGTTCACTCAGTTTTTTTTTACAAAATATCATGAATTTTCAGAAAATGGGGAAAGAATCAGGAATAGAAAAACAAATTAAGAAGAAGCAAAAATTAAAGGTAAGGAAAATGAAACAAAATACTCATTCCGATCCAATAAAACTATAAAAGTGTTGTGGTTTTAGTTCAAACTAAAGCCATGACACTCTTTTTGGATCGGAGGGAGTACAATGAAACTGAACAGAATAAAGAAAGAAAAGAAAGAAAGGAGACATAAAAACCCAAATACACAAAAGGGATGAAACCCTCATTTCCTACATGAATAGCCATGAAACCAAAGAAAAACTTAGTGCAGAAGTAAACCGCTCCTACACTTTGCTGCTAGCCACAGCCTACATCCGGGGCATCATATATGAAGGAAGTCTATATCTCGCAATAGGGAATATGAGAATTGTGATGTGAATTGAGACTAATGAGTTTCTTAGAAATATGTGTACTTTCCTTTCTTCTCTATTTACTTATCTCTCTGGTGCATTCACTCTCTTCGGCCATCCTTCTCTCTTCTTTCTTTCCGGAAGATTATTATCTTCTTTCGGGGGTTTCGAACAACTTAGAGCACAGAGTCATATCTGGAACAATTATATTAAATTATCTCCTAGTTGCTTGTTATTGACTCTTCATTCCTAGATCTTGAGTAGTTGCAGTATTTGCTTTTGAATTTGTTCTTGGAGTAGAAGTTGTTGAAGTTGCAAACCATGACACTAAGTTAATTGTCAGATCAACACTCGAAGACTTTTGTGCATCACTAGTCGCCTTGTGAAAATCACTACTCTTTGGTAATTAACAATGAAGCTCTTCTTTGTCCTTGAGATCATTACATACAAAGAATTCTTCTTATGACTTTGGTAGGCTTGAGATATTTTTAATTAGAATCATTTGGATGAGGTTACACACAGTGTCATACTTGCATTCGAAATTAAGCTCTTAGGACCTTCTTGACTATAAATCTATCGGTCAACTTTTCACCATTCAACCTAGTGATCTCGTTTGTGATGAGCACAAGTTTTGAGTACATATCAGTGACTCTTCACTATCTGTTGTCTTGAACTTGTTGAGATGACCTTGAAGAATGCCAAGCTTGATCCCTTCATTGACACGGTACCTTCATGTATTTCAATCAACGTATCTCCAATATCCTTTGCACTTTGAAGACAACTTATCTTTTTGAACTCTTTCAGGCACAAAGAATTGAATATTATGCCACCTGCTTGAGTGTTTGTTGAATAATCTTCAGTTCATTGGGAGTTGCTTCACGACCCAGAACTTGTCCACCTTGAATGAATTGACATTGCATACCAACAACGATAATTTCCCAAATGGGAAAATTATGACTAAGAATATGGATAAAATCTTATGTGTCCAACTAGAAAAATCAGAACCGTCGAAATAAGGGCCTCTGGGATAAAAACTTCCCTCGTTAGGCACCATACTCTCCTTAGGAGGTAAAGATGAAGCAATGAATCAGCCTTTCAAGGCACTATGGGAATACCTTTACAAGGAGAGCTTACTCTGATACTAGTTGTAGGATCATTTAGCATGTCTTGATCGGGCTACATAATCTACAAGATTAACTAGAGGACTATTTACCAATTTGGTCAATTACTTGTAGTTGTGTCAGGTTACTCCAATCAGTTAGCTTGGAGACATATGGGAAGTTACAAGTCCTTTGAAGATTTATGTCTTCAATTAGCAACTGATTAAAAGATAGTTGCCATCAAATGACCAAATCCTTAAAAAATGTTTTGCTAGCAATGGGTTATGTGCTATGGAGTCACAAGGATGTTAATCACATCTCTTCTTTTGTTGTGGGCTAGACAAATTCATGTGAAGTTTCCTACGTGAAATGGTTAACTGCGCGACTGGGAGTGATCCTATCTTGGGAACTTTTCATCATTGTTACAAAGGAACTCTACCTAGTTGTGTTGTATTCTTTAGGTTTGTTTCTCAACTCAATTTTGGTCATGGGGGAACATTAGGAGCAAATTCATAATGAATGGGACATCCCTAAAAAATGGGTTGACCGTATGTCCAAAATTATCCTCTTTTTGCAGCAATAGAAGCCGATGGTGAAGGTTACGAGCAGAAAAGCATTCTAGGTGACGGTTAGCAACATAAAATTAATGCACTCAACCCCTTCCTTCTATGAATATCATATTTGTCGATACCTCATGTGCCCATGTTGCTAGGTTCCCCCAACATGTAATATCTAAATTTTTTTGTGTGTATTGGTTGTGGCGGCTTCATTAATTTAAAGTCAGGCCCTGACCAAGCCTTTACATCTACCTTAGATTGTTTCTCCATAACTAATTAGACAATAATATCACGATCATAATATCGAGATAAATATTCCCTAAAAGGGACTAGTCTGCATTCTACCAATATACTAATTAAGTTCCCCAATCTTTTCACCCTTTTATTCATGCCCAACATGACTCACTTGATTAGAATAATAACCAAGCGAAGTATTTAACATCACAACAACAAGGCACAATATCAATTGATCGGTAGAGACACTTTTCCTCGACAACACCAACTGTCATCAACATCAGCAGCGTGGGGATTTGACCCTTCTCCTCCTAGTAGTCATCAGCATTGTCAATAGTCTAGGGATATTTTTTGATGGTGAGATGGATGTGGGTGATCTCTTCGACACTAGAGAGGATGCGTCGACACGGTCGCACGACTCCAGGAAGGAATCAAGCAAGCAGTCGAAGTCTTTGAGCGTCGACACACAGTTGGGATTGCGGGTGGTCGCATCCGTTGCAGTGACAAGCGTGTCATAGGCGAACTCATCGGCATCTACAAAGTTGGTTGTTGGTGATAGCCGTGGTTATTGGTTCCTACTGCATCCATTATTGTTCATAAATCTCGATTGAGTGGATAGTTTGTGTTTAATCAGAGCTCTAGGCTTTGGACTTCCTTATATATAACTCATCTTTAATGTTCCTGATTTAATTTATTGAATACTCCATAACTCTAGACATGAATATGAGTCATTGTTAGTATCTTTCTATGTCTATTGTGAATTAAACTATTGATTTACAATGTGCAAGGATTTATTTTTGTGTACTGAAGACACGTATTTTGAGCCGAAAAGATTTATATGGTGCCACACAAGTAATATCCTCCAGAAAGTGACCCATGCAATATGGGTTCAGCGCAAGTGATCCAGGGTGATGTGGATTTGATCACAACTTGCAAAGTAAATTGTACTTTGCACCCACATAATTTGTTACGAGCTACGTAGATAGAATAGTTAGGTTATTCAAATATGCCATAAATTCTGACATTCCGCTCTGATATGCCTTGGCACGGTGTGCACGGGCTCGAGGACAAGTTTATATTTGAAGGAACAAGGATGCCGACTAGATCAAAATGTATGGTTCGTGGTCATGCTACGAGTTGCTTTCAAAGTGTATATTTCCTGATTAGGTGTTTCTTGGTCCGCTGTTAAGATTGGATACAAAATATATGCTTGTTATATTTTAGTTAAGCATGTTAAATTTTCTCATGCATAATTGTGTTTATCTATTTCATTTCCCTTTTAGTGCGTGTACTAGTCGTGCATCGTGTCTCATTGTGCCTGATAGTGATAGTCTATTTCTGTTACAACATTTTATTTGGAAAATTTGTTGTGCAATTATCTTGATTCCTATTGTCTGGCTTCTTCGTTTCTCGTATTTCCAGTTTTTCTTCGTCTAGTGTTTCTCATTGTGTACATACTAGCTAGCAGTGTTTGTGTCGTGAATGATGCAAATGGCATGCCATGCTTATGTCAAACCAATTAAACTTGCATGTAATGGACTAGCACATTTGCCACCTACGGTTTCTTCAAGGATGTACGATATACCACTCATACAAAATCGATGCTATTAGACTTATAACACAATATCAGCCACTTGACTCTTATTAAGTAATTATATAGTGGTTGACATGACCCAAATTTAGAAGCTTGCCATGAAGAATATTTTTGCAAAACCTATCATGTGCTTAAGACATCTATGGTAGACTACTCTGCTACCTCTATTTCTAATTTGTAACACACGAGGGCCTCCATATACACCAGCACAATGCTTTTTTGTTCTAGTACGATTTTTGCTAGTTTGATGCACAAGTTATAGTATGTGTTCCACGACATAACTTGAGGGTTTCCTTTATTCACCATGCCATCCCACTTTCCTCAGATCCATTGACTGATTTGATCAACTTTTGCAGAGCTAGAAATGTGTTCAACCAACTCAAAGCCTCACTATCAAGTTATGTAAAGAGTTTGGTCCGTCGAAAACGTCCTCTCACGCATCAAAATTGATGAGTCCTTGTGAGTTCAAAGGGTAGCCAAGTGAGGTTGGCTTCCCCGAGTTGTTCTTGAAGAGAAAATTGGCAAGGATTTATATGTCTCTTTTACTTGAGACCAAATTGGCAATGTTTCAACTAAAGCTTGTTCCTCTATATTTTGTATACATTTTTTGTTATTTGGATCCTATGGGTTCTGTTATACAATCTGAAGATCCATTAACCAGTTTCACTTACTTCCTCAACTTCTTTGTTTTGCCTTACTTTTGTGTTCATTGGAGATACCTGACTTGGTCCTTTGAGTATTGCAGTAGAGCATATCTAAAGAAAATAAAAACCTAGAACTCATGGTTGTTACAGGCCGAGGGAACTTGATCAGCTCAGTGACCACCTAGAGATACAAACATACACAACTATTGCATCATGCATCTTAATTCATGTCTCTGTGTTGCATTTATTTTAACCAGCATTTGCTACCCATGTTTATGTCTATCTTAATATAATACTTTGCTGAGGAAAAACAATTGTTGTAGATGCTGGTGTCGAGGATACCTGACTGTGGAGAGAAGCTAAAGAAGCAGATGCACAATCTAGATGAGAAGTTGGCGGTGATTGAGTCTTCACCCAAGTCGTTGATGTCGGCAAGCAGCTTGGACAATCATAGCCAATAACTTTGTACTTTGAGTAGTTGTTGCTGCATGATTTAACATTTTTCCAATACAATTTTTTCTAATATACATCTAACATTGTTCCAATACAAATTTAATATTTTTAATACATGGTCAACATATTTTCTATGCATATTTTTTAAAACATTCAAATGCTTGATTAACATTTTTCAAATACAAGATTAACATATTTTGTATACATGCTCAACATTTTTCCTATGCACACTTTTATTTTTTTTCAAATGCTTGGTTAACATTTTTCAAATACAAGTTTAACATTTTCTAATACGTGGTCAACATTTTGTCTATGCACATTTAACATTTTTCATGCTTGATTACCATTTTTTAAAATGCTATATTCATATTTTTTGAACACACGGTCAATATTTTTTTGTAAACACATTAACATTTTTAAAATTCTTGATTAACATTTTTCAAATAATTGTACTACTTTTTTAAAAATGTTTGATTAACATTTTATATGCATGATCAAAATTTTCCATAATTTTTCAATACATGGTCAACATTTTTTTTCTATACACATTTAACATTTTTCAAATGCTTGATTAACAATTTGAAATACTTTTTCAACCTTTTTTCAAATGCTTGATCACATTTTTTTAATTCTTGATTAATATTTTTTTCAATACATTATCAAATTGTTTCGTACACATTTTATTTTATTTTATTTTATTTTTATATACATTTTTTGTATACGTGATAAACATTGTCTCTATATACACTTAACATTTTTTAAATGATTGGTCAACATAAAAAATGTTTTATATAGAGTCATTTTTATAATATATTTATTTAGAATATTCAAAAGTATAAAAAAGGTAAAAAAATAGCAAAAAACAAAACAAAAACCGTGAAAAAAAATGAGGCCGTTTTCCCCGTGCGCCCTAGCTTTGGCGGCCGTTCCATGTCAAGAAGTTCCCTGAAACGCTTCCAGGGCCGGGCTCTGGGCCTAGACAGAAGGGTCGACCGCCTAGGAGTGTCCCCCCGCTGAGATCTAGAGTTGCAAAATATGATGAGGCACTGGTCGATGCCACCTTCGGTGCAGTGGTGCGTGCCGGCGACCGACCGGCGACATGAGCCTAGTCGTCCATACATGGCGTTCGTCGATACGGGGGTCCGGTGTTTTCACCCGCTTCAGTCTCTATTGTTTCTGTAATCAGTAATTCAGTATGCATCTCAGACCTGTTAGCCAGTCTTTCTACTCTCTTTTTTTTGCGAGGGTAAAGAGTTTTATTCCATAAAAATAGGGTTACAATCGAGAGGCAAAAGTTTCTCTATACACACGATGGTCCACGATCTAGCCATATAGCAGTCGCATTTTCAATACAACTATACAAAGCCAATTAATCTGCTACCTATTTTGCTCACGCTTAATTTTCTACGGAATAAACTTACAAAGTACTATAAGATGCTTGATCTCAGCTATCAAATGTCCATATGCCAACCGAAACAGGTTATCACCTGTTAGGGACGTTAATGTCTCTGAGAAGTCCGATTGCATTATTATAGGAATATCACTATATTGAGCTGCCAGAGTCATACCTTGCATCAGTGCATGCAACTCGGCCTCTCTTTCTACTCACTCTTGCTAATTAGTGGAGGGTGCGGCTAATTAAATTTCTTCCAGAGAAACATGGCATGTTTATTGAATCTGAATCTGGATAAGGCGGTCCATTAGGTGCCAGTTATGTACGGTGCTCAGCCGTCATGGCTGTCACTCTGAGTTGGTGGCGCGTGGACCTTGCAGCAGCGGGGTTGAGGAACAATTCCTGGTGCCCTAGCACTGCACTCGTTCAAACATTTATACATACTGCAGGGCTGTGCCTCAGAGTTGGCGCACGTCCATGCCGCAACTGCATGAATCAAAACAAGTTTAGGTTGCTACGTATACCTTATAAGTTGATCAAACAGAAAGATGCAGAGTGAAAATCATGGAGGGGTTGCTACTTCTTACGTGCATGGCAGCGTGACCATGTGGAGGCAGACATCGTCAGAGCGACAATCAGGAAGAGGACAATGGAGCGTGCGTTGCTACTGTCGTCGAGCGCCATGGGCAGAAGGAAGGTGGAGGCACTAGTAGAAAAAGGACCATTTGTCCCGGTTTATAAGGCCCATCTATCCCGGTTGCGGAACCGGGACTAAAGGGTCATTACTAATGTCCTTGATCTTTAGTCCCGGTTCTTATACTCTATCCGACGCTACTGGCTACATACATATACAATATGTAAGATCTGTTACAATCCCCTAGCATCTGAAATCAAGTTCCACATGGTATTCTCCGGCTTTATTGATGACGTGGTCAAGAAAGAATCCCGCTAATTCCTCTTGAATTGCTTTCATGCGATCTTCTGGTAGGAGTTCATTCCGCATCTCCCACGTCTAATTTGAAGAAGGGGGTTAATACATATATATGAATGAAACTCAACAGAAATGATGGTGTAATAAAATAAAATTGTGAATATTATTGCTTATGCACATCAAATTATCTTTTAGAGTAGCCCCGCTTATCTTTGCAAGTCGCATTGTAGATGAACTCGCACACGCAGTATCCACAGTAATCATTCCCTTGTTCCTGTCACAAGCACTTTACAAGAAATAGAGGTCAATCAAACTGATAATGAAGCATTATAAGTGGCATTGATGAAAGTAGCTAGAATCAACGGGATCGTGATGCGCGGAACTAGCTAGCTAGTACTACTTACTTTCGGGTATGTCCATCGCAGCTCCCCCGGCAGTTCCGGAACTTGTGCGATGAATACTTTCCAAACCCTGCGAGACAAAGAAAACAATTACTTGATATCAGGACATGAACAAAAAGTTGCCGATATGATGCGATAATGATCGATTGAACTTACTTCTCGAGCATTTTAGTCATGTCCGCATAGGTCTCGGGAGATTTTCGTCTCGAGTCTAAGACGGTTACTAGTCCCTGCTCAAGCTTAATCTCCAGGAGAATATAGTGGAAGTTGCGCATGCATGCATAACTCATCAATTACATTACTATAACCTCGCTCGAGTAATAATGGAAATCGAATATGCACAAGACAGTAACACTCACTTGAAGTTGTAAGGAAAGAGTATTTTATCTTTGTTTTGATTTATTATCAATGATTTGAGCAAGTTGGCCTCAGCATCATCGGCGTTCTTTTCAACCTCAAATTGATCTATGAGATTTGTGTTAATGAACCCAATATCATACATTTCTGCTTTTCTGCACTCGACGATCTTCAATCTGCATAATATAGTGAGGATAATCATATATACATGCAATGAAAGAGCTGAGCTATATATAGAGACTTAATGACAGAAGTAGTACTTACAGACAGTAGCAAGTGACCGTTAATTTATCGAGGGCCTTTTGATTGAACCACTGGAAGAACTCCTCAAATGGAACAGTCAACAAATCAATTCCAACAAGGTCGTGCTCCTCTTTAACTCTCAGATACGAAGTATCCGTCCCCCCAGACTCTCTGCAGGTTTTCATGTACCAATCATGGAATCTTCGCATCATCGTTGTTAGAGATTTTTCATCTTTGACAAGAGGCTTCCCGTAATGGTATTGGTGTTCTTCCACCTCCAAGAAATCATAATGTACATCGTCGGGCAGGTAATCTTCAAGATTGCCATAACCGGGCACCATCCCCGGATCATTAGCGACGATATCGCTAGACACCTTGAGCGGGGGGCACGATTGGTCCGCTTGTTCGCCGAGCTGGGTAATTTTTCCCAACTCGTCGTTCTCCTAACCTTCGATCACTGATAGTATTTCCCGACCGCTCCGCTTCGATATATACCTTTGCAGTAATTCGCTCATAGTTGTTTTTCAGCGGAGACTTTGGTGGTTTCCTCAGGGCATCGATAGTGCGCTTTGCTTTCACCCGGTCTACCTTCTCCTCCGGAGGTGGATGTCTCTTTGCTTTCACCCCTTCAAAGAAGTCCTTCACTTCTTTTTCCACGATCTTCGTGTTTTCTTCCACGGTCCTCTCATATGGTAACTTCTCTAGAGGCTTGAGAGGTGGACCGAATCTGTATTGCCTCCCGCCTCTGGCTGTACTGCTAGACGCCGGAGCAGACGGAGCGGCTACGGCCGTCTTCTTTCGTGCTTGCTTACGAGGCGGAGGAGAAGGACTATGACGCGCCGGAGCAGCGGGGACGGCGACGGGTCTCTTCCGCCCTTGCTGGCGAGGCGGAGAAGGAGGAGGCTGGTGGCTGATCGGGCACGCCGGCGCAGGCGGAGAAGGAGGCGAAGTGCCGCCACATGCCGGAGAAGGAGGCTGAGTGCCCTGATCACTCGCCGGAGGAGGAGGCGGTGGAGGAGGCGGAGTGTCCTGACTCGCCGGAGGAGGAGGAGGCGGAGGCGTCTAGTTCGGAAGGTTGATGAGCTCCTTCCGCCATAGGCATGGTGTCTTCAGACAAGAACCCAGCCGAGTCTCCCCGTCACCCGTAGGGTGGTCAAGCTGGAGGTCCTCAAATTCTTCTGTGATTTCATCCACCATCACCCTAGTATATCCTTCTAGAATGGGCCGGCAGTGAAAAGTTGCGCCAGGTTCAGGAGGTGCAACAGAGCCAACAGCCGCCTTGACTTTCAGTTCCATCCACTGCGTCATAAGGTGGCAATTCTGAGACTCCGTGATAGCATCCACGGGGTAGCTAGCAGGAGCCGTGAAGACAGGCTCCTGAAGCAGCTCCGTGGAAGCCACGCTGCTTCTCCGCTGAGATGGCGGGGTAGCTTCGGGTGTAGCAGCTTCGGCAGGTCACGCGCTGCGGGCCTCGTCTCATTCCTCTAGCGCTTGTACCCTTGCATGCAGCGCCTGTAGTTGGGTCAACTCCTTTTTCTTCTTCCTCTCCCGGTGTTTGTAACCGCCTGTGTCGGGAAATCCAGCCTTCCACGAAAGGGAGCCTGGCGTGCCTCGTGTCCGTCCGGGGTGCTCAGGATTCCCGAGGGCCTCTGTGAGCTCGTCGTTCTCTCTGTCCGGAACGAACGTCCCTTTCTGTGCCTTTTCGATATACTCCTGAAGCTTCTCGATGGGTGTGTTCAGCTGCTTGTTGGTCCAAACGCACTTCCCTGCTACAGGGTCCAATTTTCCCCCAACCCCGAAGAACCAAGTCATGCAACGGTCTGGCCAGCGTCGCATCTCTGGTTCGATCCCTTTATCAATGAGGTCATTCTCAGCCTTTCCCACAACGGCCGGGATTTCAGGTAGCCACCTAACCCCGTGCGATAGTGATGCTTCTTCTTTGCAGCATTTTTCTTGTTTGTCGCTGACATCTTCGCTGCTCTCTCAGATTTCTTTTTGGTGACAAATGCGGGCCACTGATCTTTGACCTTCTCAAATCGGCCAATGAATTCTGGAGTCTTGTCTTGGTCGACAAACGATGATTTCAGCTCATTCTTCCACCTCCTGAATAGCTCAGCCATCTTCTTAAGAGCATAAGCCTTGATCATTGGCTTTTAAACTGGATTCTCCGGATCCTCCTCTGGCGGGAAGGTGAAATTTTCCTGCAGCGCGGTCCAAAGATCAGCTTTCTGCCTATCACTGACATAAGACACCCGAGAGTCTTTGTCCTTAGGCTTCAACCATTGCTCGATGCTGATCGGGATCATGTCCCTAACTAGAACCCCGCACTGAGCATTACATTTTTGCTTGGTCCGGAGGGGTTCAATCGGTTGGCCAGCGCGATCAATTTTGATGATTGTGTAATGAACCCCGCACTGAGCATTAAAGTTCCCTAGCTAGCCCTAGCATTTCATCAAACACCTTGTGGGCATGGCTGAAAACATGCAATTCTCTGAAACTATGCACTGAACCAACTTCACCATCATCACATACATGAAGGAAGGACAGAGGAGAGGGGTGGGAGGGAGGAGGGAGTACCGGCCTGTTGATACGTCTCCAACGTATCTATAATTTTTGATTGTTCCATCCTATTATATTATCAACCTTGGATGTTTTATATGCATTTATATGCTATTTTATATGATTTTTGGGACTAACCTATTAACCTAGAGCCCAGTGCAGTTTCTGTTTTTTCCCTTGTTTCAGTGTTTCCGGAAAAGGAATATCAAACGGAGTCCAAACGGAATGAAACCTTCGGAAAAGTTATTTTTGGAAAGAAAGCAATACAGGAGACTTGGAGTGCACGTAAGGGGATCAACGAGGAAGCCATGAGGCTGGGAGGGGTGCGCCCACCCCCCTAGGCGCGCCTTCCACCCTCGTGGGCCCCTCGTAGCTCCCCTGACGTACTTCTTCTGCCTATATATATCTTCATATATCCTAAAACGATCGGGGAGCAGAATATATCGGGAGTTCCACTGCCAGAAGCCTCCGTAGCCACCGAAAACCAATCTAGACCCGTTCTGGCACACTGCCAGAGGGGGCAATCCCTCTCCGGTGGCTATCTTCATCATCCCGGTGCTCTCCATGATGAGGAGGGAGTAGTTCTCCCTCGGGGTTGAGGGTATGTAAGTAGCTATCTGTTTGATCTCTCTCTCTCTCGTGTTCTTGAGGTGATACGATCTTGATGTATCGTGAGCTTTGCTATTATATTTGGATCCTATGATGTTTCTTCCCCCCTCTACTCTCTTGTAATGGATTGAGTTTCCCCTTTGAAGTTATCTTATCGGATTGAGTCTTTAAAGATTTGAGAACACTTGATGTATGTCTTGCCGTGCGTATCTGTGGTGACAATGGGATATCACGTGATTCACTTGATGTATGTTTTGGTGATCAACTTGCGGGTTCCGCCCATGAACCTATGCATAGGGGTTGGCACACATTTTCGTCGTGATTCTCCGGTAGAAACTTTGGGGCACTCTTTGAGGTTCTATGTGTTGGTTGAATAGATGAATCTGAGATTGTGTGATGCATATCGTATAATCATACCCACGGATACTTGAGGTGACATTGGAGTATCTAGGTGACATTAGTGTTTTGGTTGATTTGTGTCTTAAGGTGTTATTCTAGTACGAACTCTAGGGCTGTTTGTGACACTTATAGGAATAGCCCAACAGATTGATTGGAAAGAATAACTTTGAGGTGGTTTCGTACCCTACCATAATCTCTTCGTTCGTTCTCCGCTATTAGTGACTTTGGAGTGACTCTTTGTTGCATGTTGAGGGATAGTTATGTGATCCAATTATGTTATTATTGTTGAGGGAACTTGCACTAGTGAAAGTATGAACCCTAGGCCTTGTTTCAACGCATTGCAATACCGTTTACACTCACTTTTATCATTAGTTACCTTGCTGTTTTTATATTTTCAGATTACAAAAACCATTATCTACTATCCATATTGCACTTGTATCACCATCTCTTCGCCGAACTAGTGCACCTATACAATTTACCATTGTATTGGGTGTGTTGGGGACACAAGAGACTCTTTGTTATTGCAGGGTTGCTTGAGAGAGACCATCTTCAACCTACGCCTCCTATGGATTGATAAACCTTAGGTCATCCACTTGAGGGAAATTTGCTACTGTCCTACAAACCTCTGCACTTGGATGCCCAACAACGTCTACAAGAAGAAGGTTGTGTAGTAGACATCACCTGTCCGGCAGGCAGTGGTGCGGCGGCGTTGACGGCAGGGCAGGGGTGTGGCGCAGCGTCGGCGCAGGGCAGGGGAGCGGCGGCGGTAGCATCGAGGTCGAGGCAGGGGTGCACGACGGCATCGTCGGGGTAGGGTAGGGGCGCGACGGCGACGGGGCGAGGCAGGGGCGCACAACGTCGGTGTCGGGGCAAGGCAGGGGCGCACGACGTCGACGTCGGGGTAGGGCAGGGGCGCACGACGTGGGCGTCGGGGCAGGGCAGGGGCGTACGACGTCGGCGTCGGGGCAGGGCAGGGGAGCGGCGGTGTCGGGGCAGGCAGGGCACGGCGACGGCGTCGGCGTCGAGGTCCGGCAGCCTAGCGACGTTGAGGTGTTCGTCGGTGCGAGGCGTTCGGCGGCAGAGAGGCAGATCGAAGAACTGAATGAAAAATTTGACAAGTGCTGCTTATATACCAAGAGCATTGGTCCCGGTTCGTGGCACAAACCGGGACCAATGCACCCTTTAGTCCCGGTTGGTGCCACCAACCGGGACCAATGGCCTGGGTTGGTGGCACCAACCGGGACTAAAGGGGGGGCATTGGTTCCGGTTGGTGCCACGAACCGGTACCAATGCACCCCTTTAGTCCCGGTTGGTGCCACCATCCGGGACCAATGGCCTTGCACAGTGGGGTGGTGGTGGGAGTTTAGTCCCGCCTCGCTAGTTGAGAGGGGCGCGCAGTGGTTTATAAGCCCCACTGCCGCACCCCTCTCGAGCTCCTCTCCATTGCAGGCTTACGGGCCTAATTGTAACTGCTATTCCTGGCCTACTGGGCCTTCTGCGTGCCTGAATCCTGGCCCATGGATGGGTTTCTAGTCGTATTCAGGCCGTGGTGGCCCAGTAGGTGGCAATTTTTTATTTTTCCCCAGTTTTTTTTTCTTTTTTGCTTTATTTTTTTGTTTTGTTTCTACTTACAACAAAATACTTATTCATTTTATTTTATTTTGTTTCTAATTACTTATTTATTTTATTTTATGATAATTCTTTTTGCTATTAAAGTTTCTAACAAAAAAGGTTCTTTATGAAAATTCTTTTTGCTTTTAATGATTTTGAACAGAAAATACTTTGATAATTTTAGTTGCATTAATTTTATATAATTTCAGTTTCATAAATTTTAGAGGTTGCCTATAATGTTTTGAACAGAAAATACTTTGATAATTTTAGTTTCAAAATTTTTATTTCTGTTATTAAATTTTATATTATTTTGTTTCTACTTATATTATTTATTAAAGTTTATATTATTTTGTTTCCAATTACTTATTTATTTTATTTTATGATAATCCTTTTTGCTAAAGACCCTGAAATTCGTATATATTATGCATTTACTGATTATTTTGAGCTATACGACCCTGAAATTGAAAAGCACTACAAATGAACTCTGAAAAGGTTGAAAGTTGGCATGGTATCATCATTTCACCCACATAGCATGTGCAAGAAAGTAGAGAGGCTTACGGCAAAAACTGGATGCACTTCGTGTACAAAACGGACAATCTCTTTCGAAGTATCAGGGTTTCATACGGAAACTGGTCTGTTACAAAGGGATTTCATTTTTTGAACTTATTTGAACTCCATACTTTTTCTGTGTTCAAAATGCACCATTCAAAGCCACATCATCAATTTTCAACCCCTTCTGACTTCATTTGTTATTTTTCATGCATTTACTCATTATTTTGAGCTATAAGACCCTGAAATTGAAAAGCACTACAAATGAACTCTAAAAAGGTTGAAAATCGGCATGGTATCATAATTTCACCCACATAGCATGTGCAAGAAAGTAGAGAGGCTTACGGCAAAAAATGGATGCACTTCGTGTACAAAACGGACAATCTCTTTCGAAGTATCAGGGTTTCATACGGAAACTCGTCTGTTACAAAGGGATTTCATTTTTTTCAACTTATTTGAACTCCATACTTTTTCTATGTTCAAAATGCACCATTCAAACCCACATAATCAATTTTCAACCCCTTCTGACTTCATTTGTTATTTTTCATGCATTTACTAATTATTTTGAGCTATAAGACCCTGAAATTGAAAATCACTACAAATGAACTCTGAATAGGTTTAAAGTTGGCATGGTATCATCATTTCACCCACATAGCATGCGAAAGAAAGTAGAGAGGCTTACGGCAAAAACTGGATGCACTGGTGGGTGCTACGATGGCGAGGCTTCTTCGTTTTTGTTGATCTGCCGTTGTCGGCATTTGTTTCTTTTGCTTTTCTCTTTCGTTTCTTTTGGGCGTGACTATGCAGCTTCCGCCCCAGCACCTATCCATGTATGGTTCGGTTGGTTGCTTTGAATACAAAGCGGGGGGAAACCCTTTTTCGGTAAAAACTGGATGCACTTCGTGTACAAAACGGATTATCTCTTTCGAAGTATCAGGGTTTCATACGGAAACTCGTCGATTACAAAGGGATTTCATTTTTTTGAACTTATTTGAACTCCATACTTTTTCTATGTTCAAAATTCACCATTCAAAGCACATCATCAATTTTCAACCCTTTCTGATTTCATTTGTTATTTTTCATGCATTTACTGATTATTTTGAGCTATAAGACCCTGAAATTGAAAAGCACTACAAATGAACTCTAAAAGGGTTGAAAGTTGGCATGGTATCATCATTTCACCCACATAGCATGTGCAAGAAAGTAGAGAGGCTTACGGCAAAAACTGGATGCACTTCGTGTACAAAACGGACAATCTCTTTCGAAGTATCAGGGTTTCATACGGAAACTCATCTGTTACAAAGGGATTACATTTTTTCAACTTATTTGAACTCCATACTTTTTCTGTGTTCAAAATGCACCATTCAAAGCCACATCATCAATTTTCAACCTTTTCTGACTTCATTTGTTATTTTTCATGCATTTACTGATTATTTTGAGCTATAAGACCCCGAAATTGAAAAGCACTACAAATGAACTCTAAAAAGGTTGAAGTTGGCATGGTATCATCATTTCACCCACATAGCATGTGCAAGAAAGTAGACAGGCTTACAGCAAAAACTGGATGCACTTCGTGTACAAAACAGACAATCTCTTTCGAAGTATCAGGGTTTCATACGAAAACTCGTCTGTTACAAAGGGATTTCATTTTTTGAACTTATTTGAACTCCATACTTTTTCTGTCTTCAAAATGCACCATTCAAAGCCACATCATCAATTTTCAACCCCTTCCGACTTCAGTTGTTATTTTTCATGCATTTACTGATTATTTTGAGCTATAAGACCCTGAAATTGAAAAGCACTACAAATGAACTCTGAAAAGGTTGAAAGTTGGCATGGTATCATCATTTCACCCACATAGCATGTGCAAGAAAGTAGAGAGGCTTACGGCAAAAACTGCATGCACTTCGTGTACAAAACGGACAATCTCTTTCGAAGTATCAGGGTTTTCATACAGAAACTCGTCTGTTACAAAGGGATTTCATTTTTTTGAACTTATTTGAACTCCATACTTTTTCTGTGTTCAAAATGTACCATTCAAAGCCACATCATCAATTTTCAACCCCTTCTGACTTCGTTTGTTATTTTTCATGCATTTACTGATTATTTTGAGCTATAAGACCCTGAAATTGAAAATCACTACAAATGAACTCTCAAAAGGTTTAAGGTTGGCATGGTATCATTATTTCACCCACATAGCATGCGAAAGAAAGTAGAGAGGCTTACGGCAAAAACTGGATGCACTGGTGGGCGCTGCGATCGCGAGGCTTCTTCGTTTTTGTTGATCCGCCGTTGTCGGCATTTGTTTCTTTTGCTTTTCTCTTTTGTTTCTTTCGGGCGTGACTGTGCTGCTTCTGCCCCAGCACCTATCCATCTATGGTTCGGTTGGTTGCTTTGTATACAAAGTGGGGGGAAACCCTTTTTCGGTAAAAACTGATGCACTTCGTGTACAAAACGGATTATCTCTTTCGAAGTATGAGGGTTTCATACGGAAACTCGTCTGTTACAAAGGGATTTCATTTTTTTGAACTTATTTGAACTCCATACTTTTTTGTGTTCAAAATGCACTATTCAAAGCCACATCATCAATTTTCAACCCTTTCTGACTTCATTTGTTATTTTTCATGCATTTACTGATTATTTTGAGCCATAAGACCCTGAAATTGAAAAGCACTACAAATGAACTCTGAAAAGGTTGAAAGTTGGCATGGTATCAACATTTCACCCACATAGCATGTGCAAGAAAGTAGAGAGGCTTACGGCAAAAACTCGATGCACTTCGTGTACAAAATGGACAATCTCTTTCGAAGTATCAGGGTTTTCATACAGAAACTCGTCTATTACAAAGGGATTTCATTTTTTTGAACTTATTTGAACTCCATACTTTTTCTGTGTTCATGTACCATTCAAAGCCACATCATCAATTTTCAACCCCTTCCGACTTCATTTGTCATTTTTCATGCACTTACTGATTATTTTGAGCTATAAGACCCTAAAATTGAAAATCACTACAAATGAAATCTGAAAAGGTTTAAAGTTGGCATGATATCACCATTTCACCCACATAGCATGTGAAAGAAAGTAGAGAGACTTACGGCAAAAACTGGATGCACTGGTGGGCGCTGCGATCGCGAGGCTTCTTCGTTTTTGTTCATCCGCCGTTGTCGGCATTTGTTTCTTTTGCTTTTCTCTTTCGTTTCTTTTGGGCATGACTGTGCTGCTTCTGCCCCAGCACCTATCCATGTATGGTTCGGTTGGTTGCTTTGTATACAAAGCATGGGGAAACCCTTCTTCGGTAAAAATTGGATGCACTTCGTGTACAAAACGGATTATCTCTTTCGAAGTATGAGGGTTTCATACGGAAACTCGTCTGTTACAAAGGGATTTCATTTTTTTGAACTTATTTGAACTCCATACTTTTTCTGTGTTCAAAATGCACCATTCAAAGCCACATCATCAATTTTCAACCCTTTCTAACTTCATTTGTTATTTTTTATGCATTTACTGATTATTTTGGGCTATAAGACCCTGAAATTGAAAATCACTACAAATGAACTCTCAAAAGGTTTAAAGTTGGCATGGTATCATAATTTCACCCACATAGCATGTGCAAGAAAGTAGAGAGGCTTACGGCAAAAACTGGATGCACTTCGTGTACAAAACGGACAATCTCTTTCGTAGTATCAGGGTTTCATACGGAAACTCGTCTGTTACAAAGGGATTTCATTTTTTTCAACTTATTTGAACTCCATACTTTTTCTATATTCAAAATGCACCATTCAAACCCACATAATAAATTTTCAACCCCTTCTGACTTCATTTGTTATTTTTCATGCATTTACTGATTATTTTGAGCTATAAGACCCTGAAATTGAAAATCACTACAAATGAACTCTGAATAGGTTTAAAGTTGGCATGGTATCATCATTTCACCCACATAGCATGCGAAAGAAAGTAGTGAGGCTTACGGCAAAAACTGGATGCACTGGTGGGTGCTACGATCGCGAGGCTTCTTCGTTTTTGTTGATCCACCGTTGTGGGCATTTGTTTCTTTTGCTTTCTCCTTCGTTTCTTCTGGGCGTGACTATGCTGCTTCCGCCCCAGCACCTATCCATGTATGGTTCGGTTGGTTGCTTTGAATACAAAGCGGGGGGAAACCCTTTTTCGGTAAAAACTGGATGCACTTCGTGTACAAAACGGATTATCTCTTTCGAAGTATCAGGGTTTCATACGGAAACTCGTCTGTTACAAAGGGATTTCATTTTTTGAACTTATTTGAACTCCATACTTTTTCTATGTTCAAAATTCACCATTCAAACCACATCATCAATTTTCAACCCTTTCTGATTTCATTTGTTATTTTTCATGCATTTACTGATTATTTTCATCTATAAGACCCTAAAATTGAAAAGCACTACAAATGAACTCTAAAAGGGTTGAAAGTTGGCATGGTATCATCATTTCACCCACATAGCATGTGCAAGAAAGTAGAGAGGCTTGCGGCAAAAACTGGATGCACTTCGTGTACAAAACGGACAATCTCTTTCGAAGTATCAGGGTTTCATACGGAAACTTGTCTGTTACAAAGGCATTACATTTTTTCAACTTATTGGAACTCCATACTTTTTCTGTGTTCAAAATGCACCATTCAAAGCCACATCATCAATTTTCAACCTTTTCTGACTTCATTTGTTATTTTTCATGCATTTACTGATTATTTTGAGCTATAAGACCCTGAATTTGAAAAGCACTACAAATGAACTCTGAAAAGGTTGAAGTTGGCATGGTATCATCATTTCACCCACATAGCATGTGCAAGAAAGTAGACAGGCTTACGGCAAAAACTGGATGCACTTCGTGTACAAAACGGACAATCTCTTTCGAAGTATCAGGGTTTCATACGGAAACTCGTCTGTTACAAAGGGATTTCATTTTTTGAACTTATTTGAACTCCATACTTTTTCTGTGTTCAAAATGCACCATTCAAAGCCACATCATCAATTTTCAACCCCTTCCGACTTCATTTGTTGTTTTTCATGCATTTACTGATTATTTTGAGCTATAAGACCCTAAAATTGAAAAGCACTACAAATGAACTCTAAAAAGGTTGAAAATCGGCATGGTATCATAATTTCACCCACATAGCATGTGCAAGAAAGTAGAGAGGCTTACGGCAAAAACTGGATGCACTTCGTGTACAAAACAGACAATCTCTTTCGAAGTATCATGGTTTCATACGGAAACTCGTCTCTTACAAAGGGATTTCATTTTTTTCAACTTATTTGAACTCCATACTTTTTCTGTGTTCAAAATGCACCATTCAAACCCACATAATCAATTTTCAACCCCTTCTGACTTCATTTGTTATTTTTCATGCATTTACTGATTATTTTGAGCTATAAGACCCTGAAATTGAAAATCACTACAAATGAACTCTGAATAGGTTTAAAGTTGGCATGGTATCATCATTTCACCCACATAGCATGCGAAAGAAAGTAGAGAGGCTTACGGCAAAAACTGGATGCACTGGTGGGCGCTACGATCGCGAGGCTTCTTCGTTTTTGTTGATCCGCCGTTGTCGGCATTTGTTTCTTTTGCTTTTCTCTTTCGTTTCTTTTGGGCGTGACTGTGCCGCTTCCGCCCTAGCACCTATCCATGTATGGTTCGGTTGGTTGCTTTGTATACAAAGCATGGGGAAACCCTTTTTCCGTAAAAATAGGATGCACTTCGTGTACAAAACGGATTATCTTTTTCGAAGTATCAGGGTTTCATACGGAAACTCGTCTGTTACAAAGGGATTTCATTTTTTTGAACTTATTTGAACTCCATACTTTTTTGTGTTCAAAATGCACCATTCGAAGCCACATCATCAATTTTCAACCCTTTCTGACTTCATTTGTTATTTTTCATGCATTTACTGATTATTTTGAGCCATAAGACCCTGAAATTGAAAAGCACTACAAATGAACTCTGAAAAGGTTGAAAGTTGGCATGGTATCATCATTTCACCCACATAGCATGTGCAAGAAAGTAGAGAGGCTTACGGCAAAAACTGGATGCACTTCGTGTACAAAACGAACAATCTCTTTCGAAGTATCAGGGTTTCATACGGAAACTCGTCTGTTACAAAGGGATTTCATTTTTTTGAACTTATTTGAACTCCATACTTTTTCTGTGTTCAAAATGTACCATTCAAAGCCACATCATCAATTTTCAACCCCTTCTGACTTCATTTGTTATTTTTCATGCATTTACTGATTATTTTGAGCTATAAGACCCTGAAATTGAAAATCACTACAAATGAACTCTGAATAGGTTTAAAGTTGGCATGGTATCATCATTTCACCCACATAGCATGTGAAAGAAAGTAGAGAGACTTACGGCAAAAACTGGATGCACTGGTGGGCGCTGCGATCGCGAGGCTTCTTCGTTTTTGTTGATCCGCCGTTGTCGGCATTTGTTTCTTTTGCTTTTCTCTTTCATTCCTTTTGGGTGTGACTGTGTTGCTTCCACCCCAGCACCTATCCATGTATGGTTCGGTTGGTTGCTTTGTATACAAAGCGTGGGGAAACCCTTTTTCGGTAAAATTGGATGCACTTCGTGTACAAAACGGATTATCTCTTTCGAAGTATCAGGGTTTCATACGGAAAGTCGTCTGTTACAAAGGGATTTCATTTTTTCGAACTTATTTGAACTCCATACTTTTTTGTGTTCAAAATGCACCATTCAAAGGCACATCATCAATTTTCAACCCTTTCTGATTTCATTTGTTATTTTTCATGCATTTACT
>NC_053022.1:550005367-550069391 GCF_003073215.2 Triticum urartu
CTACAGAAGACCCTGAGGTGTCTTATGTCAATGATATGCAGAAAAATGATCTTTGGACTGAGCTGAAGTCAAATTTCACCCTACCGCCAGAGGATGATCCGCAGAAGCCAGTTAAAGAGCAATTAATCAAGTCTTTTGCTCTTAAGAGGATGGCAGAACTATTCAGGAGGTGGAAGAAAGAGCTGAATAAGTTTGTCGAAAATAAAGAGACACCAGAATTCAAGGGCAGATATGAGAAGATCAGAGATCACTGGCCCGCATTTGTGGCCCACAAGACATCGGAAAAGAGTAAGAAGATGTCAGCGCCAAACAAGCAAAATGCTGCGAAGAAGAAGCATCACCATCGCACGGGGTCAGGTGGCTACCTCGTAGCCCGGCCTAAGTGGGCCAAGACTGAGAATGATCTGGTTGATAAAGGGATCGAACCAGAGATAATTAACTGGCCAGACCGTTGCCGGACTTGGTTCTTCGGGGCTGGCAGAACCTTGGACCCTGTATCAGGGAAGTGCATTTGGACAAACGATCAAATGGACATACCAGTCAAGAAGCTTCAGCAGTATATCGAAGCAGCGCAGCAAGGGACGTTCGTTCCAGACAGAGAGAATGACGAGCTCACAATGGCCCTCGGGAATCCTGAGCACCCTGGATGGACACGAGGCACGCCAGGCTCCATTCCGTGGAAGGTTGGGTTTCCGGACGCAGGCGGTTACAAATGCCACGAGAGGAGGAAGAAAGTGGAGCAGAGCCAACTGCAGGTGCTGCACGCTAGGGTAGAAGCGATAGAGGCACGAGAAGCAAATCGCAGCAAACGAACTACCGAAGCTTCCCCCGAAGCTACCCCGCCATCTCAGCGGAGAAGCAGCGTGGCTTCCACCGAGCTGCTTCAGCCGGAGCATGTCTTGACGGCTCCTGTCAGCTATCCCGTGGATGCTGTCACAGAGTCTCAAAATTGCCACCTTATGACGCAATGGATTAATATGAAGGTCAAGGCGGCTGTTGGCTCTGTTTTTCCTACTGAACCCGGCGCAACTTTTCACTGCCGGCCGATTCTAGAAGGATATGCTAGGGTGATGGTGGATGAAACAACAGAGGGATTTGAGGACCTCCAGCTTGACCACCCTACCGGTGAAGGGGAGACTTGGCTGGGTTCTGCTCTGAAGACTCCATGCCTATGGCGGAAGGAGCTCATCAACCTTCCGAACTAGACGCCTCCGCCTCCTCCTCCTCCTCCGGCGAGTCAGGGCACTCCGCCTCCTCCACCGCCTCCTCCTCCGGTGAGTGACGATCAGGGCACTCCGCCGGCTCCTTCTCCGGCGTGTGGCGGCACTCCGCCTCCTTCTTCGCCTGCGCCGACGCGCCCGAGCAGCCAGCCTCCTCCTTCTCCGCCTCGTCAGCAAGGGCGGAAGAGACCTGCCGCCGCTCCGGTTGCTCCGGCGCGTCGTAGTCCTTCTCCTCCGCCTCGTAAGCAAGTAAAGAAGACAACCGCCCCGTCTGCTCTGCCGGCGTCTAGCAGTACAGCCAGAGGCAGGAGGACATACAGATTCGGTCCTTCTCTGAAGACTCCAGAGAAGTTACCATACAAGAGGACCCCGGAGGAGAACGCCGAGATCGTGCGAGAAGAAGTGAGGAACTACTTTGAAGGGGTGAAAGCAAAGAAACATCCACCTCCGGAGGAGAAGGTAGATCCGGTGAAAGCGAACCGCACTCTGGCTGCTCTGACAAAACCACCCAAGTCTCCGCCGAAAGGAAACTATGAGCGCATTATTGGAAAGGAATTTGTCGAGGCGGAGCGGTCGGGAAGTACTGTCAGTGATCAAAGGCTGAAAGAACGACGAGCTGGGAAACAAATTGCCCAGCTCGGCGAACAAGCGAAGCAATCGTGCCCCCCGCTCAAGGTGCCTAGCGACATCGTCGCTAATGATCCGAGGATGGTGCCCGGTTATAGCAATCTTGGAGATTACCTGCCCGACGATGTACATTATGATTTCATGGAGGTGCAGAAAGATACAAGTACGGGAAGCCTCTCGTCAAAGATGAAAGATCTCTATCAACGATGATGCGAAGATTGCATGATTGGTACTTGAAAATCTGCAGAGAGTCTGGTGGGAGGAGTACTTTGTATGTGAGAGTTAAAAATGAGAATGACCTCGTTGGAATTGATCTGTTGCCTGTTCCATTTGAGGAGTTCTTTTAGTTTTTCAATCAGTTGGCCCTCGATAAAGCAACGGTCACCTGCTACTGTCTGTAAGTAGTACTACTTCTGTCATTAAGTCTCTCTATATAGCTCAGCTCTTTCATTGCATGTATTTATAATTATCCTCACTATATTATGCATATTGAAGATCGTCGAATTGAAGAAAAGACAAATCGGTGATATTGGGTTCATTAACACAAATATCATAGATGCAACTCAGGTTAAATTTCATTGCCGCAGATACCGAGGCCAACTTGCTACGATCGTTGGTAATAAATGAAACCAAAGATAGAATACTCTTTCCTTACAACTTCAAGTGAGTGTTACTGTCTTGTGCGTATTCGGTTTCCCTTATATATTAGTCAAGGTTATAGTAATGTAATTGATGAGTTATGCATGCGTGTGCAGTTTCCACTATATTCTCCTAGAGATTAAGCTTGAGCAGGGACTAGTAACCGTCTTAGACTCAAGATGAAAAGATCCCCAGGACTATGCGGACATGACTCAAATGCTCGAGAAGTAAGTTAAATCGATCATTATCCACCATATCAGCAACTTTGTTCATTTCCTGATATATCAAGTAATTGTTTTCTTTGTCTGGCAGGGTTTGGAAAAAATTCACCAAAAAAGCTCCGGGACTCCCGAAGAAGCTGCAATTTAGACACCCGAAAGTAAGTACTATAGTAGCATGTTCCGCGCATCTCCTATTGATTCAAGCGCTAGTTTCATCAATACCATTTGGCATTCTTGCTTATCAGTTTGATTGACCTCTATTTCTTGTAAAGTGGTTGTGGTAGGAACAAGGGAATGATTTCTGTGGATACTACATTTGCGAGTCCATCCGCCACACGACCTGTGAGCGGGGCTACTCTGACGAACAATATGAAGTGCGTAAATAACAACATTCACAATTTTATTTTATTACCATCATTTTTGTTGAGTTTCATTCATTCATATATATATGTATTGACCCCCTTCTTCAAATTAGATGTTTCGGAAGCGGGATGAACTCCTAGCACCAGCTCGCATGCGAGCAATTCAAGAGGAATTGGCGGCATTCTTTCTTGACCACGTGATCGCTGAAGACGGAGAATACTATGTGGACCATGAGTCCGTATGTTAGGAGATTATATTTGTAAGAGATAATTATTGTATATATGTAGCCGGTAGTGTCGGATAGATATACGAGAACTTGTTGTTCGACCAATCTCTCGGAGAAGGAGAGGTGGTCGATATCACTTCTCTCTGTATGCATATATGTTCATGACGATCTTCTGTTTCCTTCGTTTGCTTACTAGCTAGCTAGCGTGTCTAGTCCTCTCTATACGTATGTATAGTACGTAGCGTTGACCAAGCACAGACATAAGAGAGGACACTTCTCTCTATTAATTATAGCTAGCTAACAAAATATATGAAACACCTAAATTAACCCCCCAAAACCCCCCAACCCCCCCCCCCTCCTTAAAAAAAACAAAAACCCCAGCCACAGAAATGCTGACGCGTGGATGCCTATTGGTCCCGGTTGGTGCCACCAACCGGGACCAAAGGCCCTCCTGCCTGGGCTCCGTGCACAGGCCACGTGGAGGCCCATCTGTCCCGGTTCTGGATTGAACCGGGACTAAAGGGACAGGGCATTAGTACCAACCCTTTAGTCTCAGTTCAGGAACCGGGACAATAGGCCCTTTTTCTACTAGTGATTGGAGCTCTCTGGCTCCCTAGAGCACATCCCGCAATATTTCACAAGAACTTAGCTAAGGAACAAGAGAAAAATAAATGATTCACACTCTCTTCACAGTCACAAAATCCACAAAACTTAGCACCTTTCCAGCCTTTTTTACTCAGATTGTCCTTGGTCAGAATCCTATTTTTGATTACTAACCAAGAGAATGCCTTAACTTTAAGAGGCATCTTCATCCTCCATAGTTTTTTAAAAGGGAAAACAATTTGTCTAGCTATAAGATAGTGATACAGAGATTTAACAGAAAAGCTATCGGAGTTTGTAAGTAACCATTTAACTTTGTCAGGCTTATCCGACAAAATCACCTGACCACACATATCAAGTAACTTATTCCACATATCAAGAGTCTCCCCATGTAAACATCTTCTGAACCTAATACAATTAAACTCCAAGGTAAATACTTTCGCAACAGTAACATGTTTGCAAAAAGTATGAACTTTCGGTGCTGGTTTCTCCTCGTGTAGGCAATAAGAACTTTACAAATGATTAATCTCGTGAGCTTGTTTGTCCTCGGATAGGTAAGAGCTCATGAGACCTTAAAACAGATGATGACTCTGTTGTGCTTGTTTTTCCTTAGGTATGTCAAAGACACTGAGAACTTGAAACAAATGATGAAGTCTCTGAGCTTGTTTGTCCTCTGCTGGTCAGACTATTAGGTTACGACCTACAAGAGCATTAAATAAGCAATATATTTGTAAAAAAATAAAGTTTTGATCTTCAATATCCAATAAGAAAACACAGCTACCCAACATAAATGGGCTAACGAGCTTTTTTTTGAAAAGAAAAGGGCTAACAGGCTAAATAAGTAGAACCAAATTTGCACAATTGTCAGCACCTTCTGACTCAAATTGGCAATGCTTTCGACATGTCAACTACACAGTGTCACGGTCCATTGTCTTGCCTGGATAAGCCATTCATAAGTTTACTTGCCTCGAGTTAGGGAGAATCGCGATTTAACTTTAGAGCGAATCTCAGAAGATATCTTCGTTCTTCAAACTTGAAAGACTGTTCAAACGGCCATTGCCACGACCACATTTCATAGTACACAAACCTAAGCCATTCAATTTCCGCGAAGAGCATCCCAAAAGAGTAAATCATCTGCATGTCATAGCAGGAGCTCTATTCCTCTGTCTGAGTTCACACCACAACGAGCTTATGCTCATGACATCGACAGAACAATCTACCACAAGTGTCTTGATCAATCAGGATCTGGGCATGCTGTGCTTGCCTCGGCCCTATCTATGCCCTGCTTCGACGATGGAAGGCGATACTTTGGCATGATGGCAGATATTGCACGTGGTGCCGGGCAGTGGAGGGGCCAGCAAAGAAATCCCACACACCAGAAAAGCAATACTATTTAGATTTAACCAGATTTTATAAGATCTTGCATTTATGCATTTCTTTCTCAGATTAATGTTGCCATTACAATGCTAAGATACCTTTTAAGTAATAAAGCGCCCCTTATTGAAAAAATTACAATACTAAGATGGGTTAGTATCCTGTTAAATCTAGCATAATTTAGTACTACATCTGTCCCATAATGTAAGACATATTTGTAGTTCAATTTGGACTACAAAAATGTCTTATATAATGGGACGGAGGGACTTGTTAAATAAGTAGTGTCCTAAACAAAAAAGGGGATTCAGAGATGTACTCCCTCTGTAAACTAATATAAAAGTGTTTAGATAACTAAAGTAGTGATCTAAATGCTTCTATATTAGTTTACGGAGGGAGTATTTGGTAGGCAGCGCCTTCTTCCTCTGCTTCATGGGCAGGAAGCCAGCGAGCGAATACGAAATGGTTTCCACAGTCAGCTCTTAGCAAAGTTTCTACAGATGTGTCGCGAGATAAGTGAATGTAGAGGAGAGTTTTACATATAATCCGAGAGATAGTATTTTCTGTTACCCGATGGATGAATATTTACCCCACATTTGCGCTTCTTTGCGGCAAAGAGTTATACATGTGTGTATATACAGTATATGGAAGAAGGAAACCAGGTCTGGCAAGGTTGGGTTTATTTTGACGAAATGCAGTTAGGCACTGCTTTCATTGCGTGAAGGAAGCAGCACAGACAGTCCTAGCACTTGGCTGGAACAAACTGCAAGGTGAAAGAAGAAAGTGGAAAAGAGCAGTAGAGAACAGAACACTGCTAGCACCGCGACTACAGCAGCACACAAGGCTCCTAGACAGGCTCCCTCTATCGTTCCGTTTATGGTTTACCCTCCCTGTTATTCTGGTATTCAGCCAGGGCCCAAGTGGATATCTGTTGTGAATTCCTTGAAATTAATTTGTATCTGCTCTTCCGTGAGCCCTGCGTTTTTTTTGTTTGCTGTGTAGTGTACGCATCTGAGACCTATCTGCATGTCTACTGCTTTCCTACTCACCCATAATTTCTTGACTCGTTGGTCCATGTAATATTCATATTAATTCAGCTCTACCTCTACATATGCATTAGTGGATAATGTCATTGAGATGGTTTTAGATAGTTCAACACATAAAACTCTACATATGTATTGGTGGACGTGGATAATGCCAGTTCAAACATATTCGAGATACCTCAATAAAAAGCGTGCATATATGCAAGATAAATACAAATGCATAATAGTTCTATCTTGATCGCGAGACCTGCATTTTCTTACAACCATCCCAGATTTATCTTAGATCCTTGGTTAGACTGGAAATCACCAAAACTTATTACCACCACTGGAAATCACTAGTACTATGAATCCCACAAGTGTAGAGATTTGACTGAAACTTGCTTTGATCCTTGGTTAGACTGGAAATCACCAAAAGGCTGCACTAGCTGGATCTAGCCAGTACACTTATTACCACTCAGTGACCGGCTGGGAAATAGCTGAAATGGTAGGGTAGGAGGTAGATGCAACATTTCTCTGTCCCGCATCTGTTTGGATTATCCGTTGATCATAGATAGTTCCTGGTGCCTCCTATGCCTAACCTACAATATTCCAATCCCTAGTATGCATATATGAAACAAACAATGCATTTTTTAGGAGGATTACCCCCGGTCTCTGCATCCGACGGATGCATACGGCCCTATTATTAAAATGATCCAAAGAAATACAAAGTCTCGAAATAGTTCGGCTCGCAAACGGAGCAACATAAAACAGAAAGTCTCAAAATAAAAACACCACAACCGGCATAAAAAGAGGATACGAAGACTAGACAGTAGACACCTATTCTATTAATGGGCCGCCATCCAAACCGGTTAAAGATAACCCGCGCTACCATCTCCCAACGGTTGCACCCAGTAACCAAAGGCTCCCTGGAGGTCGTAGGAGTGAGTAACGATCACGTACGGACCCATGCCGTAGCTCTGAAGATGACCTGCAAGAAATTTAAAATATTTTATCTGTTAAATATCATATCGTTCCTGCAGTTTCATATAGCCCACAATAAAGCACATATTCCTATCCGAATCTATGCCGCAACAGCTGAGTCAACACCAGTTAACCATGTCCCAAATAACGTTTCTATGATGTATGGTGGAGTAATATTAAAGGCTATATGAATGGTATGCCAAAGCAACTTGGCTAGAGGGCAGTCAATGAACAGGTGTTGTACCGTTTCATCTCTATCACAGAAACAACAACGTGCACGTCCTACCCATCTCTACCTAAGCAAATTGTCTTTGCTAAGGATCACTTGCTTGTGAAAAAACCACATAAAAAATTTAATTCGTAAGGGAACCTTGATCTTCCAAATATGAATTGATCTTGGGATTGGGCATGAGTTAATAAGATCCAAGTACAACGATTTGACCGTAAAGACCACACTTACAGTTAGTTTTCACTGGAAAGAATCAGGCTGGTCGAAGAGTTGAACATCCATCAATCTCCTGACAAGGTGCAGCCAGGAGTTCCAACGTTCCCCAACCAAGGACCTCTTGAACGAGATATTTAACGGGACCGCTTGTAGTATTGTAGTGACGAATCACCCTTACGTTGCACAATATTGTACAAGGTTGGATATTGTAAGGCTAGTGGCATCTCCCCTAGCCATGTATCCTCCCAAAATCTTGTTGTGGTACCATTACCAACAACAAATTTTGCTCTATGGAAGAAGATATCTTTTATCTTCATTAGCCCCTTCCAGAATGGCAAGTCATTAGGTCATCTGCGCCCACATACCGCCAGTCTCTACTGATAACCTATATAGCCAGTTGCTTAGTAAGCATTTGTTTTTAACTTCCAAGTTTTTGATCCCAAGTACCCCCCGGTCCTTGGGTTTGCAAATGATATCCCATCGCGCCAAGAGGTATTTTGATTTAACCTCATGAGATTGCCAAAAGAATCGAGACCGATAAAAGTCTAACCGTTTCCATACCCCTTTGGGTACTTCAAGGAAAGACAACAGAAATATCGGCATACTGGTAAGTACTGAATTAATTAGCACCAGCCGACCTCCTTAGGACATAAGCTTACCCTTCCAACAGCTTAGTTTTTTCAAATCGATCCTTGATGCATTTCCATTCTTTATTAGTGAGTCTACGGTGATGAATCGGGATCCCTAGATAACTAAAAGGTGATGACCCTATCTCACACCCAAACAAATGCCTATACACATCTTGCTCCTTTTTGGCCCTACCAAAGCAGAAAAATTCGCTCTTGTTGAAGTTAATTTTAAGCCCTGATATTTGTTCAAAAATACAAAGCACTAGTTTCATATTCCTAGCCTTTGCTATATCATGTTCCATAAAAATGATAGTGTCGTCAGCATATTGTTGGACACTCCACCATCAACCAGATGTGGTACTAGTCCACCTACCAAGCCATTCTCCTTGGCCCTGCCTATTAGCACGACTAACATATCGGCCATAATATTGAACATGATAGGAGACATTGGGTCCCCTTGTCATAAGCCTTGTGAGTTTGGAAATAGGGACCTACGTCATCGTTCACCTTAATACTGACACTACCCTGTTGGATGACAGAGTTCACCTGCCTCCTCCATTTTTCATCAAACCCTTTCATGCGCACTGCATGCTATAAGGAAGGCCATTTAACCTTGTCATATGCCTTCTCAAAATCCACCTTGAAGATCACCCCGTCCAGTTTCTTCGAGTGAATTTCATGAAGAGTTTCATGTAAGACAACAACCCCTTCTAGGATGTGTCTCCTAGGCATGAAAGTTGTCTGACTCGGTTGCAGCACCGAATGGGCAATCTGTGTTAATCTATTGGTTCCAACTTTCATGAATATTTTGAAACTCACATTGAGAATACATATCGATCTAAACTGTTCGATACGAACTGCTCCGTCTTTCTTTGGCAACAGTGTTATCGTTCCAAAGTTAAGATGGAACAATTGCAAGTGACCATTGAACAAGTCATGGAACATGGGTAAGAGGTATCCCTTTATGATATGCCAACATTTCTTATAGAATTTGGCAGGGAACCCATCTGGTCCTGGCACCTTATTCGGTTTCATTTGTGAAATCGCCTCAAACACATCTTTCTCTAAAAAGGTGCAGACAAGATCTCATTATCATCTGACCTAAGCTGAGGAATGTCGTCAACCACGAGCACATCGAGGGACACATCATTGTCCACCGGAGGCCCAAAGAGTTGTTTATAATAGTTGGAGATGTAAAGCTTAAGGTTCTCATGCCCCACCACCGTCCCTTCGTCCCGCTCTAGCTGTATGATTTTATTTTTCCTATGCTTGCCATTTGCAATCATATGCAAAAAATTGAGTATTGTCATCCCCTTGGACAACTTGGAGAACCTTCGCCGGCAAAGCCCACTTCATTTCTTCTTCTCTAAGAAGAACACGTAGTTTCTCTCTACCTCAGCCTTAGTGTCCTGCTCAAACCTATTAAGAAGGATCGATTCTGCTTTGATATCTAAAGTGTCAATAAGTTGGATTAGTCTGTCTTTTTCTTGCTTATAAAACCCACTTTCATTTCTGGGCCAACCTCTTAAAAATTGTCGGAGATGTTGAATCTTATTTTGCCATCGAGCAATAGGAGACATACCCCTAATAGGCTGATACGTCTCCAACCTAAATATAATTTTTGATTGCTCCATGCTATATTATCTGCTGTTTTGGACATTATTGGGCTTTATTATCCACTTTTATATTATTTTTGGGACTAACCTATTAACCGGAGGCCCAACCCAGAATTGCTTTTTTTGCCTATTTTAGGGTTTCGAAGAAAAGGAATATCAAACAGAGTCCAAACGGAATGAAACCTTCGGGAACGTGATTTTCGGAACGAACATTGTCGGTGTCAAAACCGGCGGATCTCGGGTAGGGGGTCCCGAACTGTGCATCTAAGGCAGATGGTAACAGGAGGCAGGGGACACGATGTTTACCCAGGTTCGGGCCCTCTTGATGGAGGTAATACCCTACGTCCTGCTTGATTGTCCTTGATGATATGAGTATTACAAGAGTTGATCTACCACGAGATCGCAGAGGCTAAACCCTAGAAGCTAGCCTATGGTATGATTGTCTGTTGTCCTACGGACTAAACCCTCCGGTTTATATAGACACCGGAGGAGGCTAGGGTTACACAAGGTCGGTTACAAGGGAGGAGATATACATATCCGTATTGCCTAGCTTGCCTTCCACGCCAAGGAGAGTCCCATCCGGACACGAGACGAAGTCTTCAATCTTGTATCTTCATAGTCCAACAGTCCGGCCAAAGGATATAGTCCTGTTGTCCGGAGACCCCCTAATCCACGACTCCCTTAGTAGCCCCTGAACCAGGCTTCAATGATGATGAGTCCGGCGCGCAGTATTGTCTTCGGCATTGGAAGGCGGGTTCCTCCTCCAAATACTCCATGGAAGAGTTTGAACACAAGGATAGTGTCCGGTCCTGCAAAATAAGTTCCACATACCACCGTAGAGAGAATAATATTTTCACAAATCTAATCTGCTGACACGTTTTGACAGCATGCCATCACGCCATTGCCCGGTCATTATTCGAACCGTTTTTCTCAACCAACACCGCACATATGGCGAGGCGGTTTTCTTGACACGTCTTGTCAAAACAGAGATCGCGTTCCCCTTATCACGGGATTCTCATCAATACAGATGTGGGTAACCCAACCGTGCCTGTTGGTATGATTCCTAGATCTTAGGCAAGTCCAAAACGACCACGAGGAGGACGCTTGATATCCACCCCCCTTTATAACGAGGACGAGGCCTTTTCTTTTTCCCTCTCGTGCTCAATCGAATCCTTCCCCCGCCTTGAGTTCTAACACCCAAAGCTCAAGTCAGGCGCCTCACCTTCTACTATGTCCGGATCCAACCTTCAAGGTCGGCGGATGCCCTCCTCTATAACAGAGGAGGACATCAAGAAGCTGAGAGAGGCCGGGTATCTGACCGCCAAAATTTCACATAGGCTGCCTGCCCGAGGGCAGGTTGTCCCTACTCCCGAACCCACCGAGAGTGTCGTGTTCATCTCCCACTTCCTCCGAGGACTAGGCCTCGCTCTAGATCACTTTGTCAGGGGTCTTATGTTCTATTATGGGCTGGATTTCCATGATCTGGCCCCGGACTCCCTTCTTCACATCTCGTCATTTATTGTCGTATGTGAGGCCTTCCTCCGCATTACCCCTCACTTCGGTCTGTGGCTCAAGACCTTTGATGTGAAGCTGAAGATGATCGAGGGGCGGCACGTAGAGTGCGGATGTGCTTTAATAAGCAAAATCGCTGATGCTTCATGGCCAAAGGGTTCCTTCCCAGAGGTGTCCAGATTGTGGCAGCGGGAGTGGTTTTACATCACAGCTCCCCGAAGTGCCAAGTGGGTAGACGCCCCCACCTTTCGCTCGGGCCCCCCACCGCAACTGATGTCATGGATCAGCAGGGAGCTAAGCTGGGGTCCAGCAAAGTACGTGCCAATACCGCAGAGCCGTATCCGAGATCTCTTTGAGAGAGATTTCAGTCTGGTTATGGTAATGCAAGTTATGCTAGTTCGTCGAGTCCAGCCTTGCAAACGCCGACCCCTCCGTATGTGGGAATTCAACCCGGAAGGACCGCGAGCTATTCAGCATTTCCTCGGCATGACGCTCGAAGAGATGTATAAATCGTTCTTCGAACCCCAAATAGAGTGTCCGGACACCACCGAGGACGTGGGTCTGAGCTACAACCGCCCTGCTGCCCAAGTAAGTAATCCCATGGCCGAACCCGCTGTCCTTTTATTTATCATGGCACCACTCTAAAGAGTCGCTCTTTGACCAGGACTAGATAACAAAGGCAAAGATGATCAGGTGTTCGGCCCCCCTTCCTGAGGGCTTGGACAATCCGGTGCTGGGCAAGATGCTCGAGCCAGCGCCTTATCTAGTGCCCTCAAAGGAAGATGAAGGGGGGAATAAAGAGGGCGAAAGCGGGCCTCACTCGCTACTTATTCCAACCGAGGGAATGAGCGCCTCCATGAGGGAGGATAACTAGGAGGAAGAATCTGACATTCTCTCTCCCCGGGGAAGGAAGAGGACTATCTCTGAAGATCCGGGAACTAAGGTTTCCAAACGGGAGAAGAAATCTTCGTCAGAGGGTCCTACCTCGGAGGGTATTCTTGCCGCACAATGTCCGCGCGGGGATCAGCCCTCTACCGAGCTGTAAGTAATCGAAAAGTACTTAATAGTGAAAATATCCTACCTTACTTCCGAAGACAATAACCGATGCTTATAAATTGTAGTCCGGATCGTAGCCCTTCTCGACAGAGTTCGTCTTCGGGGGATCTCCTTCCGGAGATGATGGAGAGCGAAACACCTCTCCCTTACACCCCGCCTCATGAGGCGGGCGACCTTGAAGTATCGTCGCGGAGGGTATCTCCGGATCCGCCAAGGCCAGAGGATAACCCTTTGGCTACCCGGAATTCCCAGTATCCGGCTCCTAAGGAGAGCGGCAGCAAGGGTCCGGAACCATACAGTGTGCAGTCGGACGCACTGAAGGATCTTCTGGGGCAAGCGGCCGTCTCAGAAGCGCATCGTACGCTTATGGGTACGGTAATTGAAAGGATTTCATCCGCTGAAAGCGGTTTGCATGAAGCCTTTATGAGTCTGCTGAAAGGCTTTGAGGTACGTGAAATAGTGTATGTTTTTTGATAGTACCGCACATGTTAGGTGTTCCCTATGCAGACAGTAGCCCCTGAGACTCTGGTTGTCGAGAACGGCGGCAACACAAGGATCATATTCCCAGGTAATAACCCGACTGCCTTTATGTGCAGGTGTCTGAGGCTACGGTGGCTAGCCGAACTGATGGGTTTACCGAGCTAAAGCGGCAACTTGATGCGGCCGATGCCGATATCGTGCTTGTCAACCAGCGTCTTGACGAGGCACAGGGTGAGTGATTTCTCTGGTGATCGTCACATAATAAGAGGAGCATGATGCCAATATCTTTAATATGTTGTGACTGCAGATGGAGCTACCACCGTGGAGACCCTTCGGGCGGAGCTTGCCCGAGCCAAGGAGCAAGCAAGGAGTAGCAATGCGGCCGCTCTAAAGGCGGCCGAAGAGTTGAGGGCCGAACAGGCCGCGCATTGCGAGAGCAAGGAAAGAATAGCCAAAATGGCTGTAGAGTTAAAAGATGCCACTGACTGTTACCAGCTTCTTGAAGAAGAAAGCTGAGCGAGGGCGACGGATCTGGAGAAGGCCCTGGTAGCTGCCAAGGAAGCCCACTCCAAAATTAGAGTGACGAAGGAGGAGCTGCATCAAGCTGCAGATATCGTGTCTGGGAAGCCCTTCTTGTTGTGGACTAAATTCGGAGATCCGAAGTATACTCCTCTTGACCGACTATGGAGTTCTACGGACGCCTACGTGGATTTGGCTGCAAGTGCTGCTGATGCGGCCGAGTACTTCAATGATCAGAAAGATCACAAAGTGGAAAAGCTGTTCTGGTCATAGTTTCATGCTCCAGTCCGTCCGCTGCTGTTGAATGAGCGAATGGCCGAGTGGGTCGAGCTCCATAGGTTGTCCGGACTTGCCATGAGGTCCGTTGTGGATCATCTGTCGCCGGGAGGGCCAAGGCCGAATAGCTACTTTAGTTTAGTGCAACAATTCCTTGGTGCTGTGCCACACATCGATGCTGTAAAGAGATTAGCGTGCATAGAGGGTGCGCGGATGGCCTTTGCCCATGTCAAGACATACTGGGCGGAGATTGAGGCCACCACTGTTGCGACACAGGGTTTGGCCGTAGGCCGAGTGGCTACCGAGCACTACTTTGAAGAAGTTCTTGAAGGCGCTCGTTCGATAGAGGCTCAGTGCTCGAAGAATATTATGTTCTAGTGACATGTACTCCCATTGTAAAAACAATGTTTATTGAATTATCAAGGCTGTATTTATACTTTTGCCCGAAAGTACTGTGATGCCTCCTGTGCGGCCGTTCATGTATATATGTATATAACCTGAAAGTTTACAGTCGTCGGCTTCCGCCCCCACGCATATAATGCGGGGGTGTTCGCAGAAAACGCATATCCACACTTGATCCAACGTCTTGGTCCGTTAAGGAGGTGATAGCGCAGCGAACGAGGCAATCCGACTATATTGCTTTAACACTTTCACTTAGCCATAGGAGTTTGACGGTTGGGCTACTATATAGCCCCTGGTACTTCTGCGCTCGTTCGAATACGGGGCGCGTGTGTACCTGACCGGGAAACGGCCCTTCGTTAATGCGGAGGAATCCCGAAGATTCCGCTGAGTCATCGAGTGGTTGACAAGTCTCTCGCTATATCATGATAGTCAGTTTTCGGCTTTCTCTACTGAGGTGCTCATCCGGGTGAACCAGGGCACAATCGCAGTAGTTCTCCCAGTGCTACCTTAGCCGATATAACGGAACGTAAGGTACCAAAACATGGGAGCCGGGCAAACCCAACATTTGACCAAAGACATGATTCGAAGCTGATGCATATAGGGTCAAACTCGCGACGCCGAACACTCCTTAAGGTGTTCGGTCTTTATAATATATACCGGGCTAAAGAGTGCCCTTAATAATAAACGCCATGTGTCCAGGTACGTGCGATATCCTGACGTGGCCACATGCTAATAACGTCAGCATCCTTCTCGGTTGTGTGGAGTATCCGAAGGATGTGAGCAACAAGAGACAGTAAAAAAAGTTTACGCAGGGTCTTAATCTAAAAAGAAACCTTTGGGTGGGTCCCTACTGCACGTCTGCGCCTGTGTCTCCGTTGTGCCGTGTCCTGGACGGGTGTAGCACGATTGTCATCTGTAAAAGGAAAGAACTTAGGTGAAAGTTGCCGTGCCAAAAAAAGAATTGGTTATTGTCAATGAACTATCGAAATTCAAGAGAAGTCAGCTTGAGCCGGGCTGGCCCTGATTACACGCGGGAAGCCCCTGGTATCGTCTATGAGGGTTTGATCATCAAACCAATTTCATGTATGTGTGGTGGAGCGCCGGACTTTTCTAACCGTGTCCGTGGTCTTGACGACCTGTCATTTTTTCTGGCTGGTGAGGCCGTCTAGTTCGCGACTGTTAAAGCCGTCGCATCCTCTTCCGCACGTAAAAAAACGTTCGGTATTTCCGCTTACTGTGATGATGCCACGTGGACCGGGCATCTTAAGCTTGAGAAAAGCATAATGCGGTATTGCATTAAAACGAGCGAAAGCCATTCTTCCGAGTAGTGCATGATAACCACTTTGGAATGGAGCGACATGGAAAGTTAACCTTTCGCTTCGGAAGTTATCGGGAGAACCGAATACAACCTCTAGCAGTAGAGAGCCCGTACAGCGGGCCTCTTGGCCTGGTATTACTCCCTTTAAGGTAGTATTACTGTGGTTTATTTGTGTCGGGTCTATCCCCATTTTGCGGACTATGTCCTGATATATCAGATTTAGATCACTGTCGCCGTCCATGAGGACTCGTGTGAAATGGTACCCGTTTATTATTGGGTCTAACACCAAGGCCGCCAGTCCTTCATGCCAGATACTTGTTGTGTGATCCATACGATCAAAAATGATCGGGCAGGCCAACCAGGGGTTGGACCTAGGGGTGACGGGCTCTATGGCGCGTGTGTCTCGGAGTGCATGCTTGCTTCTCCTCTTCGTCACATGGATCACGTTTACCATTTTAACCTCTGGTGGGAACTTTTTCTGTCCTCCGGTGCTTTGCTGGTGAGGTTCGTCCTCATCTTTACTTGGTGTCTCTTCCCCTTTGTGTTCGGCGTTTAGCTTACCAGCTTGCTTGAAGACCCAACATTCTCTGTGGGCCGGTATGATTTGCAGGTTTGTCGAGGGTGCCGTGAATTTGACAGAGCTTGTCAAGAATTTTGTTTAGGCCAGATTGTCCTTCTCTGCTGCCTTTGAAAGGCTTTTTCCGCTGACCTAGTCGAGAGCCCCTGAATCCGGCGTTTACCACCGTGTTATTTGGGCTACCTTCTTTATTTCGACGCTTGTTTTTGTTGCGTCATGGTTTTCCATTGCCATCCCTGACTTCGGATGTGCTTGTGTCGCTGGTGCTGCTACGGGCCAACCAGCTGTCTTCGCCCGCACAAAAGTGGGTCATGAGGCTTGTTAGCGCTGCCATTGTTATCGGTTTTTCTTGGCCGAGGTGTCTGGCGAGCCATTCGTCTCGGACGCTGTGTTTAAAAGCTGCTAAGGCTTCGGCGTTCGGACAGTCGACGATTTGGTTCTTCTTAGTGAGGAACATGTTCCAAAGCTTTCGGGCGGACTCTCCGGACTGTTGGATTATATGACTTAAATCGTCTGCATCCTGGAGGTCGGACATAAGTCCCTTGAAAATTAGCCCGAAAAGCGTCCTCGAGCTCCTCCCAACTTCCAATTGAGTTTTCGGGGAGGCTTTTCAGCCAGTGCTGAGCTGGCCCTTTAAGCTTGAGGGACAAGTATTTAATGGCATGGAGATCGTCTCCGCGAGCCATATGTATATGGAGGATAAAGTCCTCGATCCAGACTCCAGGGTCTGTGGCCCCGTCGTACGCCTCTATGTTCACCGGTTTGAATCCTTCTGGGAATTCTTGATCCAGCACCTCATCAGTGAAACATAAGGGGTGTGCAGCACCCCTGTATTGGGATGTGCCATGGTGTTCGGACGGTTGTAGTATTCGGTTTTGGTTTTGTACCGGAGCGCGCTTCCTAGATCCATAGATGGATCTGGTCACGCCGGATTTTTGGCGCAAGTTCTCACGTAGATCGTGTATTGACTTCTGCGCGACTTTGTTAGCTGCTCTATCGCGTTCACAAGGTGGTGGATCCGGCCGGTTGGCCGTATCATTCTTCGGCTGTGTGGGCTCTAAGGCCTCATCATCGAATTCCGCTAATAGCTTGTGCTTTGGATAGCTATTTATGTGGTAATTTCCACCATACTTCGTTACTTTGTTCCACCTACTGTTGAGCGTATCTTGTGCGGCCTTAAGCCATTGCTTCTGTTTCTTCAGGCTCCTTTCTGTGGCAATAAGCCTTCTGCGGAGGTTCTCTTGCTCCAAGTGCGTTTCCGGGATGATGTGTGCATCTTCGTCCGGACTGTTTTCTTCCCCAGATGGGGTTTGATGAGGTTTATCCTTGGCGTCGCCGTGTTTGGACGCCGGATCCGTACTATGTTCGCAGTTTGCATCTTGATCATGCTCTGCCACCGGGGTGGTGCAGTCGTCGTTTCTTCTAGAGTCGACTGGACTGTTATTTCCTCTTGCACTGTTATCGCTGTTTTTGCTATGGCGGGACTTAGAGCAGCGCCGGTGACGTCGGCGCTTGGGTTGCTTGGAGGGGGCATCCTCCACTGTCTCTTCGCCATTGCCCTCTTTGGGTGCATCCACCATGTATATGTCATGTGATGAAGTGGTGGTCCGGCGCCTTGTGGGCGGTGGATCCTGTTCGTCTCCTGCATCGTCGTCCATACCGTCGATGTCTTCGGAGTCGACGTGGAGCATGTCGGTTAAGTCGTCGACAGTGGCTACTAAGTGGGTGGTGGGTGGGTAGCGAATTTCTTCGTCGTCCGCATCCCATTCTAGCTGGACATAGTTCGGCCAAGGTTCTCCTGACAGGGAGAGAGACCTTAATGAATTTAGCACATCGCCGAAAGGTGAGTGCTGAAAGATATCCGCGGAGGTGAACTCCATGATCGGCGCCCAATCAGATTCGATGGGTGCGGATGCAGGCGGCTCGGAGCCCGTGGCTGGAGAAGAATCCAGTGGTTTGGTGACGCGACTCTCGTAAGGGGTAAAGTCAGTATCCGACTCTATCGCCACTGAGAGTGCGGCCTCCATGGCGGGGTCTATCCCTCCGCTCTCGGATGTCGCAATTTGCTCCGGATTGATGGCCGGAGTAGTTGCAGATGCGATCTCCCGAACATTGTCCGATGGTAGAGTTACGTCATGCTCGTCGCGACTGTGCGACGCGTCCGACATGGGCTCGAATCCGTTGAAGATCAAGTCTCCGCGGATGTCGGGCGTGTAGTTCAAGTTTCCAAATCTGACCTGATGGCCAGGGGCGTAGCTCTCGATCTGCTCCAGATGGCCAAGCGGATTGGCCCGCAGTGTGAAGCCGCCGAATACGAAGATCTGTCCGGGGAGGAAAACCTCACCCAGGACCGCATCGTTACCGATGATCGAAGGGGCCATCGAGCCTTACGGTGACGGCACAATGGAACTCTCAGTGAAAGCACCAATGTCGGTGTCAAAACCTGCGGATCTCGGGTAGGGGGTCCCGGACTGTGCGTCTAAGGCGGATGGTAACAAGAGGCAGGGGACACGATGTTTACCCAGGTTCGGGCCCTCTTGATGGAGGTAATACCCTACGTCCTGCTTGATTGTTCTTGATGATATGAGTATTGCAAGAGTTGATCTACCACGAGATCGTAGAGGCTAAACCCTAGAAGCTAGCCTATGGTATGATTGTCTGTTGTCCTACGGACTAAACCCTCCGGTTTATATAGACACCGGAGGGGGCTAGGGTTACACAAGGTCGGTTACAAGGGAGGAGATATACATATCCGTATTGCCTAGCTTGCCTTCCACGCCAAGGAGAGTCCCATCCGGACACGAGACGAAGTCTTCAATCTTGTATCTTCATAGTCCAGCAGTCCGGCTGTCCGGAGACCCCCTAATCCAGGACTCCCTCAAACATGATCCAGGAGACTTGCACCCTACGTCAAGGAATAAAGGAGGAGGCCACGAGGTAGGGGGGCGCGCCTACCCACAGGCGTGCCCTCCACCCTCGTGGGCCCCCTATTGCTCCACCGACGTACTCTTTCCTCCTATATATACCTACGTACCCCCAAACGATCAGATACGGAGCCAAAACCCTAATTCCACCGCCGTAACTTTCTGTATCCACGAGATCCCATCTTGGGGCCTGTTCCGGAGCTCCGCCGGAGGGGGCATCCATCACGGAGGGATTCTACATCAACACCATAGCCTCTCCGATGAAGTGTGAGTAGTTTACCTTAGACCTTCGGGTCCATAGTTATTATCTAGATGACTTCTTCTCTCTTTTTGGATCTCAATACAATGTTCTCCCCCTCTCTTGTGGAGATCTATTCGATGTAATCTTCTTTTTGCGGTGTGTTTGTTGAGACCGATGAATTGTGGGCTTATGATCAGGATTATCTATGAACAATATTTGAATCTTCTCTGAATTCTTTAATGTATGATTGGTTATCTTTGCAAGTCTCTTCGAATTATCAGTTTGGTTTGGCCTACTAGATTGATCTTTCTTGCAATGGGAGAAGTGCTTAGCTTTGGGTTCAATCTTGCGGTGTCCTTTCCCAGTGACAGTAGGGGCAGCAAGGCACGTATTGTATTGTTGCCATCGAGGATAACAAGATGGGGTTTTTATCATATTGCATGAATTTATCCCTCTACATCATGTCATCTTGCTTAAGGCGTTACTCTGTTTTCATGAACTTAATACTCTAGATGCATGCTGGATAGCGGTCGATGAGTGGAGTAATAGTAGTAGATGCAGGCAGGAGTCGGTCTACTTGTCTCGGACGTGATGCCTATATACATGATCATACCTAGATATTCTCATAACTATGCTCAGTTCTGTCAATTGCTCAACAGTAATTCATTCACCCACCGTAAAATACTTATGCTCTTGAGAGAAGCCACTAGTGAAACCTATGGCCCCCGGGTCTATCTTCATCATATTAATCTTCCAATACTTAGTTATTTCCTTTGCTTTTATTTTACTTTGCATCTTTATCATAAAAATACCAAAAATATTATCTTATCATATCTATCAGATCTCACTCTCGTAAGTGACCGTGAAGGGATTGCCAACCCCTTATCGCGTTGGTTGCGAGGAGTTATTTGTTTTGTGCAGGTACGAGGGACTCGCGCGTAGCCTCCTACTGGATTGATACCTTGGTTCTCAAAAACTGAGGGAAATACTTACGCTACTTTGCTGCATCACCCTTTCCTCTTCAAGAGAAAACCAACGCAGTGCTCAAGAGGTAGCAAGAAGGATTTCTGGCGCCGTTGCCGGGGAGTCTACGCAAAAGTCAACATACCAAGTACCCATCACATACCCTTATCTCCCGCATTACATTATTTGCCATTTGCCTCTCGTTTTCCTCTCCCCCACTTCACTCTTGCCATTTTATTCGCCCTCTCTCTTTTTCCTCCCTCTCTTTCTTTATTTGCCTCCTTTTGCCTTCTGCCGTTATGTCTGAAATTGGGGAAATTATTGTTGATATGGACAACAATAATATCATGAAAAATTTTGATGCTCCTGCTGAAGAACCCCCTATCTTACATACAAAATAATTCCGTATTGGTAGTGGTAATATTATTGGAAAATGAGTTATCCAAGATTTCTTTACTTGTGCCGGTGCTTTACCTTCTATGGGTAGTTCTATCCTTCATAGAACTAGTAGTCTTGCGGACGCTATTGCAATGCTTGTAGTTGAACTTGAAAGACAATTCATGCACTTGCACCCTTGCATACAAAGAATTTTCCTAGAATTTTCTAATATTGAGCATTCTTCTGTTAAGCGTGCCGCTACTATCTTTTTGGCTCATGAGTTTAGATTCATAATAAAAGAGGCCAAAGAAATATTTCCGCATTATAGGCTGGACGCTTGCCGTCCTCCCAAAGAGGCTAACCTTTTTGATCAAGAAGAAATAATGCGATTTCAATCTCTAGACTATGTTGCTTTCAATGAAAATCTTAGAAAAAGGGTTCCTACCAATGTTCTAGTTGATAGAATTTCTGAACTTAATGATGATTTGGCTATTTGAAATAATGAACTAGGTTATTCTCTTGAGTATAGGCTCACAAAGTTCTGTCAAAAGAATGCTTATAATGATGAATTGGTTGTGCAATACAAAGGGCCAAAGGAGGAACCTATACCTCCCAAAGTTGATCTTGGGGACTTTTGTCCCATTAAATTTAGCCCTTTCGATTACTTTTTCTTGCCTCAAAGAAAACTTGCTGCCGAACATAGAGAATATGAAATGAGTTTTAATGATCTATCTTACTATTATGGCAATCCCTACTCCTCGCATTAACATCAATCGGTGGACATCTCCATAACCCATTGACTAGCCTCGTTGATGTGAGACTTTCTCCTTTTTGTCTTCTCCACATAACCCCCATCATATTCTATTCCACCCAGTGCTATGTCCATGGCTCGCGCTCATATATTGCATCAAAGTTTATAGGTTTGAGATTACTAAAGTATGAAACAATTGCTTGGCTTGTCATCGGGGTTGTGCATGATGAGAGCATTCTTGTGTGACGAAAATGGAGCATGACTAAACTATATGATTTTCTAGGGATAAACTTTCTTTGGCCATGTTATTTTGAGAAGACATAATTGCTTAGTTAGTATGCTTGAAGTATTATTATTTTTATGTCAATATGAACTTTTATCTTGAATCTTTCGGATCTGAATATTCATACCACAATTAAGAAGAATTACATTAAAATTATGCCAAGTAGCACTTCGCATCAAAAGTTATCTTTTTATCATTACCTACTCGAGGACGAGCAGGAATTAAACTTGGGGATGCTCGATACGTCTCCAATGTATCTATATTTTTTGATTGCTCCATGCTATATTATCTACTGTTTTGGACATTATTGGGCTTTATTATCCACTTTTATATTATTTTTGGGACTAACCTATTAACCAGAGGCCCAGCCCAGAATTGCTGTTTTTTTGCCTATTTTAGGGTTTCAAAGAAAAGGAATATCAAACGGAGTCCAAGCGGAATGAAACCTTCGGGAACGTGATTTTCGGAACGAACATGATCCAGGAGACTTGGACCCTACGTCAAGAAATAAAGGAGGAGGCCACGAGGTAGGGGGGCGCGCCTACCCCCCAGGCGCGCCCTCCACCCTTGTGGGCCCCCTGTTGCTCCACCGATGTACTCCTTCCTCCTATATATACCTACGTACTCCCAAACGATCAGATACGGAGCCAAAACCCTAATTCCACCGCCGTAACTTTCTGTATCCACGAGATCCCATCTTGGGGCCTGTTCCGGAGCTCCGCCGGAGGGGGCATCCATCACGGAGGGCTTCTACATCAACACCATAGCCTCTCCGATGAAGTGTGAGTAGTTTACCTCTGACCTTCGGGTCCATAGTTATTAGCTAGATGGATTCTTCTCTCTTTTTGGATCTCAATACAATGTTCTCCCCCTCTCTTGTGGAGATCTATTCGATGTAATCTTGTTTTTGCGGTGTGTTTGTTGAGACCGATGAGTTGTGGGTTTATGATCATGATTATCTATGAACAATATTTGAATCTTCTCTAAATTCTTTTATGTATGATTGGTTATCTTTGCAAGTCTCTTCGAATTATCAGTTTGGTTTGGCCTATTAGATTGATCTTTCTTGCAATGGGAGAAGTGCTTAGCTTTGGGTTCAATCTTGCTGTGTCCTTTCTCAGTGACAGTAGGGGCAGCAAGGCACGTATTGTATTGTTGCCATCGAGGACAACAAGATGGTTTTTTTTATCATATTGCATGAATTTATCCCTCTACATCATGTCATCTTGCTTAAGGCGTTACTCTGTTTTCATGAACTTAATACTCTAGATGCATGCTGGATAACGGTCGATGAGTGGAGTAATAGTAGTAGATGCAGGCAGGAGTCGGTCTACTTGTCTCGGACGTGATGCCTATATACATGATCATACCTAGATATTCTCGTAACTATGCTCAATTCTGTCAATTGCTCAACAGTTAATCGTTCACCCACCGTAAAATACTTATGCTCTTGAGAGAAGCCACTAGTGAAACCTATGGCCCCCGGGTCTATCTTCATCATATTAATATTCCAATACTTAGTTATTTCCTTTGCTTTTATTTTACTTTGCATCTTTATCATAAAAATACCAAAAATATTATCTTATCATATCTATCAGATCTCACTCTCGTAACTGACCGTGAAGGGATTGACAACCCCTTATCGCGTTGGTTGCGAGGAGTTATTTGTTTTGTGCAGGTACGAGGGACTCGCGCGTAGCCTCCTACTAGATTGATACCTTGGTTCTCAAAAACTGAGGGAAATACTTACGCTACTTTGCTGCATCACCCTTTCCTCTTCAAGGGAAAACCAACGCAGTGCTCAAGAGGTAGCATAGGGCTTGCCCATTCCCTTGCAATGATATCCAAGAACCCCTCCTTTTCGAACCAACTTAGTTCAAAGGAGAAGTGATTCTTGTTACGTATATGAGTCGCTTCACCCGAGTCTAGTAACAAGGAGTGTGGTCAGAGATTCCACGCTGCATGGCATACACTGATACCAGAGGGAATTTTTGTTCCCATTCCACACTAGTCAGCACTCTGTCCAACTTCTCATAAGTCGGAATAGGTAAGGAATTTGCCCACGTGAATTGTTTACACGTAAGCTCAATCTCTCGCAGATTGAGACTCTCAATAATCGCATTGAACATGAATGACCACCGTCCATCGTAAATATCAAACTAGATCAGCCAAGAAGTCAGGTTTAAATTCAGCTTGGGCTGCACCATACATGGCCACTAAAGCCCACCAAAAACCATCCAATTTGGATCTGACCCGAAACTTAACAGTGTAATCTCCTCGCACCACATTAATTACCTCTAGAATTTCACACTTGACCCCCAATAAGATCCCACCAGATCATCCTCTAGAAGGCAAACAGTGTCAGTCAAAATCAACTCCACCCAATAAGGTTCCTAGGAATTGGGAGGTGAAGTTATCTCTACCAGTTTCGGTGAGAGCAATAAAATCTAATTTGTGCTCAATCGATGCATCTGCAAGGAACCTTTTTTAGCCAAGTCAGCAAGACCTCTGCTATTCCAAAAAATTCCTTTCATAGGTCACCATGAATTTTTTGTATGTCTAATTAACCCTCGCACTTCTCCGTACTGCTGATGTCGGATAAACTTTCCTCTTCCAGGACCGTTTTGGTTTATCTACCATCCCGTTCGCGTCTACGACATTGGTTTCAACTTGTGGCATACTCTCTAGTGGGACCTGTACTGTAGCTCCCTCGGGCTCTAGTCCTTCTAACTCGGAAGAAGGATCTAGGTCCGCACACAAACTCTCTGGGCATGAAAGGCCCAAACTATCAATCTCACTCTCATTCATAGGTTTGACGGCCGCAATACTGTGGATAATGTCAGGCTCGCTCAGCCTCCAAGTCTAATAGATCATTAATAGATTTCACAATTGCTTTCCCATTTGACCCATGTGAAACTCCTAAGTTGGTTGCATTACTAAGTATCTCATGCTCATAAAAATGCATAATGGAACAACCTGTATTGCATGGAGTAGGAATGAATAATTTCACTACAGGGAAATAAGATGAGGGATAAGCTATTCATCTTTCCCTGTGGGAAGGCTCACTCGATATAAAGGACTTAGTGAGCTGTAGATGAAGTGACATGAAGTCATTTATTTTCATGAAGGCGGTGACACAAAGTCGTAGGGTCAATAGCTAAGAATTGCTTGGTCATGTGCTCGTCCTCAGGTAGGTAATAGCCCGTGAAATCATTAAACAAACTATGAATTTGTTGTACGGTTTCTCCCTGGGTGGGTCAGATACAATGAGACAAAAGATGAATCTCTTTTGCTTGTTCATCTTGTCCTCGTAGGCCAGTCTATTAGGCGACAAGAGCTTTAAGCAAACAATAAATTTCTTGAGTTTTTCTTGTAGAGTATTGATCATCGGTCTCTACACCAAGATGGTGCAACTAGCAAGGAAAAGGAGCTATACATTCTGTCCTCGGTTAGGATAGGCGACCTAAGTAGAACTGATACGCATTGGGAATGCTTCCAGCGTGTTAATTAGACCGTTCATTATCTCATCTGGATAAATCGATTATAAGTTTACTTGCCTTGAAGATGTCTTCTTGATTAATATTTCGTAGGTTCAACTTTAGGAAGAATCTCAGACCTATCTCGCCTTGTCACCACTGTTCAAACTTATATGTGACTATTCTAACAGCCACTGCCATGACCACCTTTGACAATACACCTATCCCGGTTTGGTCGGGTCATGCACCGTGTGTGGCTCCTGCCTTGTCTGATGTGCAACAGCTAATTAAAAGTTCTTCCAGAGATACATAGAAACATGCATGTTTATTAAATCTGGATCAATTAGATAGATCGATGTATTATGAGCTGGTCTTTTAAACGTCTTTGACTATAACTTGACTATTAGCAATTTGGCTTTATTTGTGATAGTGAAACCATTTGTTTGTTGTCACTATTGTTAGTTCGACTAGGTCACTTCTGCTTCATTTAATCCTTCCTTCTGCTGTTCCAGGAGCTGCCAAGCTCTCATTTCTTAGATGTTAACATGCTTTACTTTCACAAATGAATCAATTAATACACCCATAACACTGTAAAGGGGTCGATCTGCCAAACCTGACCCACTTGCCTCTAAACTAGTTTTTATATAACATTGTGTTCTGTGATATTACCACAGTTACCAAATGTACATATTTTTGACTATCCAGATTCAAGTTGTGATGATAAAACACAACATTTTTGGCACAAAACTGATACTATTCAAAGTTTCAACTGCACTATCTTCTTATTGTGATTTCGTAACAATTTTTAAAACATACGCAAGATTTAATTGAACATTCTAAGTATCTCCAAGAAGAAATATATGTTGTTAGTGCAACCTGTGTTAACTGTGATGGTGTAGTGTTGCCACCCAATAAACCAAATCAAATTTCTTAAGTACCTTCAAGATAGAAAACATGGCGACCTTGCAAACAAAGAAGGCACCGACAACAACCACAAATCTCAACCATATCAGCTTTGATAAATGATCGATACCATCGGGTTCCTCAATCCGAGAAACTAGCATTCTTGCTATCAAAGTAAAACCTGGCAGCGCAGCTCATCAACGCGCCTACTATCAACCAATATACAAAAAGTCAAGCGCGTTTGTTTGAGCAGCATGTACTCCTTGTTTTTTTTCCGTATAAAGCATCTAGTCCTTTCTAAGCAGCAGAATGATGTCCTGTAACAATTCAGGTTATTTATCACCCTGACTTTGTGTGCTTACTCTTTCGTTCTCTTTACGGGTTAAAGCAGGCGCCTCAAGCTTGGTACCAGCGTATCGCAGCCTTTCTGCAGTCTCTGGGATTTCGGTCCACTCGCTCCGATGCCTCACTCTTCGTGTATCATCAGGGAGCTGACACTGCATATCTGCTGCTCTACGTCGATGACATCATCCTCACGGCGTCCGCCGCCGACCTCCTTCAGCGGCTGACTGCTCATTTTCGTGATGAGTTCGCCCTCAAGGACTTGTGGTCCCTGCACTACTTCCTCGGCATCGAGGTGGTCCGACGACCTGACGGCTTCTTTCTGCATCAGCAGAAGTACGCCCACGAGCTCCTGGAGCGTGCCGGTATGCTTAATTGCAAGCCGGCGCCCACCCCCGTCGACACGTAGGCGAAGGCCTCTGCTCTGGAGGGGTCTCTTGTGTCCGATGCAGCGTTCTATCGCTCCATTGTTGGTGCTTTACAGTACTTGACGCTGACCCGACCCGACCTGCAGTATGCTGTCCAGCAGGTGTGCCTCCATATGCACGCTCCCCGTGACTCTCACTGGACCTTGGTGAAGCGTATTCTCCGTTATATACACGGCACCATGTCTTTGGGACTCACCCTGACGGCCTCGGCCTCAACCGACCTTGTCGCCTACTCGGATGCCGACTGGGCTGGCTGCCCCGACACTTGACGCTCTACGTCCGGCTACTGCGTCTACCTTGGGCCCTCATTGATCTCTTGGTCATCGAAGCGGCAGCCCAAGGTCTCCCGCTCCAGCGCTGAGGCAGAGTATCGCGCCGTGGCCGAATGCTCTTGGATATGTCAGCTGCTCCAGGAGTTGCTTTGTGATGTTAACAAGGCCACTCTTGTCTACTGCGATAACGTCAGCGCGGTCTACCTCTCCGCCAACCCGGTGCACCATCGACGGACGAAGCATATTGAGCTTCATATTCACTTCGTGCGCGAGCAAGTTGCACTTGGCCGTGTTCGGGTCCTTCACGTGCCGACGACGCAACAGTTTGCTGATGTGATGACTAAGGGATTGCCTACTCCCATCTTCGAGGAGTTACGGTCCAGTCTCTGGGGGTGTTGAGTATGTATTTTATATTGCACATGTATTGGAGTTGTGGCCCACCTCCTAGTCTTGTATAGTTGAGGTAGAGGCCTTCCCTGTATTATATATACGTGCACCAGCACCCCATCAATACATCATCATTGTATTGCAAACTATCTCGTCTACATTGGTGAATGGTAGTAGTGAGATATGTCCTCCATTTGTTTAATAGCTAAAAGTTGTTTGGTTATGAGATCTATAGAAAAAGCGATGGATTTCTTGTGTCTGTTTCTCCTCGACTAGGTCAGAGGCAGTGCAGACTCTAAACAAATAGTGAATTTACCGAGCTTTTTTGTCCTCCGGTAGGTCAGAGCCTATGAGATATTAAAACAAATGATTAATTTATTGTACTTGCATTTCCTCGGGTAGGTTAAAGACAATGAGAACCGTGCTGAATTTCGAGAGCTTATTTGCCCTTGGCTAGGTCAGTCTATTAGGCATTGAGAGCTTTAAACGAAAGATAAATTGGCTAATCCTGCTTAAGCATTGATCTTTGGTCACGGCACCAATAATATGTAGCTAGCCAACACAAAAAGGCTAACATTCCATTAACAGCTAGAAAAACAAGGTGAGCAAGTAGAACCAAATTCGTCCAGTCGTTAGTATCTTCCGACTGGAATAGACGATGCTTTCAATGTGTTAATTATACTATTCACTGTCTTAGCCGATAAATCTATCATAAGCTTACTTGCCCCGTGGATGCCTTTTTAATTAGTATATGTGAAATATTATTATACCATACATGGGATGATGCGTTCTCCTTTGAGAGTTTCCCCAAGCTCTCGAACCATCTCTCATACACCTCCAACGGCGTCGCAAGTCTGAGCAGGGGTGGTCGGATGGGAGAGGTGGCCGGACCATAGATGTATATACCAGGGGTAGGTTTAGACCTAGGGCTATGTTAATGGTTGCCTTAAGGGCGTCTCGCGTCATGCTGAGTTGGAAATGTGTCTCGACGTTGGTGAGCGGCAATAGTCGATGTCCAACTTCATCTTCTGATGGCTCTCCATGGTGGACAGGAGCCAATCGAGGTGTGTCTGGCTCAAGCTCCACCAATAAGCTCGTTTTCCAACGGATCCAGTCGGACTCCCCCCTCCCCCACTTCACTGTGAAGGAAATGGAGGAAGGGGAGTGGATCCGAGATCTGGCTCCTCAATTTCGGAGGGCGAGGGAAGAATTATGATGGCATGTAAGTTCCTCATTCAACTTCTACCGTTGCACCGACCTCAGCGGCCGGAGTTGTACATTAGATGGTAGGCTCAGCAGGTTAATTAGATCTTTAGATATGAATCAGCCTACCCTTGGCCAACTTCAACCACCACCACAAGGCTCCTTTCTCCTTGCCTGTTGTCGGCAATGACGCGGTTGGAGGCAGTGGCCATTGCATCTCCCGACGAGGTCGCCGACGACTCCAGGACTAGATTGCATTTTCCTATCTTGATGGGAAGAACGTGCTTGTAACTTAATTTTGCTATAATAGTGCCAACTCTAGGACCTTATGGTCTATTCAATTTAATTATTTTTTTGAGACAAATGCACCGGAAGTCACAAAATTTTCACGAGATGAGCAATTTGTCATTCTTATTTTTTGCGGGAATGGTCATTCAATTCTTCTTCTAAGATGCGAGGAACCGGTCATAACACTCCATTTGATGAGAGAACATGTCACACACCAGTTCAAGATGCTGATTAGGCTGTTATATTTTATTTGTTTTGCAAAAAAAAATGCCCTGGCTTGTTTTGGAGGTCCGTGTCTTTGCGAGACTATGGGCCAGCAGGGATTACCTTTATTGAGGCATTTCCTCGAACAGCTTAAGCGCATGACCAGGCTGCGCTTGACAAGCTCCGGTGAGCACCACGCTGCGCGAACTTGGCAAGGTCAAAGTCTCTGCACTAGGCCGCGATCTTCCTCCCCGGGTGCTTCACGTGGTCGACGACGAGGAACGCAGTGATGAGTGATCCTGCTCTACGATTCCGATGTGACTCGCCGAGCTCGTCCCGATGATGCAGCCCTACATCGACATGCATGCTGCTGGTGGATAGAGTCGCCGTGTGACATTCACGTGGCCAAGATTGCACCCCCTCCTGTCAGCTCTCGCTACACGTGTCATTCGATCTGTTTGAGGTCTGGCTCACGCCGTCGGGCTATGTGCAACCGACAGAGTGGTGCCAAGGCAGTGGATCCTTGGCATGCGCGCTACGGAACCTCTTCTTGAGCGTACCGAGCGAGGTTTGAAGTGGCGACGTCCGTCACCGGCTCGTGCCCCCCTCGCCCGATGAGACTGGGCCATGCGTCGCCGCGGCAGTGATGCCGTGAACTCCGATGGACGCGATCTCGTCCAGGCTGCGGAGACCTGGGAGCACGGCACAGCCTGAGCTCGAGCCGGGCGTGAAGTGGTGCCGTCCAGTGTGCATTAGCCGAGCATTGCCGCGACTGGTGAGGCCGAGCTGCACATTCCCGCCACCCGCGGCGCCAAGTTGTTGTTCCAATTTTTCGTGACCAAATTGTTTTTTGTCGGAACTACCCCTCAACACAGATGCCAAATAAAGATCTTCATTTGAAAGGGCAGCTGGAGCTTCCAAATGAATTCATTGTGGATCTGTAAGCTATAGTTGACATCCACCATGTCGGCATACACATATTTCACCAAAAACAACCTAGTACTCTAGTATGGAGACTACACACAGCCTGGCCAGGATCGAGGGTTAGGTTAACGGTCACTAAACATACTGCACCAGTTGGATCTAGCCAGAGCACTTATGACCAGGGGCGATTCTACTGGGGGTTTTTAACAGGCTCAAGCCCCCCTCCAGCACTGTAAAATTTGTTTCTACTACTAGTTTTAAGGCCCAGCCCAACTATTTGCAGGCCCAATTCAACACATATTTGCATGACCCAGGGAGCCCAGCCCGCCCTCCATTTTTTTCTAGATTCGCCACTGCTTATGACTGCTCAATAACCACGTGAAAAACAGCTGAGATGTGCTGGAGTACAAGTGTGATGCAAGGGAACAGTGTGGTGAAGTAGGGGTGAAACACATGTGCAGCGTGCCGTCGAGCTACTCTTATTACCGATCGATCATCTGTAGTTCCTGTTGCTTCCTATGTCTATACCTATCCAATTCAACCCCATGGTGTGCAAATACCAAACAAATAATGCGTGAAATAGGAATGTGTAATTTCACTATAGAGAGATCAAATGAATAAGCTATTCATGTTTCGCTTAGGGAAGGCTTGAACCTTATAAAAGACTTGGTACATGATAGAGGTAGTGACATGAAGTCATTGGTTCTCCGTTAGGTTTTTCCTTTGTTATGAACTTGCTCCTTGGGTAGGTAAGAGCCTATGAGATCATAAACAATCAATGAACTTGTTGTGATGATTCCTCCTCAGGTAAGTTAGAGGCAATAAGAACTTTAGTTTCCCTTGCAAAAACAAACTTCAAATTAAACAATGAATTTGCCGAGCTCATTTTTCCTAGGGTAGGTAAGAGCATATCAGATCTTAAAACGGGTGATGAATTTTTGTGCCTGTTTGTTCTCAGGTAGGTAAGAGACACCGAAAACTTTAAACAAAGGATGAATTGTCCGAGCTTGTTTGTCCTCTGCTAGGTCAGCCTATTAGGCTCTGAGAGCTTTAATTAAGCAATATATATTGTAAGTTTTGTTCTAAAGTTTCCAAACCAAGAAGGGCTAACGAGGTAAGTATGTAGAAGCAAATTTGCTCGATTGTCAGCATCTTCCAGCTCGAATTGACAATGTTTTGCCGTGTTAACTAGGCAGTTCATTGTCTCGACCGGATAAACCAGTCGCAACTCGCAAGTTTACTTGCCTCGAGCAGAGTTATTTACCCAAAACCACCACATTATGGGCTAGGGTAACAGATCGGTACCATATTTGAGGCAGGGCACAAAAAACCACCAACAATGGGGCTAATCTATAATGCGGAGCACTGATTGTCTCATTTACTCGCGAAAACAGCGAAACCGACAGGTCAGACCCATCGGTCAGGCTGACGTGGCAAATACCAAGCACAAAAAAAACAGTAAACAGCTGAGTTGGCAAATGATATGCGGACCCCGCATGTCAGTGACTACATGATCATCTTCTTCCTATCTGCCTTTCTATGGGACATTACATCGAGCAGCTTGTGGGCAGCCGGACTCCAGCGACCAGAGGCACCGGCGATTCAGCGGCGAGCACCATGGTGGTGGGGGGACGGGCACCGTGAGTCCTCGAAGGCCGATGCTGCTCCCGTCGGCATGGATGCCCGAGTCATCTGCGTCTTTGCGAGCCGAGAGCTCCATGGCCACCGTGGCCATGGCAGCCGAGCCCCTGCTCGAGCTAGCCCCTGACCGCCTCGCCCTGTAGCCCGCACGCCTAGCCGCCGTGAGTCACACACGCATCCAGACGCGCCGGCGAGATTCGGCAGCCGCTCGCCCCGTTCACGTCCGAGGTCGTCGGCCATGGCACGCACGCGCAGATGCAATCACAGCAGGGAATAGCTCGAGCGGAGCCATGGTGTTCTTCTGCGGTTGTGGAGGCGCGCGGCAAATGCGTTGGCGGTGCACGATCGTAGCAACGGCGAGACGAGGAGTGGTCTGTGCGGCGGTCGTGGGCTCGTGCGGTGACTGGCGGAGCATCTCGGGGCGACGTCGTCTGCAGAGCTTCGGGAGGATAAGGTGGCCGGCGGGCTGCCTTGGCCTACGGTGGCCCAGGCGGAGCTCCTCGACGAGCCGGTGCGCGAAGGCCTTGGGTCGTCGGTGATGGCGACCCTGGTGGGATAGGATGGGAAGAGAGAGATAAAGATGAGGAGGAAGAAAAAGAAAATAAGGGAAAAAATATATGAGGCTGACATGTGGGACACCCCTCCAACTCAGCATATTGTCCACACAAGCACGCCACATCAGCACGACAGGTGGGCCTAACTTGTCAGTTTTGCTGTTTTCTCGACCAAATCTAAGCATCAGTGGTCCGCGTTACAGATTAGGCACAATTTTGGTGGTTTTTTATGCCCTGCCTCAAACGTGGTACCGATCTGTTATCCTAGCCCATAATGTGGTGGTTTTGGGTAAATAACTCCCTCGAGGATGTCTTCTTAATTATTATATGCAAAAAATATGTATTATGTTGAACATCATTAATGTACTACTATATACTTTCAGTGATCGCTGTTCAACTTTAGTGAGAATCTCAGAAGATTTCTTCATTGTTCAAACTTGAAACAGTGTTCAAATGGCCATTCCATGACCACCTTTCATAGTACACAAAGCAAAACACTCCCTTTCTGCGAAGAGCGTCCCTACATAGTGAATCATCTGCATGCCCTGCCACGGCAGGAACTCTATTCACATGTCTTAGTTCGCACCACAAAGAATGTATTATGCTCATGTTGTCGATGGAACAATCTACCAGAAGTGGCTTGATCAATCAGGATCCGGGTACGCTGTACGTGCCACAGCCCTGCCTTTGGCATGACAAGAGCTATCACACGTGGTGCTAGGCAGTGGAGGGACGAGCAAAGAAATCCCATAGATCAGAAAAGCAACACTATTGAGTAACCAGATTCTGTAAGACTTTGCATTTATGCATTTCTTTCTCAGATTAATGCTGCTATTACAATGCTAGGATGGGTTCGTAACCTGTTAAGTCTGGCATAATTTAGTATCTTGTTAAACAAGTGTAGCAGCCCATGTGTACTCTGCTTACTACTTTACTAGAGATGCGAGCAGGCCAGTCCGCTGTGCCACCATAGCCTGTGCACCATTTGGTCGTTCAAACTTCTCACAAGAGACATGCGTTACATATGCGTAGGGCGTATGTAGAGATTTTGACTTTGAAGAACCTTGCTTGAGCTTCAGTTTTATCAGGAACATTTGCTACTACCAGTGTTAGCATGAAAATTCCAGGTGACCCTGTAACGCACCAGTCCGAATTGTTGCGCAATGTTGAGTTAAAAAATGGAGCTGTGCATACTATGCTCTGAAATTAATAGGCATGATACATATGAATGAGAGAAAACAGATCAAGGAACATCAGCCCATGAATAACCAAGGTCATATCAGGAACGAGGAACTTTCCTGTTCAGCGTTCAGAAATATACATTTCTGCCCTCCACTTATTTGATCTGAAAGCTACAGAATAATAATTCAAAACTCCTAGACAAAAAATGGGGATCAGAGAGGTGTATTTGGTTGGTAGCAACGCTCGTGTTCTGTCGGCAGTGGCTTGGAGGCGCCTTCTTCCTCTTCTTCATGGGCAGGAAGCCATCGAGCGAATACGAAATGGTTTCCACAGTCAGCTCTTAGCAAATTTCTACAGCTTCGTCGTGAGATAAGTGAATGTAGAGGAGGGTTTTACATGTAGACTGAGAGATAGTTTTTTCTGTTTCCTGATGGATGAATATATACCCTACATTTGCGCTTGTTTGTGCTGAAAAGTTATACATGCGTGTATATAGTATACGAAATAAGGAAACAAGATCAGGCAAGATTGGGTTCTTGATTCGCAGTGATTTTCCTATGCCATCGTTCGGTTTATTTTGAAGAAATGCAGTTAAGCACTGCTTTCATTGGGTGAAGGAAGGAGTACAGACAGTCCTAGCACTTGGCTGGAACAAACAGCAAGGTGAAAGTAGAAAAAGAAAAACAGCAGTAGAGAACCGAACACGGCCTAGCACCGCGACTACAGTACACAAGGCTCCTAGTCAGGCTCCCGTGGTCTAGCAGCAAGGCCAGCACCCTCTATCGTTCGGTTTATGGTTTACTCTCCCTGTTATTCTAGTATTCAGTGAGGCTAGCTAACCAAGTGAATCTCCTCTATCTGTGAGCTCTGCGTTTTGGTGTGTTTGCTGTGTAGTGTACGCATCTGAAACCTACCTGTATGTCTACTGCTTTCCTACTCACCCATGGTTTCTCAACTTGTTGGTCCATGTGAGATTCCTATTGGTTCAGCTCTACATATGCATTCGTGGATAATGTCATTGCGACTGTTTTAGATAGTTCAACATATAATAAACTCTACATATGTATTGGTAGATGTGGATAATGTCAGTTCACACATATTCGAGATACCTCAATAAAAAGCGTGCAAATGGGCAAGATAAAAATAAATGCATAATAGTTCTATCTTGCTCGTGAAACCTGCATTTTCTTACAACCATCCCAGCATTCGCTTGTCCAAATTCTCTTTTGTTGAAGCCGCCCATCGACGCAGATACCAAATAAATATATTGATTTTAAAGGGAGACTTGAGCCTTCAAAGTAATTGCACGGCAAAGATATATTTAACATTCACCAAGTCGGCATATCTCTAATTTCATTAGTACGATGAATCACAGAAGTATGGAAATCTCTTGACCGAAACTTGCTTAGATCCTTGGTTAGACTGGAAATCATCAAAAGGCTGGTGGATCTAACCAGTACACTTATTACCACTCAGTGACCGACTTGGAAATAGCTGACGTGGTAGGGTAGGAGGAAGATGCGGTGTTTCTCTCTCCCACATCTGTTTGGATTATCCGTTGTTCATCGATAGTTCCTAGTGCCTCCTATGCCTACACCTGCAATATTCCAGTCCATATCATGCAGACAACATATATGAAACAAACAATACAATTGTTACGGTGATTGGCGAATTTAGGAGCCGTCCACCCACCTCAATCTGACGGTTGAAAAATAAAAGTTACAAGGAGTTACAAGATTAAAATTACGGGAAATTACAAATAATGATGGAACCGTTACATATTTTGTGTGGGACCAGTTTTTTTTCAAGGGGCAGATTCGTCAAAGGAATATGTAACTCGCACACCAGAGTTTTTTTTTTGTGCAAAACTGCCGAACGAATCGATCGTGGCTCGTTTCCGGCCTATCCAGCCTCGCTCGTCGCTTCGATGTTTTTTTGTTGGCGCCCATCTTCCCTGGCTCGCTGGCTCGGCCCTGCTTGGCCCGTCGACGATGACCACGTTGCGCCGCGCGTCGAGCACCTCCGCCGGCAGCGAGGTCAGCAACAGCCGGCAGCCGGACTTGCGCGTCGTCTCCGTCGGCCGTCGGCACACCGGACTTGACCTCGTGCGCCGCAGCAACGCCCACGCCTCACCGGCCGGGTTAGGTCAGGTTACCTGGCGCGGTGGACGGACGCTGAGTCGGGGCCGCGGCCCGCAAGCACGCCGAACCCAAGGATCCTTCTACCTGGTCAGGTAGTACACTAGTATGAAGAGCCGAGGGACGACGCCAGGCCACGAGGGTTCTCATCCTCTGCTCGATTTGGTCTTGAACACCTACAGTCATGGAAACATGAATCAGTCTCGGGAGAATACGAGCAGAAGATGCATGGCGAGTTATTTAATTCGGCCGCTTACCATCTTGAATTTGTCCACAGTTCCAGAGAGAAACCCCCTTGATGAATCTGTCATTCCCCTGAATAAGGCATGTGTTCTTAGGATAGCAGCAGGAGTACATTCAGATCTTTGGGGGAAGGTTAAAGTAGTAGATACAACATACCACTATGTCCAGCATTTGGTTATGAGCCTCCACCACTTCATTTATAATATCTGATATCTACAGAATGATAAACAGCTTCAGTGATCTTCAAGCTGGAAAGGCTGTCAGCAAGCAGATATATACATTTGAGTCAACTATGGAAGCGACTGCTACTCATTTCATTTTGTCATTTGAGGATTGAACCTTCAATAACTCTACTACATAAAGCTTTCCGTGAAAAAACCTCTACTACTTAAACTGGTCATGCCTAATTGCTAACAGGCCGCAAGCAAAAATCAGACGAGAACACCAAAAGTTAGAAAAGGTACCTCGGTAAGTTTTTTGTGAACACCAACAATTAGACAGGACACCACAGAAGACCTGATGACTTACACATGAATGGTCCACCAAAATCCGGTCCGTTGTCTTGCAGGGGCGGAACTTCCTTTTGCCGTTTTAATTTTTTCGTGTCTTGATGGTCAAGCTCATTGTTTACTTGTCCGGTAAGTTCGACTTGGAAACCAAGTAGATTTGAGATTGTGGTCGCAACACAATACCGCCTCTGGTTCACCTATATATACTATTTACGAGCCTCGACCAAAGATACACTGAAAACACCTAGGGTTTTGCCTCATCTCGCAACTTGCTCTACCACCGTGGTCTACTCTATCTTGAACGCCAGCGTGCATCAGTGTGCGGGAGAGCAGATCCGAAACCGTTCGTCCTTGCGATCCTGCAACCGGAGAGCACGAGTTAGGTTTGTGGGAAGCGCTCTAAGCGACTGCTCAATTTTGTCATCACGGGTCGGCTCAGTTCATGTTGAAGAAGTGCGCAAGGCTTGGCTCGCTTGCCGTCGTGCTGCGAAAGGCCCCCAAGGACAATTCCTACGGCCCGGGAGTTCATCTCATCGAGGCGGAGCCAAATGGCAGGGTGGCTTGGCCTGAGGTGCTGCTCGTCAGCGAGGACTTCATCGGCGGTGGCGGGCAATAGAGCCGTAACTCACCATTAGGACGATGTAGGACTTCTGGATGTTCGTGAAGGTTGCAATAGATTCAGGTGTGCGAAGGAGAAGAGAGAAAGCCAAGGAGGGGTAGGGGACTCACTGCTAAAGGAGATCGATAGCACGACGGAGATCGATCTGAAGTGGGGAAGAACGTGGTCGTGTCGTTGATTCCTGACAATCAGTCCAATTCCTTCAACTGGGAGGTCCAGAGGAGTGACGCAAAGCTATCCAGGTGGTTGGGCAAAGGAAGATTGTTGGGCATGAAAACAAAACGCAACATAGGCAGTGGCATGAACGGACACTCGGATCATTGTCGTCGACCGCTCTCCGAGCGCCGCCGAAGACAAAGTTGCAACCACCGAAAATTTGGAAGCGTTTAGCTAGCATTAGTCCATCGTGGGCATTTCATATGTTCAAATGACCAAAATATGTGAAAATGGAGCATAATTCAAGAACTAAGGTCTCAGACATTGCAACATTCTCACGCATAGCTTAGATCTCACAAATAAATCTCACACATAGCTTTGGGCACAGTATAGAATAAAAGGCTCACGCATGGAGCTCACACATCATCCTCAAATCTGAGCAGGCCATTGAATTTTACGTACTTCCTTTTGCCCCATATTCATAAGGCATTGCTTCCTCAAGCTACACCGCTACCAGAAGAGACACTATTGAGTTTATCAGACCGTGAGGTATCAACAGCTGCATGATAGAGAAAATTGTTAAACTATAAAGTAATAATAACAATAAAATTACATGTAGATTGACTGAAATTGGAAGTATCCTGTTGAAACACCAAATTTGAAGAACAAAGTACACTGAAGCACAGGCAACAAGACAACCATGCATACAATGAAAGAGGTCCGTCATGAACTTGCCTCGATACTGAAGGTTGTCTGAAAAAGCACCCTTCACACACAAAGTTGTCAAACCTATATATTAACCCACACTCAGAATATTGTAAAAGATAGCACATGGATATATATTTAAAACTCAATGTATCTCCTCTCACCGGTTAACATTGTCCCAGAGCCATTTTATTAGACTGCAATTAACCAATTACTTTGCACTACGCAAGCTATAGCTAACTTTCTATACATACAATACATATACCTATTAACCATTCTCGTCAGCAGCAATCAGTTACAAGATCCAGTTTTAATTAAACACCTTCTCTGCTAGTAGGCTACTCCCTTCATCCGCAAAAGCTTGTCCCAAACTTGTTCCTCAAATGAATGTATCTAACACTAACTTGATGCTAGATACATCCATTTGAGAGACAAACTTTTTCGGACGGAGAGAGTACTATTTAACACCTTCGCTGCTAGTATACTAGCACAGAGCACCGAACCGGTTGACTCTACAAAGTAAAACTACGTGTCCCTGTAGTCGTTTATTTATTCTCTGTACCATAAGAAACTTGATTCCAATGAACAAGGTAAACAGTAGGCATGAAACTAGCCATCAGTTAGCTAGCCATTGTCTCACGAGTTGATTAGTTTTTTTCCGGGTGCAATCTGCCCAATCCCAATTCATGGAGCACTAGTATTCGTACTAGTCTAATTGAAACACCCACTAAAATTAGCCCTAGCACTTGCAATCCAGCGAACCTTAATACAACGAGAAGCTAGCTAGAAGGTTCAACTATTTGCTCATCCTCAAATCAGTTTGCAGGGCTGGTAACCACTAATACAATCATGCAACACAGATCCAATTAACCATGGATTATACTACTGTTGTTAATCCCCAGAACCAATGCGTCGCTAGTAAGATTAGAGGAACATGTACCAAAAGAGAAGACAAAGGTTTAGGGCCGCTATAGGAGCAGGTCTCCATCGACTTCGGCACAGCGGTTGCGACTTCGATGATGGTACGGCCTGGGAGAGCCGCCGCGGCGCTCGATCTAAGGAACGGCTCGGGAGGCGCGTTGGGAAGGCGCTCCTCGACTCCGGTTCGCAAGATGGCGTGGTCGCCCCAGGTCCTCGTGTCGGCGGCGTCTCCTCTAGGTCCACACGCCGTCGCCGCCGTCTACGCACTCGTGAGATGGGATCGGAGATATGCGACAGTTACGTGGGATTGATCGAGCGAGGCATAATGTTCGCAAGAAAAACCATGGACCATAATACCCTTCATGATTAAATTAAATACTGTAATTGGCATGTTAAAATCAACGGCCGGAAATAATCAAAGGAGGAGTTACAGGAAATTACATTTCGTAACTATACAATCACCGTAAAAGAGCTCAACAAACAATGCATGGAGTAGGAATGAATAATTCCACTACAGAGAAATAAGATGAGGGATAAGCTATTCATCTTTTGCTTTTGGAAGGCTCACTTGATATAAAGGACTTAGTGACATGAAGTCATTTGTTTTCATGAAGGTAGTGACACAAAGTCGTTGGTTTTCCGTCAGGTCAATAGCTAAGGATTCCTTGTTCATGTGCTCGGTCCTTAGGTAGGTACTAGCCCCTGAAATCATTAAACAGACGATGAATTTGTTGTACGATTTCTTCCCGGGTAGGTCAGATACAGTGCGAACTTTAAATTGTCCTGTCCTCGGCTAGGCCAGTCTATTAGGCTACAAGGGCTTTAAGCAAACAATAAATTTCATGAGTTTTTCTTGTAAAGTATTGATCTTCGGTCTCTACACCAAGATGATGCAACTAGCAAGGTGAGCTATACATTCTGTCCCCGATGAGGATAAACGATCTAAATAAGTAGAACTGACTCGAATTGGGAATGCTTCCAGTATGTTAATTATATGGTTCATCGTCTCATCTCGATAAATTGGCCATAAGTTTACTTGCCTTGAAGATGTCTTCTTGATTATTACAAGTACTTGCCTCTGAAGATTTTTCGCAGTAAACCATAAGTTTAGATGCAACTGTATTATCTTCTTATTGTGATTTCGTAACAATTTTTACGACATACACAAGATTTAATTGAACACTCTAAGTATCTCAAAGAAGAAATATATGTTGCTAGTGCAACCCATGCTAACTGTGATGACGTAGTGTTGCGAGCCAATAAACCAAATCAAATTTCTTAAATCCCTTCAAGATAGAAAAAATAGCGACCTTGCAAATGAAGAAGGCACCGGCAGCAACCACAAATCTCAACCATATCAGCTTTTGATAAACGATCGATGCCATCGGGTTCCTCAATGGCTCAATTTGAGAAACTAGCATTCTTGCTATCAAAGACAGACCTGGCTGGGCAGCTCATCAATGCGCCTACTATCTACCTATATACAAAAAGTCAAGTGCGTTTGTTTGAGCAGCATGTACTCCTTGTGTTTTCGGTATAAAGCATCTAGTCCTTTCTAAGCGGCAGGATAATGTCCTGTAACAATTCAGGTTATCCATTCATCATATGTAGTTCCTGATGTTTCCTATGCCTATGACTATGATATTCAGATCCCAAGTGTGTAGATACCAGATTTTTTTTTCTTTTTTTTCAAAAAGGGGGGGCTCCTCAATCTCTGCATCAGAGTGATGCATACGGCCTTCTTATTAACCAAATAAAGCAGTGCCAACATGGTCCCAAGGTCTCGAAAAGCAAAAATAAAGCAGAGAAGGCTCACACAGAGCCATATAAGGTTAGAAACACAACCTAGCCACGAAAAGACGCCACAACCGGCTGGCTAAAAATAGATAGATAGGTAAATTAATTGCCTATCCTATTACATGACCGCCATCCAAACCGGTTGAAGATATCCCGAGTTATCATCTCCCAGCGGAAAGATCCAGTAACCAAATGCTCCCTGGCCTCCATCGGAGTGAATAGCGACCACGAACGGATCAGTGCCGTAGTTCGGAATATAACCTGCAAAAAATGGATACGTGATATTATGTTAAAAACCAAATCATTTCCGCAAGTCCAGATAGTCCACAGCAACACGCAAACTCCAACCCGAATGTGTCTCGCTAAGTTAGGCTCAATCACATTAAGCTGTTGGAGTTGTGTTGAATATAGTGTACAAGGTAGGTTACAGTTGGACTTGTAGTTGTATTGTGTTTAGATAGGATATGGAGTCGTGTCCTAATAGGACACTTGTATCCTAGGCTTCTCATATATAGCGGGGCTAGATACACGATGTAACCTATGCCAACATAATAGCACAGGCGCGCAAGGGAGAGCCGGCGGCGTGTGCCGGCGCCCGGGTGGCCGGTGTGCGGTATTGTGACGGTGTCACGGGGAGGAGCGCCCGTAGTCAGGCCCCGAGGATATAGCCATAGTGGTGAACCTCGTTAACAAATCTCGGTGTCGTGCTCGTGTGATTGCTTGGTCCTCAGATAATCGACGGTATGCCTTGGATTTATTCTAACAAGTGGTATCAGAGCAAGGTTGAGAAGGTTTGGGAGGCGGTTGAGTTTTATCTGGAGGATGAAAAAGCAATCGCATGGTTGGATGTCTTGACGGCGGCGAGTTGCAGGCTGCCAACAGCAGGTTGTTTTGTCGATTCGGTGGATCAGATGAGTTCTTGGTGAGATTGGTTTAATCGATTCAGGCATGGACTCGAAGCGATGCAATCGACGGCGGCGGCGTGTCACGCGCGCGGACTGGCAGACAGCAGATCGGTCGATCGGGGATGCTGGCTGCGTAGGCGCAAGGCGCGTACCTGGGCTACGGCCCAGGTGGAGGAAGCCGCATGGCTGCAGCAGGCGGGCAACTCACGGGCCGAACGGCAGCTGGTGAGCTCAGGTGTACGTGTCCGTATGCAAGGCGATCAGACCAGGGCCGTGTACAAGGTCATCTACGGGATCTGTTTTGGACCAAAAGAGGACCGAGTCCTTGTGTTGACACGGCGAGAGGCAGATCTAGTCGAACGAAGGAAATATCCACTGATATATGCATCCATCGGAGAGCAGGGGCTATGGAAAAGCAACAGTTTGCATCAAGTCGTGCGTGTAGCTCCAGGCAAATCAACGACGCAGTAGTTCAGAGGATCAGGCTAAGCATCAAGGTGTACAGAACCTCCCGTGAGTAGTTCAATCAATAGTATTTTGCTACTTGCACACGAGAAGGGTATGGAGACCTTGGGCTTTGTTAACGTACATGGACTGCAGAACATCGCATCTGGTAGCAGATTGGTTAATTTTTTGCAGGTCAGCCGTACAAAGAACTATGGCGTCAACGGGTACCATGTTTGAGGTGAAGAAGTTTATTGGAACTGAAAACCTTGGGTTATGGCAGACAAGATGAAAGATTTCTTGGCACACCAGGGATGCTTGAGGGCGTTGCAGGAAGTCATGCCAGCTAAGATGGAATTATGTGTGATGGATGGAAATTCGTGGAAGATGATCTGGGAGCCTCGACCATGTCATGCAGTCGGATAAGTTCGGCTGGGTCGGACTGGATAGTCTGACGGATCGACGCGGGTCGGTTAGTACAGAAGACGGTGGTGGGATCGGCGACGACGACATAGGAGTGTGATGCCGATGATGACTGACTTCTGGGCGTGGAAACACGTGGCGCAGGCCCCGAGGGCTTGTGCGGTTTCGACAAGACTATGACGCGAGATTGATTCAAGGTGGTGTATACACAGAGCTTGAAGTCGATAAGGCGCAAGGGTGGACTGATCATCTACCATGGAGTCATGTTGAAGGTGGAGCTGAATTGAGGGGCTACGGTGTAAGGATCCAGGGAATCGAAGCCTATTCAGCAAGAGGGAAAAGAGAGTGACATGCAGTTCGGACTGGAGCCCAGTGGTCTGACGGAAGCGTGAAACTCGTCATCGGTCGGTGATAATCGGTGGTACTCTGCAGTGGGGGTTGAGTGGTGTGGGTTCACGACCCTTGAGGCTCGACCAGGACAGCGGAGGCTCGACGCAGTAATAGCGGCGAGGCGTGCGGTACGCACGGGGCATGGAGACGGGCCAGGGCTCTGGTAGTCATACATGTGGTGAGACAACTGCGAATTTGACTCGGAACGACTACAAGCAACGGTGAAATTCTTTCAAGTTTCAGACAGGCAGTCAAGAAAGGAGCGGTGATGTTGAGTTCAGGTAACTCTTATGTGTGGCACCCAATGTGTGAGTTGTTCACTTTCACGCAGGTCAGTGATCAGTGTGTGATGGCGCTGGACGGATTCTCTGGAAGTTGGGAGCACAAACTAGAGTAACAAGGAACTTAATTTTGCTCGAGTGTTGACTGTGGTCTAGAAAAGAAGGGACTGCAAGTTGCAGGTGGAGTCACATGGAGTCTTTGGAGTAGCGGGTGCACTCATGGGATAAGCTCAAGTCCAATGTACATGGAAGTTTGACGCATGGACAAATCCAGGGTGGTGGAGTATATTCGCCAAGGTGGAGTTTGTTGGAGTTGTGTCGAATATAGTGTACAAGGTAGGTTACAGTTGGACTTGTAGTTGTATTGTGTTTAGATAGGATATGGAGTCGTGTCCTAGTAGGACACTTGTATCCTAGGCCTCTCATATATAGCGGGGCTAGATACACGATGTAACCTATGCCAACATAATAGCACAGGCGCGCAAGGGGGAGCCGGCGGCGTGTGCCGGCGCCCGGGTGGCCGGTGTGCGGTATTGTGACGGTGTCACGGGGAGGAGCGCCCGTAGTCAGGCCCCGAGGATGTAGCCATATCGGTGAACCTCGTTAACAAATCTCGGTGTCGTGCTCGTGTGATTGCTTGGTCCTCGGATGATCGACGGTATGCCTCGGATTTATTCTAACATAAGCCATGTCCCAAATAATGCATTGACAGAATTCGGTGGATTGATATTAAAAGCAATGTGGACCATCCGCCAAAGGACTTTGGCCAACGGGCAATCAAAAAAGAGGTGTCTGATTGTCTCATCCCGATCACAGAAAATACACCTAGTAGGTCCTGTCCAATTACGCTTTATCAAGTTGTCCTTGGTTAAAATAACTTGTTTTATGAACAAACCACATAAATACTTTTATTTTCAAAGGAACTTTGACAGCCCAAACATGCTTGGATGTAGGAATGGAGTACGAATTAATAACATCAATATACATTGATTTAACTGTGAATACTCTAGACTTAGTCAGTTTCCAGCGTAATTCATCGGGTTGTTGAGAAAGCTGAACCTCCATCAGTCTCCTAACTAGACGGAGCCATTCTTCCCAACGATTGCCCGCTAGCGACTGTCGAAACTGAATATTAAGGGGGATAGATTGAAATACCGAGGCGACGAACACCTCACGTCGTCAGACAATACGGTACAAAGACGGATATTGGATGGCCAAGGGTGTATTGTCGAGGCAAGTATCCTCCCAGAAACGTGTACTAGCGTCGTTTCCAACAACAAACTTCATCCTATTAAACAAAGCTTGTTTGACTTTCATCAGTCCTTTCCAGAAAGGTGAATCAGTCGGCCTGACTGTAAGCTGGGATAAAGTTTTTGTCTGGAGGTACTTGCTGCGAAGGATTTGAGCCCACATAGCATCATTCTCCGATGAGAGCTTCCACAGCCACTTGCTTAGAAGGCATCTGTTCTTGACTTCTAGATTCTCAATACCAAGACCCCCTTGGTCTTTCGGTCTACAGATAATATCCCATTTAGCAAGCCGATATTTTCTTTTAAGCTCATCACCCTGCCAAAAGAAACACGATCTATAAAAGTCCGGTTTTTTCCTAACACCAACCAGGACCTCAAAGAACGATAGGAGAAACATAGGCATACTCGTGAGAACCGAATTTATCAGGATTAATCGGCCTCCGTATGACATGAGCTTACCCTTCCAGCAACTCAGTTTCTTCTCAAATCGGTCCTCTATGCACTTCCATTCTCTGTTTGTCAGCCTACAATGGTGTATTGGAATACCTAGGTAAGAGAAGGGTAACTCTCCCAACTCGCACCCAAACAATTGCCTATAGGCCTCCTGTTCTTCTTTGGCTCTACCAAAATAGAACAACTCGCTCTTATGAAAGTTAATCTTTAACCCGGTCAATTGTTCAAATAGGCATAACACAAGCTTCATATTTCTCGCCTTGGCCAAGTCATGCTCCATAAAGATAATTGTATCATCGGCGTACTGAAGGATGGATACACCTCCATCAACAAGATGAGGTACCAATCCACCTACTTGACCATTTTCCTTAGCCCTTCCTATCAAAATTGCTAACATATCCACCACAATGTTAAACAGGATAGGGGACATTGGATCTCCTTGTCTTAGGCCTTTATGTGTCTGGAAGTAATGACCTATATCATCATTTACTTTAATTCCCACACTACCTTTTTGCGTAAATGATTCAACCTGTCGGCGCCAGGCTTCATCAAATCCTTTCATACGCAATGACTGTTGGAGGAATGGCCATTTGACCTTATCGTACGGTTTCTCGAGATAAATGATGAACGAAGTAGGATGAACATTTCAGCTACACAGAAATATGATGAGGAATAAGACATTCATGTTTGTCTCAGGAAAGACTCGCTCCTTATAGAAGACTTGGTGAATGATAGTAGGGAGATAAAGTCATATGTCCTCCTTAGGTTAATAGCTAAAAGTTCTTTGGTTATGAGATTTATAGAAAAAAAATGATGGATTTATTGTGTTTGTTTCTCCTCGACTAGGTTAGAGGCAGTGCTGACTCTAAAAAAATTTATGAATTTACTGAGCTTGCTTGTCCTCTGGTAGGTCAGAGCCTATGAGATATTAAAACAAATGATGAATTTATTGTGCTTGCATTTCCTCGGGTAGGTTAGAGACAAATGAGAACCATGCTGAATTTCAATAGCTTATTTGCCCTTGGCTAGGTCAGTCCATTAGAGTATTGATCTTTGGTCACCGCACCAACAATATGTAGCTAGCCAATACAAAATGGCTAACATCCCGTTAACAACTAAAAAAACAAGGTGAGTAAGTAGAACTAAATTCGTCCGGTCGTTAGTATCTTCCGACTTGAATCGATTATGCTTTCAATGTGTTAATTAGACTATTCATTGTCTTAGCCGATAAATCTATCATAATCTTACTTGCCTCGAGGATACCTTCTTAATTAGTATATGTGAAATATTATTATGCCATACATGGGATGATGTATTCTCCTTTGAGAGTTGCCCCAAGCTCTCGAACGCTCTCTCCTACACCTCCGACGGCGTCGCAAGTCAAAGCAGGGATGGTCAGATGGGAGAGGTGGCCGAACGTAGATGTATATACTAGGGGTAGGTTTACGTCTAGGGCTATGTTTATGGTTGCCTTAAGGGCGTCTCGCGTCATGCCAAGTTGTAATGATGTCTCGACATTGGTGAGCAGCAATACTCGAAATCCAACTTCATCTTTTGATGGCTCTCTATGGTGGAAATGAGCCAATCGAGACATGTATGGCTCAATAAGCTCCACCAATCACTACAAGGATCTGGGTCTATTGCAACAAAACCGTTTGTTGCAATACATGTTGTTTCATGGCGATAAGTACCTATTGCCACGAAACGACATTCGTTGGCAGCCGTTGCGACTGGACACATGGTAATAAGTTATCACCACAAAAAAATAATTGTGGCAACAAAGTGTGCTATTGCAACATCCATGCGGGAAGTTGCCACATGTTTTCCCGTGGCAGCACTCACCTGATGCCACAATTTGATTTGTGGAGATAGCTTTAATGTAACATGTAATGAATTGTGGAGACTGATATGTCGTAGCGATAGACATTTGTGGCAACAAACTATGCCAACGACGGCCATTTCGTGGCGCATTACTCTTTCGTGGCAATAGTCAATTGTGGCAAGAAACTATGGCAACAATCCTTGTTTTTGTGGCTTTAGGTATGTTGCCACGACCCACTATAATTGTGGCAATAACCTATGACAACAATTCTTGTTTTCATGGCATTAGGCATATTGCCACGACCCACTGCGCTTGTGGCATTAACTTTTGGCAACAAATATTTCAATCGTCGTAACAGGAAATTGCAACATACTTGTTTTGATGGTGACAAATAGGTATCACCACAAGTAACATCTTTGTAGCAAGAAATTATTGCGACAATTTAAACTTTCCGTGGCGATGCTCTGTTTCAACAAACTTACTTTGGTGGCGCCAAACTGTTATCGCATCATGAAAATTTTTGTGGCGCCAAACTATTACAACAATATAAAGTGCTCCATTGCAACATCCTAGTGCAACAAAACAGATAGGCGTAGCAACTGAGATATGATGCAACACTATATTTTTAGTGGTGGTAGCATGTGGCAACCAAAAGTGGGTTGTGGTAATAGTCTATTGCAACCGTAAAAAAATACAAGCTTTCAATTACAATATTCAAAACCATACGTATAATATGTAGATTCATACAATTCATAATTCTGATAGAAAATATCCATCAAATAAAACTGAAATGTAATTTAGCCATCCTAATTAACTTCGAAGACTAAACTGCCCGTGATCTAGAGTCCAGTCCAGCTAGTTCTTTGGATCCTGCAACCAAGAAATAAAAAAAGTTCTAGTTAATGAGTCGAACATAACATACGCCATACAATTATGCCAGCTCCATTGTTAAAAACTATTGCTAGACTAACTAGCTAATACTGTGTCAGCAAGCATGTAACTAAGGCATCAGAACAACTATACAAGTGTGAATGGCTAAGGCATAACCACAAGTACATCTACTAAAAGTTTTTTTTTCAGAAAAAAACATTGCTTTTAACTTAACAGTGCTGGGCTGAATCACCCAAAGCACGGAGCAGCCACAAGGGCTGGTACATCAGCCTCCCCATTCCAGTTAGGTTCTAACATCCTATCAAGTCTAGCAAGCGCATGAAAAACAGAGTTTGCCGAGCGACAACATACATTTATTTCATAATAAGAAAACCATAATTTGAGCGGGTACTTGGTATCCTCAATAACAGCAGCATAGGCCGACGAGTCCACCTTATTGATATTAAGTGCTTCCATCAGGAGTTGCGAGTCCATTTAAAAAATGACCCTCGCAACCCCTATATCAGCGGGAAGAGATACTGCATGGGACATTGCAGTGGACTCATCAGCGAAGGCATCACGCGCATGATCATGACATCCTGCTCGTGCATACAGAATGGTACCATCATCCGGTCATACATCTACTAAAAGCTCCTGCTATTGATTTAAGTTATGACTAGATGTATAGTTTCAGTTAAGTTCATGTCCCTAGCTATCACATATTCGTTTTTTGTTGAAGTTGTGACTCGATGCAGCAACAACACATGGTAAAAGAGAAGAAGCAGCTAGCTAATTATGAAGACCAATGACGTATAAAATGCAGGTGAACATGAAGAGAAAGCAAGGTTGTGACTTACCATTGCTTTAAACATTCGAGATTGCCTTGTTGCAGCTTGTATGAGCGCATTTGAAGAAATAGCAGTCGGCCTTGAACCTGGAGTCTTATTAGGACTAGATGTCTGTGAAAGAATATTTTGCAAGTTTGGATTACTATTTTCTTTGTCAACCCTCTTCGTAGGCACCTGTAAATAGAAGTGCACTTTTAGCAATGCAAGTAAGCAACATAAATCTTACAAGGTCGGAAGCATATGACCTGTAAATAGAAGTGCACTTTTAGCAATGCAAGTAAGCAACATAAATCTTACAAGGTCGGAAGCATATGACTGTAATCACCATCACCTGTTGGGTTCCCATCTGTTTGCTCAATTCTACAAACTTTGCCATCATGTTTTTTTCCAATTCCAGCCTTGATGTTCGCTCCTCTTGCAACAATCTTTCCCTTTCAGCACGCTCTTCTTTTAACCTCTCCTCAAGTTGTTCTCTCTCAGCACGCTCCAAGTTAATCCTCTCTTGTGTGTTAGCACGTTCAGCTTGTAGTTGATCTTCTAAGTCATTGACCTGCTGGCTGAGCTGAGAGTTTCGCTCCTGGGTGGCTGCTGTAGCACGAGCTTGCTCTTCAATCTGGATACGGAACTTTTCAGAACTAGTTGAAGTTTTGGCCATGTATCCGTACCCACGAGGCTGCGATGACTTGCATTCCAGAGTGTCTTTGCAAGCGGTCTGGAAAATATTGTTTTTCTGCTCACTTGAAAGTGGACCTTCAGTTTCAGCTTGTTTGTTTTTAACCTCTTCAAGTGCTTTGTCCTAAAATGAAAGGAACAATTATAGGTGCAGCATCAATATTGACACTATAAAAGATGAAACAAGAATAACACGGTCCAACGCATGAATAATCGCATCTGATGATGAAACATGCCGAATTCACATCATTGACTAACTATAGAATAACCAAAAGTCAGTGTACTCACGTAAACTTTTCTGGGAATTTGTGTTAGACCATGTTCCAACGTTTGTGTGGGTGAGTTCCCATAGAGCAATACAATCTGGCTCTTCTCCAGTTTCCAAGTTTCTCTGCAAGTAATATAACAAATGAGATGCTTGAAACATGACACCATATTTAGCAGCAAGGCATACATATTTAGTTGGACTCATACCTTCTCAAAACTAACTTGCGAGTAAGATTTTGATTCCATTATGTGTTTTGTCTTCTGTTTCTTACGGTTATCGGCGTTCATTTGGCTGCGTTCCTATCAATTCATTGAAACCAGATATAACCAGTGAGACTAGCCATTTGATCTTAACACATAATAGACAAACCGTGATCTTAGAGATAACCTGAAATTTTGAATCAGTGCCAAAGTACTCAATCATCCATTCCCACTCTTCTGGTTGTAAATCTTCTGGCAGATTAGCCAATCTAGCTGCATCTGTTTTGTATGCCTTGTAAGTGGAGCTTAGAGTTGATCGCCAGCCTCTATATCTCTCTTTCGCAATTTTGAGAACTTTTTCTTCTGTTTCTGGTGTATCTTCTAGGTCCCATCTGTCCTGTAAAGCATACAGCAAATAAATATACATAAGCACTGCATTATCGATGGTAAAATAAGATAACACATGTGAAAAATGTTGTACGCACTATCATATCTACAATAATGAGTCGATGAATGGTAGGGTGAATGTCCGACCACGTCCTCGCTCCAATGAGTGGTAACTTTCTTTTCATTATGACTACCACGTCATCCTTGAATGAACGATAGTTCATTCCTACTGTACCACCCAATTTTTCAGAGAATGTAATATTTAGCTTTGCAGATCCATTGGCAAAACGCTTCTTAGATGCTTTAAAACCTTTTAGAACACCTCGCCCTTTCTTCTTCTGTCCACCAGCTTCTACAGCCCAGATCATACAAGAAAAATTGTATTACTCAGCATTAGATTGTAAAAATGATGACATAAATGTAAACGAAATCAAGTACCATCCTGTAGTAGCGCACGGTTGTGGCGAGCATGGGATGGCCATTCAGCAAGGGAACACATGTCATTAGCAGATACTGGAATGTCAGATTGTTCTGGAGTTCCTGTAAAAGATTTTGTAGTCTTGAAGGTTTAGCTATTTAACCCACACCAAGATTTTATGCATTATAGCAAATGCTAAACAATTTACCAGATTTGGGTTGTCCACGTTGGTTTTTGTATGCCGTTATACTTTCCATCCTTGTTAAGAGAACAGAGCCTTTCTTTACTGCACACAAAAACAATCATGGGACTTAGCATTAACAAAGTATTGATATTCTGCACCATTCAGATAGGTGATTATGAAGTAAGGATGTTGTGTACCCGGAGCATCCTCCGTAAAATTCATCATTGTGCCTTTGTGTAGGTAAACCAGACATATGTGAATGGACATGAAAGGCAAAGTATCAGTGATAGGTTCATGAAAATACTACTCTGAATCTATAGGGAAAAAATCCAATGTGACTCGTGTAAGACCAAATATCTATTAAAAATCATCTTATGGTAATCTGAATCAAATGCAATGCAGAGGATGACTAAACCTGGATATGCAGCGGCAAAGCTGCTCATACAACAATCAATTAAGCTGCTTGTATTAGCTAGCTAGCTAGCTTTGTACATACATAGTACGTCTATATCTTTCAGTTAATGGATCTAATGGATCTAATGTTCAAAAACCAATCTAATGCTCACGATGTTGGGGAACGTAGCATAAATTCAAAATTTTCCTACGTGTCACCAAGATCTATCTATGGAGTCATCTAGCAACGAGGGAGGAGTGGATCTACATACCCTTGTAGATCGCGCGCGGAAGCGTTCAAGAGAACAGGGTTGATGGAGTCGTACTCGTCGTGATTCAAATCACCGATGATCCTAGCGCCGAACGGACGGCACCTCCGCGTTCAACACACGTACGGAAGGGAGACGTCTCCCATGCCTTGATCCAGCAAGGAGGAGGGAGAGGTTGATGGAGATCCAGCAGCACGACGGTGTGGTGGAAGTAGCGGGATTCCAACAGGGCTTCGCTAAGCGCTGCTGCGGGAGGAGGAAGATGTGTCACGGGAGGGAGAGGGAGGCGCCAGGCCTTAGATTGGTTTGCTCCTCCTTTTCCCCACTATATATAGGGCCAAGGGAGAGGGGAAGGCGCAGCCCTTGCCCCTTCCTCCAAGGAAGGGTGCGGCCAAGGGTGGGGAGGAGTCCATCCTCCCTAAGGCACCTCGGAGGTGCCTTCCCCCTTTAGGACTCTCCCCTTTTTCCTCTCTCTTGGCGCATGGGCCTCTTGGGGCTGGTGCCCTTGGCCCATATAGGCCAAGGCACACCCCCTACAGCCCATGTGGCCCCCCGGGGCAGGTGGCCCCACCCGGTGGACCCCCGGGACCCTTCCGGTGGTCCCGGTACAATACCGATGACCCCGAAACTTGTCCCGATGGTCGAAACAGGACTTCCTATATATAATTCTTTACCTCCGGACCATTCCGGAACTCCTCGTGACGTCCGGGATCTCATCCGGGACTCCGAACAACATTCGGGTTACCGCATACTAATATCTCTACAACCCTAGCGTCACCGAACCTTAAGTGTGTAGACCCTACGGGTTCGGGAGACATGCAGACATGACCGAGACGTTCTCCGGTCAATAACCAACAGCGGGATCTGGATACCCATGATGGCTCCCACATGTTCCACGATGATCTCATCGGATGAACCACGATGTCAAGGACTTAATCAATCCCGTATACAATTCCCTTTGTCTATCGGTATGTTACTTGCCCGAGATTCGATCGTCGGTATCCAATACCTAGTTCAATCTCGTTACTGGCAAGTCTCTTTACTCATTCCGTAACACATCATCCCGTGATCAACTCTTTGGTCACATTGCGCATATGATGATGTCCTACCGAGTGGGCCCAGAGATACCTCTCTGCTTACACGGAGTGACAAATCCCAGTCTCGATTCGTGCCAACCCAACAGACACTTTCGGAGATACCTGTAATGCACCTTTATAGTCACCCAGTTACGTTGTGACGTTTGATACACCCAAAGCATTCCTACGGTATCCGGGAGTTGCACAATCTCATGGTCTAAGGAAATGATACTTGACATTAGAAAAGCTATAGCATATGAACTACACGATCTAGTGCTATGCTTAGGATTAGGTCTTGTCCATCACATCATTCTCCTAATGATGTGATCCCGTTATCAACGACTTTCAATGTCCATGGTTAGGAAACCGTAACCATCTATTGATCAACGAGCTAGTCAACTAGAGGCTTACTAGGGACATGGTGTTGTCTATGTATCCACACATGTATCTGAGTTTCCTATCAATACAATTATAGCATGGATAATAAACGATTATCATGAACAAGGAAATATAATAATAACCAATTTATTATTGCCTCTAGGGCATATTTCCAACAGTCTCCCACTTGCACTAGAGTCAATAATCTAGTTCACATCGCCATGTGATTAACACTCACAGGTCACATCGCCATGTGACTAACACCCAAGAGTTTACCAGAGTCAGTAGTCTAGTTCACATCACTATGTGATTAACACTCAATGAGTTTTAGGTTTGATCATGTTGCTTGTGAGAGAGGTTTTAGTCAACGGGTCCGAACCTTTCAGATCCGTGTGTGCTTTACAAATCTCTATGTCATCTCCTAGATGTAGCTACCACGCTCTATTTGGAGCTATTCCAAATAACTGTTCTACTTGGAGCTATTCTAAATTGTTGCTCCATTATATGCATCCGGTATCTCTACTCAGAGCTATCCGGATAGGTGTTAAGCTTGCATCGATGTAACTCTTTACGACGAACTCTTTTTACCACCTCCATAACCGAGAAACTTCCTTAGTCCACTAGTTACTAAGGATAACTTTGACCGCTGTCCTGTGATCCATTCTTGGATCACTCTTGTACCCCTTGACTGACTCATGGCAAGGCACACTTCAGGTGCGGTACACAGCATAGCATACTGTAGAGCCTACGTCTTAAGCATAGGGGACGACTTTCGTCCTTTCTCTCTATTCTGCCGCGGTCGAGCTTTAAGTCTTAACTTCATACCTTACAACTCAGGCAAGAACTCCTTCTTTGACTGATCCATCTTGAGCACCTTCAAGATCACGTCAAGGCATGTGCTCATTTGAAAGTACTATTAAGCGTTTTGATCTATCCTTATAGATCTTGATGCTCAATGTTCAAGTAGCTTAATCCAGGCTTTCCATTGAAAAACACTTTCCATATAACCCTATATGCTTTCCAGAAATTCTACGTCATTCCTGATTAACAACATGTCAACAACACATATTCATCAGAAATTCTATAGTGCTCCCACTCACTTCTTTAGAAACACAAGTTTCTCATAAACTTTGTATAAACCCAAAATCTTTGATCATCTCATCAAAGCATACATTCCAACTCCGAGATGCTTACTCCAGTCCTTAGAAGGAATGCTGGAGCTTTGCATACTTATTAGCATCTTTCAGGATTGACAAAACCTTTCGGTTGTATCACATACAACCTTTCCTCAAGAAAATCGTCGAGGAAACAATGTTTTGACATCCTATCTGCAAGATTTCATAAATAATGCAGTAATCGCTAATATAATTCCAACAGACTCTTAGCATCGCTACGAGTGAGAAAGTCTCACCGTAGTCAACTCCTTGAACTTGTCGGAAAACATCTTAACGACAAGTCGAGCTTTCTTAATGGTGACATTTACCATCATTGTCCGTCTTCCTTTTAAAATCCATCTGTACTCAACAGCCTTACGACCATCAAGTAGTTCTTCCAAAGTCTATACTTTGTCTTATACATGGATCCTCTCTCGGATTTTATGGCCTCGAGCCATTTATTGGAATCCGGGCCCACCATCGCTTCTCCATAGCTCGTAGGTTCATTGTTGTCTAGCAACATGACTTCCAAGACAGGATTACGTACCACTCTGAAGTAGTACGCATCCTTGTCATCCTACGAGGTTTGGGAGTGACTTGATCCGAAATCTCATGATCAATATCATAAGCTTCCACTTCAATTGGTGTAGGTGCCACAGGAACAACTTCCTGTGCCCTGCCATACACTAGTTGAAGAGACGGTTCAATGACCTCATCAAGTCTCCACCATCCTCCCACTCAATTCTTTCGAGAGAAACTTTTCCTCGAGAAAGGACCCGATTCCAGAAACAATTGCTTTCGGATCTGAGACAGGAGGTATACCCAACTGTTTTGGGTGTCCTATGAAGATGCATTTATCCGCTTTGGGTTCGAGCTTATCAGCCTGAAACTTTTTCACATAAGCGTCGTAGCCCCAAACTTTTAAGAAAAGACAGCTTAGGTTTCTCTAAACCATAGTTCATACGGTGTCATATCATCGGAATTACGTGGTGCCCTATTTAAAGTGAATGTGGTTGTCTTTAATGCCTAACCCATAAACTATCGTGGTAATTCGATAAGAGACATCATGGTATGCATCATATCCAATAGGGTGCAGTTATGATGTTCGGACACACCATCACACTATGGTGTTCTAGGCTGTATTAATTGTGAAACAATTTCCACAATGTCTTAATTCTGTGCCAAACTCGTAATTCAGATATTCATCTCTATGATCATATCATAGATCTTTTATCCTCTTGTCACGACGATCTTTCAACTTCACCCTGAAATTACTTGAACCTTTCAATAATTCAGACTCGTGAATTATCAAGTAAATGCACTCAACATCTACTCAAATCATCTGTGAAGAAAGAACATAACGATATCCACTACATGCCTCAGCACTCATTGGACTACACACATCAAAATGTATTACTTCCAGCAAGTAGCTTTCTGGTTCCATTTTACTGAAAACGAGGCTTTCAGTCATCTTGCCCATGTGGTATGATTTGCATGTCTCAAGTGATTCAAAATCAAGCGAGTACAAAACGGTCCATTTGAATGGAGTTTCTTCATGCATACACACCAATAGACATGGTTCGCATGTCTCAAACTTTTCAAAAATGAGTGAGTCCAAAGATCCATCAACATGGAGCTTCTTCATGCGTTTTATACCGATATGACTTACGTGGCTGTGCCACAAGTAGGTGGTACTATCATTACTATCTTTTGGCATGAACATGTGTATCACTACGATCGAGATTCAATAAACCATTCATTTTAGGTGTAAGACCATTGAAGGTATTATTCAAATAAACAGAGTAACCATTATTCTCCTTAAATGAATAACCGTATTGCGATAGACATAATCCAATCATGTCTATGCTCAACGCAAACACCAATCTCGATGGTAGAGGGAGTGTGCGATGCTTGATCATATCAACATTGGAAACACTTCCAACACATATCGTCAGCTCACCTTTAGCTAGTCTCCGTTTATTTCGTAGCTTTTATTTCGAGTTACTAACACTTAGCAACTGAACCGGTATCTAATACCCTGGTGCTACTAGGAGTACTAGTAAAGTACACATCAACACAATGTATATCCAATATACTTCTATCGACCTTGCCAGCCTTCTAATCTACCAAGTATCTAGGGTAATTCTGCTCCAGTGGTTGTTCCCCTTATTACAGAAGCACTTAGTCTCGGGTTTGGGTTCAACCTTGGGTTTCTTCACTAGAGCAGCAGCTGAATTGCCGTTTCACGAAGTATCCCTTCTTGCCCTTGCCCTTCTTGAAACTAGCGGTTTCACAAACCATCAACAATTGATGCTCCTTCTTGATTTCTACTTCCGCGGTGTCAAACATCGCGAATATCTCAAGGATCATCATATACGTCCCTGATATATCATAGTTCATCACGAAGCTCTAGCAGCTTGGTGGTAATGACTTTGGAGAAACATCACTATCTTATCTGGAAGATCAACTCCCACTTGATTCAAATGATTGTTGTACTCAGACAATCCGAGCACAAGCTCAACAATTGAGCTTTTCTCCTTAGTTTGCAGGTTAAGAAAATCGTCGGAGGTCTTATACCTCTTGACGTGGGCACGAGCCTGAAATCCCAATTTCAGCCCTCGAAACATCTCATATGTTTCGCGACATTTCAAAACATCTTTGGTGCCTCAATTCTAAACCATTTAACTGAACTATCACGTAGTTATCAAAACGTGTATGTCAGATGTTCGCAACATCCACAGACAACGTTCGAGGTTCAGCACACTGAGCGGTGCATTAAGGACATAAGCCTTCTATGAAGGAATGAGGACAATCCTCAGTTCACGGACCTAGTCCGCATAATTGCTACTATCAACTTTCAACTAATTTTTCTCTAGGAACATAACTAAACAGTAGAACTATAGCGTGAGCTACGACATAATTTGCAAAATCCTTTTGACTATGTTCAGAATAATTAAGTTCATCTTATGAACTCCCACTCAGATAGACATCCCTCTAGTCATCTAAGTGATTACATGATCCGAGTGAACTAGGCCGTGTCCGATTAACACGTGAGACGGACTAGTCAACGTCGGTGAACATCTTCATGTTGATCGTATCTTCTATACGACTCATGCTCGACCTTTCGGTCTCTGTGTTCCGAGGCCATGTCTTCACATGCTAGGCTCGTCAAGTTAACCCTAAGTGTTTTTGCATGTGTAAATCTTGCTTACACCCGTTGTATGTGAACGAAAGGATCTATCACACCCGATTAACACGTGATGCTTCGAAGCGACGAACTGTAGCAACGGTGCACAGTTAGGGGAGAACACTTCTTGAAATTTTAATGAGGGGTCATCTTATTTACTACCGTCGTACTAAGTAAACAAGATGCATAACATGATAAACATCATATGCAATCAAATAGTGACATGATATGGCCAATATCATGTAGCTCCTTTGATCTCCATCTTGGGGCTCCATGATCATCTATTACAAGAACATGATCAATCTCATACATTACATATATCATTCATCACATCCTTTTGGCCATATCACATCACATAGCATACCCTGCAAAAACAAGTTAGACGTCCTCTAATTGTTGTTTGCATGTTTTACGTGGCTGCTATGGATTTCTAGCAAGAACGTTTCTTACCTACGCAAAACCACAACGTGATATGCCAATTGCTATTTACCCTTCATAAGGACCCTTTTCATCGAATCCGATCCGACTAAAGTAGGAGAGACAGACACCCGCTAGCCACCTTATGCAACTAGTGCATGTTTGTCGGTGGAACCGGTCTCACGTAAGAGTACGTGTAAGGTTGGTCCAGGCCGCTTCATCCCACAATACCGTCGAATCAAGATTGGACTAGTAACGGCAAGCATATTGAACAAAATCAACGCCCACAACTACTTTGTGTTCTACTCGTGCATAGAATCTACGCAATAGACCTAGCTCATGATGCCACTGTTGGGGAACGTAGCATAAATTCAAAATTTTCCTATGTGTCACCAAGATCTATCTATGGAGTCATCTAGCAACGAGGGAGGAGTGGATCTACATACCCTTGTAGATCGCGCGCGGAAGCGTTCAAGAGAACGGGGTTGATGGAGTCGTACTCGTCGTGATTCAAATCACCGATGATCCTAGCGCCGAACGGACGGCACCTCCGCGTTCAACACACGTACGGAAGGGAGACGTCTCCCATGCCTTGATCCAGCAAGGAGGAGGGAGAGGTTGATGGAGATCCAGCAGCACGACGGCGTGGTGGTGGATGCAGCAGTGATTGCAGCAGGGCTTCGCCGAGTTTCTGTGAGAGGGAGAGGTGTAGCAGGGGAGAGGGAGGCGCCAAGACTTGAGGTGCGGCTGCCCTCCCCCTTTATATAGGCCCCCCTAGGGGGGCGCCGGCCCTGGAGATGGGATCTCCCAAGGGGGGCGGAGGCCAAGGGGGGTGGAGTGCCCCCCAAGGCAAGTGGAGGCGCCCCCCCACCCTAGGGTTTCCAACCCTAGGCGCAGGGGGGGCCCAAGGGGGGGGCACACCAGCCCACTATGGGCTGGTTCCCCTCCCCACTTCGGCCCATGGGGCCCTCCGGGATGGGTGGCCCCACCCGGTGGACCCCCGGGACCCATCCGGTGGTCCTCGTACAATACCGGTGACCCCGAATCTTTCCCGATGGCCGAAACTACACTTCCTATATATAATTCTTCACCTCCGGACCATTCCGGAACTCCTCGTGACGTCTAGGATCTCATCCAGGACTCCGAACAACTTTCGGATTACCGCATACTCATATCTCTACAACCCTAGCGTCACCGAAACTTAAGTGTGTAGACCCTACGGGTTCGGGAGACAGGCAGACATGACCGAGATGACTCTCCGGTCAATACCCAACAGCGGGATCTGGATACCGATGTTGGCTCCCACATGCTCCTCGATGATCTTATCGGATGAACCACGATGTCGAGGACTTAATCAATCCCGTATTCAATTCCCTTTGTCAATCGGTACGTTACTTGCCCGAGACTCGATCGTCGGTATCCCAATACCTTGTTCAGTCTCGTTACCGGCAAGTCACTTTACTCGTACCATAATGCATGATCCCATGATCAACCACTTGATCACATTGAGCTCATTATGATGATGCATTACTGAGTGGGCCTAGAGATACCTCTCCGTCATACGGAGTGACAAATCCCAGTCTCGATTCGTGCCAACCCAACAGACACTTTCGGAGACACCTGTAATGTACCTTTATAGTCACCCAGTTATGTTGTGATGTTTTGCACACCCAAGGCACTCCTACGGTATCCGGGAGTTGCACAATCTCATGGTCTAAGGAAATGATACTTGACATTCAGAAAAGCTACAGCAAACGAACTACACGATCTTTGTGCTATGCTTAGGTTTGGGTCTTGTCCATCACATCATTCTCCTAATGATGTTGATCCCGTTATCAATGACATCCAATGTCCATAGTCAGGAAACCATGACTATCTTTTGATCAACGAGCTAGTCAACTAGAGGCTCACTAGGGACGTGTTGTGGTCTATGTATTCACACATGTATTACGATTTCCGGATAACACAATTATTGAAGGAAATATTCCCTAGAGGTAATAATAATGTTATTATTTTGTTTCCGTATATCATGATAAATGTTTATTATTCATGCTAGAATTGTATTTTCCGGAAACATAATACTTGTGTGAATACATAGACAAACTAAACGTCACTAGTATGCCTCTACTTGACTAGCTCATTAATCAAAGATGGTTATGTTTCCTAACCATAGACATGTGTTGTCATTTGATTAACGGGATCACATTATTAGGAGAATGGTGTGATTGACATGACCCATTCCATTAGCTTAGCACCCGATCGTTTAGTATGTTGCTATTGCTTTCTTCATGACTTATACATGTTCCTATGACTATGAGATTATGCAACTCCCGTTTGCCGGAGGAACACTTTGTGTGCTACCAAACGTCACAACGTAACTGGGTGATTAGAAAGGAGATCTACAGGTGTCTCCAAAGGTACATGTTGGGTTGGCGTATTTCGAGATTAGGATTTGTCACTCCGATTGTCGGAGAGATATCTCTGGGCCCTCTCGGTAATGCACATCACATAAGCCTTGCAAGCATTGCAACTAATGAGTTAGTTGCGAGATGATGTATTACGGAACGAGTAAAGAGACTTGCCGGTAACGAGATTGAACTAGGTATTGAGATACCGACGATCGAATCTCGGGCAAGTAACATACCGATGACAAAGGGAACAACGTATGTTGTTATGCGGCCTGACCGATAAAGATCTTCGTAGAATATGTGGGAGCCAATATGAGCATCTAGGTTCCGCTATTGGTTATTGACCGGAGACATGTATCGGTCATGTCTACATTATTTTCGAACCCGTAGGGTCCGCACGCTTAAGGCTTCAATGACAGTTTCATTATGAGTTTATATGTTTTGATGTACCGAAGGAGTTCGGAGTCCCGGATGAGATCGGGGACATGACGAGGAGTCTCGAAATGGTCGAGACATAAAGATTGATATATTGGACGACTATATTCGGACACGGAAAGTGTTCCGGGGAAGTCTCGGATAAAACCGGAGTACCGGGGGTTTACCGGAACCCCCCGGGGGGTTAATGGGCCTCATGGGCCTAAAGTGGAGAAGAGGAGGGGAAGCCAGGGCAGGCCGCGCGCCCCCTCTCCCCCTAGTCCGAATTGGACAAGGAGGGAGGGGCGGCGCCCCCCCTTTCCTTCCTCTCCTCTCTCCCTTCCTTCCCCCTCTCCTACTTGGACAAGGAAAAGGAGGGAGTCCTACTCCCGGTAGGAGTAGGACTCCTCCCTGGCGCGCCTCATCATGGCCGGCCGCCCCTCACCCTTGCTCCTTTATATAAGGGGGCAGGGGGCACCTCTAGACACAACAATTGATCCGTGAGATCTCTTAGCCGTGTGCGGGGCCCCCCTCCACCATAATCCTCAATATTATTGTAGCGGTGCTTAGGCGAAGCCCTGCGACGGTAGAACATCAAGATCGTCACCATGCCATCGTGCTGACGGAACTCTTCCCCGACACTTTGCTGGATCGGAGTCCGGGGATCGTCATCGAGCTGAACGTGTGCTAAAACTCGAAGGTGTCGTAGTTTCGGTGCTTGATCGGTCGGGCCGTGAAGACGTACGACTACATCAATCGCGTTGTTATAACGCTTCCGCTTTCGGTCTACGAGGGTACGTGGACAGCACTCTCCGCTCTCGTTGCTATGCATCACCATGATCTTGCGTGTGCGTAGGAATTTTTTTGAAATTACTACGTTCCCCAACAGTGGCATCCGAGCCTAAGTTTTATGTGTTGATGTTATATGCACGAGTAGAACACAAGTGAGTTGTGGGCGATATAAGTCATACTGCTTACCAGCATGTCATACTTTGGTTCGGCGGTATTGTTGGATGAAGCGGCCCGGACCGACATTACGTGTATGCTTACGCGAGACTGGTTCTACCGACGTGCTTTGCACATAGGTGGCTGGCGGGTGTCAGTTTCTCCAACTTTAGTTGAACCGAGTATGGCTACACCTGGTCTGTTGAGGATATCACTACTGGGCGTAAACCGGCCTATCTGGGCCAGGTTAACTTCTTCAGTAGTTAACTATGTTGAAACCCAAGAAGGCAGATGAGGGCTCAAGGCCCATAGTCGGTTCAAGGCCTGTAGCCGTAAACCGGCGTTGGTATGTAACTTGTATTGTAAGTGAGGTATAAGTAGAGACCAAATCGGACACATCTATGAGCCGGTATTGGGAATCTGTGAACCGACGGGCGTCACCCGTGTATATAAGGGGACGACCCAGCGGCGGTTCAGACAACAGACAACAACTCGAGACATAGGCGAACTTGTTTTCTCCCTAGTCATCGAAACCCCATCAATCCCATCACAACTAGACGTAGGCTTTTACCTTCATTGAAGGGGCCGAACTAGTATAAACTCTCTTGCGTCCCTGTGTCCGCTTTAACCCCTTCAAGCTAACCCGTCGCGATGGCTCCACGACTAAGTCCTTTCTCTAGGACATCTGCCATGACAAAACCACGACAGTTGGCGCCCACTTTGGGGCTATCGCACGATGGTTTCAAGTTCTTGGAGGGCCGCTTTGAAGGACTCAAGGGCTACGCTGTGGGCCGGATGACTAAGAGTCGTCACGGCAAGCTCTACATCGATGATGCAGGCTGGGGCCCCGAGGCCGGCTCAGTTGAGTATGGGTACCGGGTCCCCTTTGGTGGCATACACGTTTTCATCGGCAAGATCGGAGAACCGGGCCCTGTGCCGGACATTTGCACCGACCTCGTCGAAACGGCTCAGCGTGCGCGATCCGCCCGGGTTAAACCGGCCGTGAAGCGTGCCTTCGTGGGAGTCATCCATGGAGGAAGTTATGAGGATGGATCAGAATCTTGCGGCGAGACCGTCGTTTATTCCGGCGACGAGTCATCAACCGGAGAAACCGAATCTCTATATCAGCTACAAGATGGCCGGATTGGGGGCTGTTCCGATGGCGACAGTATTCCGGACCCCTCTGATCAACCCAACCGAGTTGGAATATTCATGGCCAGCACACAAGCAACACTTCATTCTTCGACCGCTGCGCCAATAACCTCCGGTTCAGTAGCGGCGACAGCTGCCGGGGCAGGAAGCTCTGCACGCCCGTCGGCTCAAGTTCTATCAGATCTATTTGATGCATTGGCTGCGCTTATGGTAGAAGCTAATCCAGCGGATCAGGAAGTCCACAACACGGAGGTTGCAAAGGTGAAGGAATAGATCACCCAGGCCAAGGCGGACCTGGCAGCTGAGAATACCAGGATGACCACAAAGCGGGCCGCTTTAGACGCACAAGCCTACAGGCTCATGTTGGACCAGAACGCGTCGCATGAAGTCATGAGGAGGAAGTACCGATCCCGTTTGCCTTCGGTTTTCGAGGCCAGAGACCTTTTCAACACCCCAGGAGCAGGAACCAGCAATCCACTGGAGGGAAACCAGCCGGAAGCTCCGGGGACCAGTGCGCCGGTTCAGCCCCGTCCGATGAATCCGCCTCGTCAAAACACTGTTATACCTCAGGCTGTTTCAACACCTCCGGGTCACTACTCCAACCCAATGGACAATCTCGTTGCCGCTGCTGCACGGCTGGAGGCCATTCCAATTGAAGGTGAGTCGCCGCAGGCGATAGAGACACGACGGGTCAAGGAGCTTCTTAGGACAGCTTTGGTCCAACAGGAAGCGTACTCCTATAGCCGCGACCGGATCCACTCGACCCCTCGTCCAAGCCGGAGCTATAGCAGGCGTATGGATGAACCAGCAGTGTCAAGTAATGAACGACATGGAGCACCCCACGGCAACAACCCGGTGGGTGGTGCTGATAATGCTCAGGAAGTGGTGGACCAGGCCCGAGCGCGCAGGGAGGCCGAGTTAGCCGCACAATATCAGGCTCGGCAGCTTACACCGGTTCGTCCAACTATTTCGGTCGAACCCGGTGTTACTTCTAGCTCTTTGGGGGTGCCTTGCCTTGTCCCCGCTTTACGCAATGTGCGCCTGCCCAAGGATTTCAAGGGCCCGCGCAAGGTACCAAATTACACGGCGGATCAACCCCCAGAGACATGGGTGGAGAGCTATGAGATGGCCATGGATATGCTTGATGTGGATGATGCGGCATGTGCGAAGTACTTCACCATGATGCTTGAAGGAACGGCCCGCACTTGGTTAAAAAGCTTACCGGCCAACTCTATCAGTTCATGGGCCCAATTACGAGCCCGGTTTATCAGTAATTTCAAGGATACATGTAAGAAGCCTATGTCGATAGTGGACTTAGCTGCCTGTGTCCAGGAGGAAGGAGAATCGATGACTCATTGGGTGCTCCAGGTCTCACAAGTGTTGCATTCATCGGACCGCATCAACGCTGACACCGCAGTCTTAACCCTAGAAGGCAACTGCCGGCTTGGGCCCCTAAAGCTGAAGTTGGGACGGATGAAGCGCCATTGCACTGACATGGGGACCCTCATGGCCGCTTTGGTAAAGTATGCTGATTCTGATAGTACCAAGGATCCCAAATCTGATGATGACAAGGTAGGGAAGGGAAAGAGGAACAACAACTCCAAAGGTCAGCAGCATCACTTGGCAGGCAATGGTGGCGGAGGCAAGCATAAAGCGGATGGTAACATGGACTTTGTGGCTAATACCAACGCGCAGGACAAGGGCCAGTGACGTAAGGGTAAACCGCCAAATCGCAGTGGGGCACCCAACCCTAACCCGGACCGCCTAAATTATCTACTGAGCCAGCCCTGTCCAAGACATGGGACAAAGGAGGTGCTAGCAAACCACCTTTGGAAGGATTGCTTTATTATGCAGGAGTTCAAGAATTATAATGCTTTCCGATAT